>NC_083572.1:72968594-73290677 GCF_027579695.1 Neoarius graeffei
TACCGTGCCACAATGCCGGAGAGTTGTATGGCATGTAAATGCCACAACAGGAGAGGTCAGAAATCGGGAAGAAAGTTTCATAGGCTGCCACGGGACCCTGACAGGCGTGCAAAATGGATTGCTGCTATCAGCCGGGCCAATCCAAACAACAACAACAAGGCATGGGTACCGACTGGAAAGAACGATCACTGGTGCCTGTGCAGTGACCATTTCATCTCAGGCTCGCTATGTATTTATTCCAGTATATCCATGTGGTATCAGTACTAGTACTCAATACTTAAGTGACTTACCCGTCCAATGAGGATTGTTATTTTCTTGTTTACAAGATGCCACATCTGAGGGGGGCTGACAAATCCTGAATTTCTGTAAAGATAACTGTCCAGAGATTTATAAGCACGCAGTGCTTCACCACTGAACAGCGAGGGAAAGTTAATGAGGTAATTATACACATCTGGGTATTCCACCTCTGGCAGTTCCATATCCACTGACACGGTCGTGAAAACTCCGTCCGGTAATCGATAAGGGTCACTAATCTGTAGGTCGTTTATTTTAGACATATATCTAGTTATCTGTTCATTAGAAAAATGAGCCGTGTAGTCCGTCGGTTGAAATTGATCCATTTTGTATACGAGTACAACAATATTCAGCTGTGTTGTTGACCGACAAGATGGCGGCTGTTTACATTCCAGCCGGGATTCGGTCACGTGACTGCAAGAGATCTATAGCATTAAACTTTTAGGCATATGTTTCCAAGGTCTCCAGTGCAAATAAATAAATAAATAAATGAAAAATATTGAACACTAAACATCCGGGTGAAAGGAATTTAATTTTCTACCACTGTGTCCTCTCAAATTAATTATTCTCTGTTTCACCCCCTAGAATTTACATAAATATAATTAACCAACCAACAAATCAATCCATCAATCAATTAATTATATGATGATCCCTCTCTAGCATGTGCTATTCCAGTTTATGAGATAAAATGTAAGACATTTTTTTTAAAAAATGTTCCTCATTTGGAATAACACTCCTGTCTGCTATGTTTCCCAAACTTTCAGAGTTTGAGAAACTGGAGTGATGAAATTGCCATATCCAGACCACAGGTGATGAGTCCTCAAATTTGTCCAACATAAGTCTGGCGTCCTTAAAGTGATCTGGCAAGAATATTGTATCATGATTCTTTTCAGGCTGGATCACAATCCATGTTTTTATCACAACAGCTGTGGTGCGGTTCACGTGTGCGCCCCATGTTATCTGGATTTTGGCACACTTTATGTGATGCTTTCTTGTTGTTTAAACAAATTTGTCATTTTTCTTCGATCTGACAATCTTACCATTGCGTATTTTGCAAACAGTCATTGTGCCATGTCCACTGTGTAGAATCCAGCAGTTCCATACACCTTTTTTTAGGCAACTCCTCAGCCATGTATCTGCTAAACAAACCGAGGAGAAAGCGTAAACTGAGGAACCAGTTATTACTGGTTTGTTCGTGTGTCTGTCAGAGAACATGAGCTGGACTGGCAAATATAGAGTAAAATCTGGTTCATTAAACAACTTGGAATGCTATGTCTGAGCATTTTCTCTCTGAAGGCAAGGCAAGGCAAGTTTATTTATATAGCGCATTTCATACACAGTGGCAGTTCAATGTGCTTTACAGAGGTAAAAGCAAAACAGTAAACAATAGAAAATAAAATTACATAAAATAAATGGGGAAGAAGAGGGAAAAAATAATAAGAATTAAACAATAGTAGAAATAAAATAATAAAATGAAGTAAAAGTTCAGTAAAAAACAGCAGAATAAAATAGAATAAAAGTTAAGTAAAGTTTAAAACATGCAGAGACTGTAAAAGTTAAGTAAAGTTTAAAACGTAAAGATGACGATATTTATCAGTTAGCAGAAAGCATCTGAGAACAGCTTGGTCTTTAATGTAGATTTGAAGCTGCCAACAGCAGGAGCATTTTTAATGTCCTCTGGCAGTTGGTTCCATAGCTGTACTGCATAGTAGCTAAAAGCTGCTTCACCACACTTTGTTTTAACAACAGGTTTTAGCAGTAAATTTTGCTGTTGCGATCTGGTAGATCTGATTGGGTTAGGCCGCTGCAACATATCAGAGAGGTAATTGGGCCCTGTACCATTTAGAGATTTGTACACCAGCAGCAATGCTTTAAAGTCAATTCTGTAGCTTACTGGAAGCCAGTGAAGGGACCTTAGAATTGGAGTAATGTGCTCTGTTCTTTTTGTTCGTGTGAGAACCCTAGCCGCTGCATTTTGAACCAGCTGAAGTCATCTGATGGTCTTTTTTGGCAGGCCTGTGAAAAGGCCATTGCAGTAATCAACCCTACTAGAGATGAAGGCATGTATCAGTTTTTCCAGATCATTTTTTGACACAAGTCCTCTTAGTTTGGAAATGCATGTTCAATGAAAAAATTCTGAAATATTTACATCATTTGAGACACAGCTGTTGATGTTAAATATTGTGGCGATAGCCATAATAGGACTTATTTCTACAGATAGAAAATAAACAAAGCACACGTTAATCCTACTGGACAGTAAAATGCTGTCTCAAGGACGCTTCAGAGCAGACACACACACACACACTCCTGGGCTGAGTGGTACCAGAGGACTGCCAAGAATACACACACCATCTGTTCCCCTGGCAACGTGGGGCATATGTAAGTGTGCTTGCTTTGTAGGGTTCATGAGGTGCCACCCAATCACAAGAAGAGTCACAACCAACAATGTACAAAACCCAATTATTCAACTTTATTAACATCAAGGTATTTGGAACATATTTTCTCTCTTTCTCTTCTGTTTTATTAACAAATAGAAAACAAACGGCATGTCCAACAGAGCGAACGAAGCCTCTTACATCCCGAAACAAACGCTGAGCCGTCCAGTGTGTTTAAATCCACCTCACTTTTGGCCTTCAGAGAAAAGAAGCGCTCGAGTTTCTCTAGCCAGTGATTCTTCTTGGTCATGTTGTGATATTGTCCTTCCGAGCCACAGTGACATATGATCACATGATGATGATTATGGTATGTGAAAATACCATGTGTAGGGACTTCAGGATCAGTAGTTTCAGCAGACTGCTCCATGCTATAGTTTATAATCAACCATGAAATAATCCTGATAACAGCACAGTATTTAACATTGTATTACCCTGCTAATATTTTTGCACACTCTAAGATGTACGGAGTATAGTGTCATGTCTTGCTGTAAGTATCTGGTTTATTATTCGTTGTATTAATTGCACTGTACTTTTTTGTTTTGTATCATTGCACTCTGTTGATATGTGTGTGTGGGCGTGGGTTTGTATGTAGTGAAGACTTCAGCTTAGATCTGCACATGGCTAGTAACATCATCTTAATCACAATGCTCTGTTCAGAAGCCTCATTATTATCTTGGATTTTTTTAACTGTTTTTTTTTCTTAAAGGTATAAGTCAGCGATTTTTAGAGAAGTTATTGTAACAAGGGCATTCCCTTCCCAGTGGAGGTTTTGTGCTCATTGGAATACTAGTATGATTTCTAACAGTCACTTACAGATGACGTCCTGGTGTTAGCCTATATAAAAAAAGTTCATGGACAATTACTCCTTGCGAAGTCTTGCCTTTCTGTACAACTGTATAAGTTCAGAGCCTTATCTGTTTTGCTTACTCTATCATGCTTGAGCCCTTGCCTTGGATATTTATGACCAATTGTGCTTTAACCTTTTGCCTGCCTATTTGTTTTGGATTTCATTTCTGCTCCATTGGCTACATCTCTGTGCAAACGGATCCTCAACAGCTACCTAATACTACCTGTTGTAAAACTTAAAATTCAAACAAATACAGCATATTCCCTCAAAAGTATTTTATATGCAGCTGCTTAGATGTGAGAAAGGCTTCAACAAATGTTACAAAATGAGTTCTGCCTTTAAAAATCGCTGACCCTACCTTTAAGGAATAGAATGGTACATGTCTGACCTGTTTTGTCCCTAGTTCCCTGCAAACTCACAGTTTATACACAGTATCTTTCCCAGATTTCATGTATGACTGTTCACTAACTCTGGATTCACATCATTTAATATCATGTTGAACTTACATAATATGTCCGAAAAAAGGTGCCAGAAGAAAAGGTGTACAGAAGTTGTTCCCCTCCCCCGCTGAATAATTGCAGTCTCATTCAAATAACATAATGATATTAACAAAGAAATGATCAGCAGCTCAGTGTATTCGGGGTCGTGTTAAAATACACGCCCGTGTACTAAACATATAAGACCATATGGTGAGAACAATAACATCAAATAATAAATGATTATTTGAAAATATGTATATAAAAATAAAAAGGATAAAAAAGAATAAAAATAGAACCATTACAGATACCAATATATAAATGACAACAATTACATAGTTGTGTCATATGTTCATAATAATAATTAATAATAATAATGGTAATGATGATTAATATGACAATGATGATTACAAGAAAAAAAATTAGTAAGTTTTTCAGTCTCAGCAGGATTCAGAGATATTATGCTATAACTTGTTTTATCGTAATATTGACACCAGAGTGGCACTTTTGTGTTCGGAAAGAGGAATGGCTGCAGGACCAGAAGGATTTGTAATCACCCTGCTTGCCATTCACATTTTCCTGTACTTTCTCTTCTTTCTCACTCCCCCTTCCCCCTTCTCTCTCTCTCTCTGAACCCCTAAACTGAATCGGTGGAGTGTGTGTTGTATCTCAGAATGATCCGCCTGCTCTCCTGAGGGGCATTTCAGGGCTTTCCGGAGGTTTTCAGACGAGCGGTTATGTTGCATAGTGATCGAAGCTGCCCAGGTACTCAAGAGCTGCTCGGTAGCACAGCTGATACTGGTCCTGCAAACACACACACACACACACACACACACACACACACACACACACACACACACACACACACACACAGATATTTCAGATTTTTGTTACATGAAGAGGTTCAGTGCTGTTATTCTCATCAGCTTCACCAAATAAGTCTAACTTAAAGGTGCCATATTACACCCCTTTTCCACAAGTTGCCATAGTTCCTTGAGGGCTTAAAGGTATTTGAGAAGTCCCAGTCAGTCAGACGCAGTCAGACGTGCTGTCACTCCTGTTAGCAATGTAGCTAGGCTCAGCATGGCCAATGGTATTTTTTGGGGCTGTAGTTAGATGCGACCAAACTCTTCCGCGTTTTTCCTGTTTACATAGGTTTATATGACCAGTGATATGAAACAAGTTCAGTTACACAAATTGAAACGTAGCGATTTTCTATGCTATGGAAAGTCCGCACTATAATGACAGGCGTACTAACACCTTCTGCGCGCTTTGGCAGCGCATTGATACGGAGCTCAGATATCAATGCGCTGCCGAAGCGCGCAAAAGGTGTTAGTACGCCTGTCATTATAGTGCGCACTTTCCATAGCATAGAAAATCGCTACGTTTCAATTTGTGTAACTGAACTTGTTTCATGTCACTGGTCATATAAACCTATGTAAACAGGAAAAACGCGGAAGAGTTTGGTCGCATCTAACTACAGCCCCAAAAATACCGTTGGCCATACTGAGCCTAGCTACATTGCTAACAGGAGTGACAGCGCGTCTGACTGCGTCTGACTGACTGGGAGGTTGCACAAAGCTCGGAGAGGTACGGAGCAGCTCGTCGCAATTCAGATAAGAGCATATTTCATTATGGAAGTACGGTGGACTGTTCCTTTAATGAAGTGTCTGTGACATGCTTTAGTCAAAATACTAAAGTATAAAGCACCACAGCACCTTCTCACCCTGTCTCAACAGCCCTGTTCAAAATGGCCAGTTTGAGTGTCTGTTTCTTTAAATGATAATGAGCCACTGCTCACCCCACCCCTTCTTCCACCAGCCAATCAGGTAGGACTTTCCTCATTAATATCTCATCTCATCTCATTATCTCTAGCCGCTTTATCCTTCTACAGGGTCGCAGGCAAGCTGGAGCCTATCCCAGCTGACTACGGGCGAAAGGCGGGGTACACCCTGGACAAGTCGCCAGGTCATCACAGGGCTGACACATAGACACAGACAACCATTCACACTCACATTCACACCTACGGTCAATTTAGAGTCACCAGTTAACCTAACCTGCATGTCTTTGGACTGTGGGGGAAACCGGAGCACCCTCCTCATTAATATACCTGTAATGTTTATTATTACTTATATTGCGCATTTTAATATTTGGTAATATGATCAAATGTGGGCGGCACGGTGGTGTAGTGGTTAGCGCTGTTGCCTCACAGCAAGAAGGTCCGGGTTCGAGCCCCGTGGCCGGCGAGGGCCTTTCTGTGCGGAGTTTGCATGTTCTCCCCGTGTCCGCGTGGGTTTCCTCCGGGTGCTCCGGTTTCCCCTACAGTCCAAAGACATGCAGGTTAGGTTAACTGGTGACTCTAAATTGACCGTAGGTGTGAATGTGAGTGTGAATGGTTGTCTGTGTCTATGTATCGGCCCTGTGATGACCTGGCGACTTGTCCAGGGTGTACCCCGCCTTTCGCCCGTAGTCAGCTGGGATAGGCTCCAGCTTGCCTGCGACCCTGTAGAACAGGATAAAGCGGCTAGAGATAATGAGAATGAATGATCAAATGTGCATTACACTAAAAATACTTATATATAATATATAATATATAAAAACATACTACTAATAAAAGCAATTATAACAATCCGAGATTAATAATACATACAAAATAAAAAAAAAGTCAATTAACCAAAATAATAATAATAATGATGATAAAATAAAATCCTAATACTTTTAGCGTTCGCTTGAACTTAACTGTAGGGTCATGCAATACAATACTAGAATTGGACCCCAGATTATAACGTGCGCTCTGCCTAATGCATACAAGATCGCTTAAATATGCTGGGGCTAAATTATGAATTGCTTTAAAGGTGATAACAGCAATCTTATACTTAATCTTATCCAATTTTATTAGTTTTTTTAAAAATAGAACAATTAATGAATTTAGGGCCAT
Source organism: Neoarius graeffei (assembly GCF_027579695.1). Classification (NCBI taxonomy): domain Eukaryota; kingdom Metazoa; phylum Chordata; class Actinopteri; order Siluriformes; family Ariidae; genus Neoarius; species Neoarius graeffei. The sequence continues at coordinate 72,975,585 of NC_083572.1, forward strand.
GTGGCCCTAAAGTCTCAGCTTTTTTCCTGCTTCACCATGACCCAATTCCAAATACTACATCATACACCATGTGGTGGGCTTTCCCTGTTTGCGCTAGGCATTGTGGGATATAAATTTGAAACAGGAGAGAAAAATGGAGGGCGTGAGTGTGTGAATGAAACATGAAAGACTGATTACAGTAACGGAAGAAGAAGAAACCTTTATTTGTCACATGCACACTTCAAGCACAGTGAAATTCATCCTCTGAATTTAACCCATCTGAAGCAGTGAACACACGCGCGCACACCCAGAGCAGTGGGCAGCCACACTAGAGCGCCCGGGGAGCAGTCAGGGGTCAGGTACCTTGCTCAAGGGCACTTCAGCCCAAGGCCGCCCCACGTTAACCTAACTGCATGTCTTTGGACTGTGGGGGAAACCGGAGCACCCGGAGGAAACCCACGCGGACACGGGGAGAACATGCAAACTCCGCACAGAAAGGCCCTCGCCGGCCACTGGATTCAAACCCAGAACCTTCTTGCTGTGAGGCGACCATGCTAACCACTACACCACCGTGCCACCCACAAGGCATTGTGGGATATAAATTTGAAACAGGAGAGAAAAATGGAGGACATGAGTGTGCGAATGAAACGTGAAAGACTGATTACAGTAACGGAAAGCGAGAAGAAAAGACGTTATGTTGTGAAGGAAAGGAAACGCAGGACCAAACTAATAAATATTGGCGGTCAGCGAGCACCTCGCTGTGGTCAGCTGTTCGTTTAGCGACAGAATGATGTAACTGTCAGTGCACGGTCAAAGGTAAACCTGTAGATGGCAGTAATGCAACACTGGATGCCAGCTGCTGTAAAACCCAAAAGAAGAAGAAGAAAAAGAAGCAGGTAAACCTGCGCATGTGCACACGGACTTCCTCTGCTTGACTGCATGAAGTGGGAGATTTCATGCACATTATTTGCTAGGGAATCCCCTCAAATTAAATAACTTCCCAGACACAGAATGGCCTGATATTTTGTGAGATATTATAGAAATAAACATAAATTTACAATGACCAAATTTCAAAGGGAACTAAATTTCACTGAGTTTATGAAATCGAAAGGCTGTCTCGCTTTAAATAATTCTGGAGTTAATCATATATGTGTTTCTGGTTCAGGAAGTTCAACACAGGGATATCTTTCTCAGAATTTATGCAAGCTGGATCTCACTCTCCTTACCTCGGTCTGTACCATGGCTGGCCTCTGAGTGCGCAGGGTTTTGATGGTTTGGAATAGATCCACCACTCCCTCATATCTCATTCTCTCCAGTACGATACTCAGTGTGATGAACACTCCTGTACGACCCACACCAGCACTGTAGAATGTAAGTGTTGGTCAATACACACACTTACTCACACAGACACCTACACACACACACACACACACACACACACACACACACACACACACACACACACACCTGCAGTGAACAGTAATTGGTCCGTCCTGGCCAAACTGCTCCTTGGTTTTGTGCACCTGACCAATAAAGTCAATAAATCCCTCCCCTGTCTTTGGCACACCCTGCTCTGGCCAATCAGTGAACTGGAACTGCCGGATAGTCCTGGATTGGCCATCCTGAGAAAAAGGGGAAGAGTTATATACATATGCAAGATATAACTGAACTGTAAACTGCACATATAACCTGTAAAAATCACAAAACTCACTCAAACAGAACCCCAATCCGGACTTTAATGAGAACGATAAATCAAGCCTTATTTAGAGCCTCTAGTAGAAATTAATCTCATCTCATCTCATTATCTGTAGCCACTTTATCCTGTTCTACAGGGTCGCAGGCAAGCTGGAGCCTATCCCAGCTGACTACGGGCGAGAGGCGGGGTACACCCTGGACAAGTCGCCAGGTCATCACAGGGCTGACACATAGACACAGACAACCATTCACACTCACATTCACACCTACGGTCAATTTAGAGTCACCAGTTAACCTAACCTGCATGTCTTTGGACTGTGGGGGAAACCGGAGCACCCGGAGGAAACCCACGCGGACACGGGGAGAACATGCAAACTCCGCACAGGGGCTCGAACCCGGACCTTCTTGCTGTGAGGCGACAGCGCTAACCACTACACCACCGTGCTGCCCCAGTAGAAATTAATCTGAACTTCAATATGAACACCAATTTCAACTCCAGTAAGAACTGCACTATAAACTCTAATCTGAACTCCAGTCTGAATTTCCATATGAACTCCAGTGTGAACTTTAATTTGAACTCCAATCTGACCTCTAATCTGAAATTCAATAAAAACTTCAATCTGAACTCCAATAAGATCTCCAATCTAAACTCCAATAAGAATGCTGATTTGAACTCCAATCTGAATTATAAAATTGAGTATAAACTCGAATCTGAACCCCAATACGAACTCTGATTGAAAGTCCAATCTGAACTTCAACCTGGACAATAATATGAATTTAAATCTTAGCTCCGATATAAACAACATGATAAAAAAATGCTAAAAACTTCTTAACTAATAATACTGTCATTAAGGATTACTAACTAGTTACTATTAATTAAACAGTCATCCCATGTGAGTTATTTGATATAATCCTGAATCATTAGCTACAACAGGATATTTTTTGTGTAGCTAGCTACTCAGCTAGCAGGGTATTATCTAGAAATTGAGAGAAGGGTGTCTGATGGCTGAGTGAAGAACTGCTAGGGGGTCCGGAAGCATGCTCTCCCAGGAAAATTTGAAATATTGAAGCAAATGTGGGGTCTTCTGGTGCAATCTTGGCATGAAAATGCACTTGGGAGAAGTTCTTAAAATAAGGTGTTTTAGGTAGTGAATTTCTGAAAAATGAATCAGTCAACTCAAATAATTTCAAGAAAATTCTTTATGCCATTTTATAGCACATGTAGCCTTTGTGCCTAATTTTGCAATGCTCAGTCCTGATTAGCATGGTGTGCTAAATTGGTAATGGCTGTCCCAACCACAGAAGCTAACCTTTACATGTACATATTGAGCATGTGTAAACAGTAGAGTCACACACGCCTCAGATGAGGTTGCATAAAAAGTTCTGTGGCTTCCTCAAATGGGAAGTCCTCAATGGCTATCTTGGCGTAGCTTAGACGAACAAGGCAGTCCAATGTACAGATGCTAAGTTGGTTGCAGAGGCCAACCTTTATTCTGTTGCTACAGCTGAACCTGGCTGTAGTATGAAACAAGGACTATGGTTGGTTGCCGTGTGATGTGTTGGTTGCCATGTGACTGCCAATGGGAGCGTGCTATCGGTTTTGAGCAGCAAATCACGTCCCGCTTCAGAAATAATGGAGTGCAAACATTGTACCGGAAAAACACGCACGTGGGATGCAGATTTATGGTACTGTTTGGGGTCCCCACTCGTCCACTGGTGTTTATTTTGATCTGCCAGTGCAACTAACATTGCTCATTTTTGTTTCATCATAATTTTCTCTAATAGGAATTTTGAAGCCAGTCGTTGCAGGAAATTACCCGTCAGCTTCTCGTATTGGCTGTCGAAAAGACAGGTTGACGGGTCTCTAGATAACATGGAGTTAGCCAGTATATTTAACAAAACTCTACTGTGCAGAACCTCCACAACAATAAACATTAAAGGGGAACTGAAGTCATTTTTAAACTTGCTTTATTTCTTAATTAACGTATTATTCAATTATGTTTTCGGTTTTATTAATATATCATGACTCGTATTGGCATATTATATTACACTTATCGGCCTTTTCAGTTTTTAGCCATGCTGAACGTAGTTCGTATGGTCCACGGCAGGCGTTGCTTATCCGCGCGATCTTCACGAGACTTGTGCGAGACTTCAAACGTGAAGTGTCAGCGCCACCATTTTGAAAGCTGTTTACACAGCGGCCAGATCGCCATATCATTCCAATTTAGATTAATTTCGAGATTTGCCAGCTTTATCAGTGATGGAGATTATTCCATATGACTTCAAACCAACATGGAGTAGAGAAGAGTTGGAAAGACGACAGGATAAGGACTAGACTGTCGTGCTGGTATTAACGTCATTACTGTCACACAATTAAAATGTGCCAGATCAGGTGGCTGGTGGGTTTTCAAAATAATAAATACATGCATGTATTTTTGTGATAAATACATATTATACTGAGCGCATTTCCCACATAATCCTCACTAAGGTTTCAGACAGCACTACAAAATGGCGTCCCCATTATATAGTGTTCTATATAGTGAGTAGGGAGCGATTTCGGATACAGGGAAAACTTCCGGCTTGATTACGTCAGCATTCGAAAGAGGGTGCGCATGTCTTTTGACAACGTTGGCAGATGTTGGTCACTTTGATTTCCACTGTCTCATTTTACTTCCGTCCTACGATGTCTCGCACAGGTCTCAGCGAATCTCGTTCACGGCCATTGCTTTGACATATGGACTGATATATTACATAGCATATTTCAAACACTCATAACTTGCTATAGCAGCCACAAAATAGCTGTCAGAAATGCATTCCTACAGTTTATAAAATGAGATAAATAGAATTTTGATAATAAAAAATTTGCCTTCAGTTTCCCTTTAAAACGGCTATTAAAATGTTGATACAGATTGTGGAGACATAATACTTTGTCGAGGATAGAATACTGATGAATACTGTAGGGATACACACTGAGTAAACTTGCATATTCTTATAAAGTGCAGTCTTCAAAGGTCCAATTAAAACCCTTCCAGCTATATGGGTATTTAGAATCGAGGCAGTCCTATAGATACTGGAGCACCAGTTCATAAAGACAAACTTGGAGTGTTGAATATAACAAAAGAAATGCTGTACCCTGGCGTCAGTGACTTTGAACTCTCTCAGGATGTACTGTGGCATGTTGTATTCAGCCATGGGGTCCACCACAAAGTACTGATAACGTGCAGAGCGCTCAGCTGGCCAGTACTGATGGCACTTCTCCTGCAGGGCAAACACAAACAGATTGTAATTATGTATGTGTAAGTGTGGTAATTATTTGAAGACATGATTTTGGATTTGGTTTTAAATAAAGCAATAAAGTGTCTACAAAGCTCTGCATCCAAATTGCTATATGGTGGTCTCAAGTAGGTGCTCCTTATTTGAACTTACTGCAAGCTGGTTATCATCACTGAAAATCTTTTTTTCTGTGCAGATAACATGTGTGATAAATTTATACACTTACAGTGCTCAGCGTAAATGAGTACACCCCCTTTGAAAAGTAACATTTTAAACAATATCTCAATGAACACAAACGATTTCCAAAATGTTGACAAGACAAAGTTTAATATAACATCTGTTTAACTTATAACATGAAAGTTAGGTTAATAATATAACTTAGATTACACATTTTTCAGTTTTACTTCAAATTAAGGTGGTGCAAAAATGAGTACACCCCACAACAAAAACTACTACATCTAGTACTTTGTATGGCCTCCATGATTTTTAATGACAGCACCAAGTCTTCTCGGCATGGAATGAACAAGTTGATGACATTTTGCAACATCAATCTTTTTCCATTCTTCAACAATGACTTCTTTTAGTGACTGGATGCTGGATGGAGAGTGATGCTCAACTTGTCTCTTTAGAATTCCCCAAAGAAAATAATTTCTTTATACCACAAAGGTGAAGGCTACAAGAAGATCAGCAAAGCTTTACTTATCAGTCAGAATACTGTAGCAAAAGTGGTACAAAAATTTAAGAAAGATGGAACTGCAACCATCTCACAGAGACGTCCAGGTCGTCCACGGAAGTTAACACCTCGACAGGAGCGTCTTCTGGTGAGAAGGGTTGAAGAAAATTGGCATGCAAGTTCACTGCAGTTATCTAAAGAAGTAGAAAGCCAAACTGGGGTGACTATTTCCCGTGACACAATACGGCGTACGCTGCAGAGGAATGGCATGCATGGATGCCGTCCACGAAAGAAGCCTCTCCTAAAGCCCAGGCACAAAAAAAGCCCACCTAGAGTTTGCCAGGGCCCGTGCTGACAAAGATGAAGACTACTGGGACTCTATACTCTGGAGTGATGAGACCAAGATAAATGTTTTTGGAACTGATGGCTTCAAAAATGTATGGCGTCGCAAAGGTGAGGAATACAAAGAGAAATGCATGGTGCCTACAGTGAAACATGGTGGTGGCAGTGTCCTTACAGTATGTGGGGCTGCATGAGTGCTGCTGGTGTCGGGGAGCTGCATTTCATTGATGGCATCATGAATTCACAGACGTATTGCTCTATACTGAAAGAGAAGATGCTACCATCACTCTGTGCCCTTGGTTGTCGTGCACTTTTCCAACATGACAATGATTCTAAATACACATCTAAGGCCACTGTTGGATTTCTGAAGAAGAACAGGGTGAAAGTGATTCAGTGGCCAAGTATGTCTCCTGATCTGAACCCAGTCGAACACCTATGGGAATTCTGAAGAGACAAGTTGAGCATCACTCTCCATCCAGCATCCAGTCACTAAAAGAGGTCATTGTTGAAGAATGGAAAAAGATTGATGTTGCAAAATGTCATCAACTTGTTCATTCCATGTCTAGAAGACTTGGTGCTGTCATTAAAAACCATGGAGCCCATACACAGTACTAGATGTAGTAGTTTTTGTTGTGGGGTGTACTCATTTTTGCACCACCCTAATTTGAGTAAAACTGAAAAATGTGTAATCTAAGTTATATTATTAACCTTACTTTCATGTTATAAGTTAAACAGATGTTATATTAAACTTTGTCTTGTCAACATTTTGGAAATCGTTTGTGTTCATTGAGATATTGTTTAAAATGTTACTTTTCAAAGGGGGTGTACTCATTTACGCTCAGCACTGTAACAATAAACTAGTTGGAGTTTGCATGTTCTCCCCGTGTCCGCGTGGGTTTCCTCCGGGTGCTCCGGTTTCCCCCACAGTCCAAAGACATGCAGGTTAGGTACAATTGGCGCAAGCTGTAGTGGTTTCCCACCCATAATGTATGTACATATATATCGCTATAGCAACGCTAAATAAATTAAATTAAGTTTATTGTTATCTAACCCTAACCCGAACCCTTGATCTCAGAATGGTCAAAATAACTCATATTCCACATATGTACCACACCACATGGCCCTGCCCACTTTGCTTTGCTAATCGATGACTTGCAACCAGGTGATCAAAATGTGCTATGTCATGAGCGTCCACAAAGCAACTAGGATGGCAGCCCCTGAAAGCATGTCTGTAAACAATGCTGAATTTTCTCAGTATTACCAGTATTACCACGATTTGAACGATCGAGCGAAGATAGATATGTGTGGTTTTGACCCATATTATTTAAAAAAGTCAAACTTTTCTGAAGATAAGACGCTTCTACCGACCATCGAGTACAAATACAGGTCATTTCATCCAAAGCCTTTTCGTCCAATAGTTAAGACATTTCGTCCAAAGCCTTTTCCATATGCACCATCAATTATTTTATATTTCAGGTATTTGTTTGTTTGAAAAAAGGAGGAATTCTCAGTGGAATTTGACCGAAGCAAAACACATTTTTGTAAAGCAAATGAGTGCCATAGTACATGCACTTCAACACTAAAGCGCATATTAAGGGGGGTGGGGGGTAACCGTGTCAGCCCGTGCCACTTGCTGACCCTGGGATGAATTAACTCTCTTGTCACTGCAGGCTGCTCGCTTGCATGTCTCTTTCTGGCTGGATCATATTAAATCTTCAGGTGCTGAGCAGCACTCTCGCAGGGGTTTCGTTCGTGAATCCTGGGCCGAGGTGTGGTCCTACCGACCCGAGACTGTGCTCTTTCGAAGGGGGAGGCTTAGAGGGAGGTGCCTGTAAAATTTGGCTTCACTGTGAGCTCCGTTGGCTGAGTTATTAATTTTTAAAGCCGCCTGGATCATATTAAATCTGTAAGCGTGGAGCGGTGTTCTTGCCGGGCTTTCATTCTTGAACACCAGAATACCTGAACTATAAAATAATTGATAGTGTGTATGAAAAAGGCTTTAGATGAAATGTCTTAACTATTGGATGAAATGGTCATTGGATGAAGTGTCCTGATCCCCTCGTCTCCTCTCCGTACTAAGCCTCAGAGTTTCCTCGCCCTCTTTCCGAATCATGGACGGAATTCTAAACAATCAGAACGTGCCACGGTCACGAGTACTGTTGTGACCGCAACCATATCCAGCACAAAGGTATGGCATAGCTAAAAGAATGCTTAAAGCAGTGGAAAAACAAAGAGAGTCATGCACACGTGACTATGTTTTGTATGGAATGTCGCTTGACCCTGCATTTGAATATCCACCAACATGGCTGACATCTGGGTTTCTATTTTCCTTTGATATCACTTGCAAGTCAAGTCAAGGTTGCTATATCTATACCTCTGTAATGCTACAGGTACATGTCTACATCCATTTTATCGCCTCATGACATTGGTTATAGAGTGGGTGGCATGGTGGTGCAGCGGTTAGCACTGTCGCCTCATAGTAAGAAGGTTTGGGATTTGAAATGCCCAGCCAACTGGGGCATTTCTGTATGGAGTTTGCATGTTCTCCCTGTACCTGCTCTGGTTTCCTCTCACAGTCCAAAGACGTGCAGATTAGGTCAACTGGCTACTCTAAATTGCCTGTAGGTGTGAATGTGAGTGTGAATGGCTGTATGTCTCTGCGATAGATTAGCGACCTGCCCAGGGTGGATCCCACCTCTTGCCCAAAGTCAGCTGGGATTAGCTCCAGTTTCCCCGCGACCCTGACAGATAAGTTGTATAAATAATGGATGGATGGTTATGGAGCAATGTTATGGACAAAAAAAACCCCCCGAATGCTGAATTATATGGAATGCCAAGTATGGCATTTGCTATTTTATATTTTTATTCACTATCAATGCTTACAATGATGATTGCACTGTGCTCACATCTTAGGCACATGTGGAAAGGCTGTGAAACAAAGACGCTTGCAAATGGATACAGTATAATGAAAAGGTTCTGTTATAGGTCTACAGTTTTTACTATAAATAGCAGACAGTTTTAAAAATCGATATATGGTGTGAACACCCTGATCTTTAAAACTGTACCAGCTTTCTAAAGGCCCGGTCCCACTGGCCGATGGACACAAAACGTATGCAAAAAGGACACAGCGGACGAGCAAAATTTCGGGGGTGGCGCTATCCATTTTCATCTGCTCCAGAAATGGACAAAATTTGCGAAAATTTGCAAAAACAGAACGGAAAAGAACGGACGTGGGTAGTATATAGCGAGGATGTTAAACGCATGTTCATAGGAAGCCTAGCGGATGAAAGCGGATGGAAGTGGATGACAGCTCCGAAGGGGTTACCGGTGATAACTGAGAAGCGGACGCATAGCAGAAAGAGCGGATGCATAGCGGATGAAGGGGATGCATCACGTACGCCTAACGGAAACAAAGGGGATGTTGCGCGGATGTATATCGGATGCAGACCGTTCACTGCGCATGCGGGGGGTATGAATTGCGTCTGCTCCGCGGATATAAAGGGATGCAGCACGCACGCCGTCAGCATAAAGCGGAAAGACGTGCTGGCGGCTACATCGATACATCTCTACTACTAGATGATTTTCTCCCCCTTTTTATACAAAATATCGATTGTCCGCTAGGTGTCCTTCTACATACTCTAGACATACTCCAGACATCCTAAATATACGAGATACATCCCAGATATAAACGCTTTGTCCGTTTTGAATACTTTATATACGAGATGCATACGCTTACATCCGTTCTATTTCCGTGCTACTAACGATGAATAGACGTTTCATGTACCTTATCTTTCCTCCCTCTTTCCGTTTTCAGCTGCAGCGGATGTGAGTTGCGAGGATGCCCAGGGGATGCAGAGAGGATACAGCAGACGTTTAACGGATGATAACGGACATAGAACGTTTGTTGCTCGTATATGTCGCGGATTTACATCGTACACGGCGGAAAGTTCATCCGTTCTAAAAGTTTTGTGCAGCTCAAAACTTTTTGCGCGGATGAAATCACAGTGGACGGATGCTCGATGGATAGAGCGTATGAAGCACGTATGCAATGATTACACAACGGATGCATAGCGTTTTCCAACGGATGGCAAAGATTTTTTACGTTTTACATCCTCTTTGCATCCGTAAGTGCAGTGGGACCGGGCCTTAAGCTACAGCATCATCAATTTTATCAAGAAATAAGTTGTGCTTTTTTTTTATCCAACCATTTCAAAGAACTTGCTACAGTTCTTCTGCAAACTGTTTCAATTTCTTCTGTTTCTGTAGGTAAGATCCCAGACAGCCTCAATTATGTTTTCGTGCTCTATTACCTATTATTCTATCCACATTCACTGGATATGAGCAATAAGTGTGCTCTGATCGGCTACTCTACTATTAGGATATCAGCTCATATACTGTGAGTAGAGAAAAACAAAATGGCGGAGCGTGTTGCTGAACCAACTGAGGACAAAATAAAAAACTTTACTTGAAAACAAAACCCCAAAAAATACACAAAAAAAGCAACAAAATGTAGAATAAAAGTATTTGATGCGAAGAACGTATCTTTTTTTTATTTTTCAAGAATTATTATTATCGCATTTTTCACAGACATGCGGTTAGGTTAATATGGGACGGCCTTGGGCTGAGGTGCCCTCGAGCGAGGCACCTAACTCCCAACTGCTCCCCGGGCGCTGTTAGCATGGCTGCCCACTGCTCTGGGTATGTGTGTGTGCTCATTGCTCACGTGTGTGTGGATGTGTGTGTTCACTGCTTCAGATGGGTTAAATGCAGAGAGGAATTTCACAAGCTTGTGATGAATAAAGTTGTGCTTCTTCTTCTGTCATTTCGCCGGTTTGTTTACATTCTAAGCAGATTTTGTTGGATATTTTGTATAAAGATTTTATTTATCAAGTTTGCAAAAAAATTAAAAATGCCCTGTTTCTCAAAATCCAGTGAATGTGGATAGAATAAAACAGTTATTCCACTCAATCTCGTCGTATGTGGCTTATAGCCAACTCGCTGCTATGTGCCTTGTCGCGACTCGATTTCATGGAATAACTGTTAAATACCCTCCTTTCTTTCATCTCTCATCTCTAGCCGCTTTATCCTGTTCTACAGGGTCGCAGGCAAGCTGGAGCCTATCCCAGCTGACTACGGGCGAAAGGCGGGGTACACCCTGGACAAGTCGCCAGGTCATCACAGGGCTGACACATAGACACAGACAACCATTCACACTCACATTCACACCTACGGTCAATTTAGAGTCACCAGTTAACCTAACCTGCATGTCTTTGGACTGTGGGGGAAACCGGAGCACCCGGAGGAAACCCACGCGGACACGGGGAGAACATGCAAACTCCGCACAGAAAGGCCCTCGCCGGCCACGGGGCTCGAACCCGGACCTTCTTGCTGTGAGGTGACAGCGCTAACCACTACACCACCGTGCCCCTCCCTCCTTTCTTTCATGACATATAAAAATTCTCTGTACTGTTTATTTATTTATTTATTTATAGAAAATAAATGTTTAGCTGTCTACATTTTGCTCATTTCTACTGACACACAAATGCAGAAGCCATAAAGTAAACTTTTAAGACAAAATTAATAAAGGACTTAATAAGTGCCTAAAACTTTTGCACATTACTGTAGAATAGGATAGTCTGTAAACGTGGGAGTCTGATTTACTAAATCATATCGCACAGAACTGTTGAAATGTCAAATCTGATTGATCAGAAGGTGTTGATTTTCTATAAGAGCAGCTCAGGCAGTAGAGCTAACTTATTCAAATCACAGGTTTATGTAATATTATAAATACGATATATTAACAAAACTTACACAAGGGACTCTATAAAAATGATTAAAAAACTGTAATTGTTGATAAGCTGGAGTTTTCTAAGAGGTTGTTGGTGGGTGAACTGTTTATAGCTGTTATGACAGAAGTGATAACCAGAACTGTCTTGTTTCGTGGCTGTTCCACAACATTAAAAACCTCAATAAACAGATAAAATGTATAGTTTGTTGTTCCTGAATTTAAAAAAAAAAGGTGTTAGTGTTTGAAAATTGCTGTGGTATAAGATGCATAAAACACTTCAGGTCATGACATTATTGGAAAATCAATAATGCCTGTTTGGTGGACATTTTGCATCGAGCTGCATCACACCACCTTGTTGATTATTTTCATAAAACAGCACACCCTAAGATTTTCATTCCTTACTTAAGCAAACTACCTCGCTACAGACTTCATATCATTTACATTGTGTCATACTTAGGGCTTATTTTAAATAATACAATGAAAATAAAAAAGTACTCCAGTGTAGAAGTTTAGAAATAAATTAAGCATTCCCATTTGGCATTCTTTACACTTACTGGATGTAATACTCCTGATAGACTAATCTGTATAAAGTCGAGCGCCACTGATCTTTTGTGCCTCACAACAAGCTCGATATGCTCATCTGCCCCTGATCTAATAGAGCTCTTCACTGAAACAAATACGATGTGACTCACTGACCTTCCAAGTGGACTCCTAGTGGCAATCTTTAATTTTTATTGGAAATAAATGAAAGTCAGCTGTTTTGTTGCATGATGTCACTGCCATGTCACACTTACCCTTCCCATCTCTCGGAGTTTGGTCAGCATTACTACGATGGTGGAATTGTGCTCCCACAGCATTCTCCAGAAGTCCTCTGTGGTCTCGGCCAGAGGTCCCTGTGTCGCTATGTATGCCTTCTGCTGCCTACACACACACATACACACGCACAGAGAACAAAAAGAGTAACACTTAATGAGGGAGACTGAAGAAGTAGAAAAAGAATGAATGAGGAGGGAATGATGGAGGAAGAAAACGAGAAGGGGTGAGAGTGTGAGGAGGAAAAAAGAGAGAAATAATGAATTTAAGAGAGGGAGAGGATTGGGGTAAAGAGAGATTTCCAGTTAGAAAAAGAAGAGACAACGCAAGAATTGCCATTGTTTGCATTTGAATTTCCTATTTAAGTGTGAGGCGGCATGATGGTGTACTGGTTAGAAGAAGAACAAATTTATTCATCACACACTTGTGAAATTCCTCTCTGCATTTAACCCATCTGAAGCAGTGAACACACACATGCACACACACGTGAGCAATGAGCACACACACATACCCAGAGCAGTGGGCAGCCATGCTAACAGCGCCCGGGGAGCAGTTGGGAGTTAGGTGCCTCGCTCGAGGGCACCTCAGCCCAAGGCTGTCCCATATTAACCTAACTTAGCACTGTCGCCTCACAGCAAGAAGGTTCTGGGTTCGAGCCCAGTGACTAACAGGGGCCTTTCAGTGTAGAGTTTTCATGTTCTCCCTGTGTCTGCATGGGTTTCCTCCGGGTACTCTAAATTGTGAATGTGTGAATGGTTGAGAGGAGACAACCTCTATAATAATCCAGTAGAAGGCAACGGAAAACCACTACTGTAATCCTTCCTGAGAAACTTTGATGGCTGAAGCCGTCAGAGTGGACGTACCGTCAGGCAGAACACTAAAGAAGAAGAAGATTGCTAAGTGTACAGTGTTGTAGTTGCTTTGAATGAACAGCAGAGGGCGATGTGACACTGCAGCAAAAAGCAAGCACAGTCTGAACTGTTATTTCTGACAAATGTGAATCAGTAATGGGTTTCATTTTAGCGAAGGTCATCAATTTTATAAGAGGTAAGGTGGAACGCGTGCACGCACACACACACTAGGTGTTTCAGATACCTCACACTTCAGTGACGGTATCTAGCTGGGACTAGTCTCAGGCTGCATTCAAATTCAGACACCTTACATACTGCTTTTTGTGTACTAATAGTATGGAAGTATGCATATTCAGACATAGCCCCAGTCTGAGATGTTGTGCCAGTGGCTTTGATTGCACAGCTAGCCGGCCACAGCTTTCAGACTCTTGAAGGTTGCACTTCAGTTGGCTATTTGTACATCCATGGATGCAGTAGCAGCTTGTCCATTGGGGTAAATTGCCCCACCATGTAGGCCAACTGTTTAACAAAAAGTAATCCTCAACTCACTACATTTTAAACTTTGTTTAAATAATAGATACCACTTCGAGTAACAAATGGCTTTAAAAATGTCACTATTTGACAAAAATGTGCCAATGGTTTGTTAATTTGCTTGTCTTTCTTGATTTTGCACAATCATACGGCAGTGCAACATCATTTTAATTCTCAGGTATTTATTGCAGGGCGGCACGGTGGTGTAGTGGTTAGCGCTGTTGCCTCACAGCAAGAAGGTCCGGGTTCGAGCCCCATGGCCGGCGAGGGTCTTTCTGTGCGGAATTTGCATGTTGTCTGCATGGGTTTCCTCTGGGTGCTCCGGTTTCCCCCACAGTCCAAAAACATGCAGGTTAGGTTAACTGGTGACTCTAAATTGACCGTAGGTGTGAATGTGAGTGTGAATGGTTGTCTGTGTCTATGTGTCAGCCCTGTGATGACCTGGCGACTTGTCCAGGGTGTACCCCGCCTTTCGCCTGTAGTTAGCTGGGATAGGCTCCAGCTTGCCTGCGACCCTGTAGAACAGGATAAAGCGGCTACAGATAATGAGATGAGATGAGGCTCCAGCTTGCCTGCGACCCTGTAGAACAGGATAAAGCGGCTACAGATAATGAGATGAGTATTTATTGCACCTAGTGGCCAAAAATGGTAACTGCAGTAAGCACGAGTAAAGGCCCACTGGTTCTTTGGTCATGCATGACACCAGACTTATGGACTGTCTGTCCAATAAAGTCTATTTAACCTGATAAATACAGCACAGAGAGAGAGAAACACTAGGCTGTCTCGTCCCACAGGGGAAAGAAAGAGATAAAGGGTGGGACAGAAAGAGGTATACTGAGGGTTGGAGAGAGAAAGGAAAGACATAGGCAGAAAGAAAGAAACACAGAGGGATAGAGAGAGAGAGAGAGAGAGAGAGAGATATGGGTGGAGTGATTCCCCAGATTCCTTCTTTTAAACCTCTGTGCAAGTTCATTGATTTCTCTAGATGTCACTTGCTCTTTTCACCCTGTGCTGCATGCCATTTCTCACCTGTGACATCAAATCATCCATTTCTGTCTTTCTCCATCTGTTGGTGCCTCACTGTCTTTATCAGTGTCTCCATTGCATTCTCTCCTCTGAGACCTCAGCTGTCTGTAACATGATTTTAAATAGTACTCCATGTTCCAGTACTGTTTTTAATACACCTTTGTGACTTTTCCTAACAATGTGGAAATGTATTAAATCCCATAACAGACCACTTGCAAAGAAACCCTTAGAGGAACCAGACCCAAAATGGAACCCAGCCTCTTCTGGGTGATGCTGGTGATACAGTATTCAGTAATAGAAAAGTAAAGCCAAACAGTACTAAATGTGTTGAAAGAATGTTCATTTGAGTAGGTTGTGAATAACTGTCTTGGAATTAACACAGGACAGTCTTTATGACTCTAGCAGTTCTTGGGTTCAAATCTACAGAATCCAGGTGAGATTCACTTCACTCTTGCACTTTATGTTGTTATATGTAGATTTGTTGTCCTGTGATGTTTTATGTAGCACCATGGTCCTGGAGAAATGTTTCATTTTAACAGTGTACTGTATTGCCAACTGTATATGGTTGAAGAAGAAGAACTTTATTCATCACATATACCCTTGTGAAATTCCTGTCTGTATTTAACTCATCTGAAGCAGTGAACACACACATGTGAGCAATGAGCACACACACATGCCCAGAGCAGTGGGCAGCCATGCTAACAGCACCCGGGGAGCAGTTGGGGTGTGTGTGTGGGGGGGATGTGGGGGGGTAGGTGCCTTGCTCAAGGGCACTTTAGCCCAAGACCGCCCCATGTTAAACCTAATCTGCATGTCTTTGGACTGTGGGGGAAACCGGAGCACCCGGAGGAAACCCACACAGACATGGGAGAACATGCAAACTCCACACAGAAAGGCCTCTGTGGGCCACTGGGCTCGAACCCAGAGCCTTCTTGCTGTGAGGCGACAGTGCTAACCACTACACCACCGTGCCGCCAAATGACAATAAAAACGCCTTGACCTTGATCCGCTGAGGTAAGGGTGAAATTTGGGCATAAACTATTTCTGGGAAGGGCAAGTCTTTAGGGAATGCAAATGAGGGTCAGTTTTGCCAATGGTCAGTGTATTAGGGGATAAAAAGCACCTAATTGTAAGCAGCCATACATATTTAAGGTTTTCAGAACATTGAGAACGTAGGCAAAACGGGTCCAAACCTACTATATCAATGTAATACTTGTACACTGTTTAAAGTTTGCTAAGTTCAGGTCTATATAATCTCTGAGCTACACTACATGGCCAAAAATATGTGGACACCTGGCCACCACACCCATATATACGAACTGTTGCCACAAAGTTGAAAGCACACAGTTCTCTAGAACATGTCTGTATACTGTAAATAAGATTTTAATTCATTAGAATAAGAGGCCCAAACCTGTTCCAGCATGACAATATCCCTATGCACAAAGTAAGGTCCATAAAGATGTGGTTTTCTTATGTTGGTTTGGAAGAATTTGAGTGGCTTTGCATGGCACAGAACCCTGACCTCAGCCCCATTGAACACCTTTGGGATAATTGGATTGCTGACTGTGCTCCAGCCCTCCTCGCCCAACATCAGTGCCTGACCTCACTAATGCTCTTGTGGCTGAATGAGCACAAATCTCCACATCTATGTTCCAAAATCTAGTGGAAAGCCTTCCCAGAAGAGTGGAGGTCGTTATAGCAAGAAGGTGTGGGTGTGTGTGGGGGGGTGGGGGGGGGGTGTCACTTTGGAATGTGATGCTCAATATGCACATATGGGCATGATGGTCAGGTGTCCACATACTTTTTGCCATATGGTATATGACTGTGTTCCAGTTACCAAGGCTGCATTTTGACACTCTTTAGATAAAGGATATCAACAAGCTTCCCTCTGAGTTTCCTTATTTCAGCCAAATTTGAAAGCAGCATTGCTTGAATCCATTTTGCTACATTACATTACAGGCATTTAGCAGATGCTCTTATCCAGAGCGATGTACAGATGTACAACATCCCCAGAGCAGCCTGGGGAGCAGTTGAGGGTTAGGTGCCCTTGCTCAAAGGCACTTCAGCCATTCCAGCTGTTCCAGGGAACTGAACCGGCGACCTTTTGGTCCCAAAGCTGCTTCTCTCACCATTAGGCCATGACTTCCCCCATTATTATGGAATCCACCCATAATTCTTATCAGAATGTACTTGCCTCATACACTCTCAGAGGAAAAAAACAAAACAAAACAAAACGACAGAGTCATCTATATCTCCCGCCCTATATACCAACTATATACCAAGTTTCAAGATATTATTTGTCACATTTTTCAAGTTCTGCTGCAGGAAACCAACCCTACCTCTTTACATTGACCTCAGTAGCCCATGGCATAAACCCACCGGACCTTTGGTCCAGATGAGCTAAAAATTAAAATTTCTCACATTTCTTAGTATCAAAATGCACATATACATTACTTAAATCAACACATATACCAACTTTCAAGACCATACCACTCATAGTTTTCAAGTTCTGCTCCGGAAACAAAACCTACCCCTAAGACTAACTTGAGAGACTAAGTCTGAAATTGTTTCCATGGAAACATGAAAAATTAAAATTTCTCAAATTTCTGAGTATGAAAAGGCACATCTACATCACCTTGTTAACATGTATACCAAGTTTCAAATCCATATCATGAATAGTTTTGGATATATGCTCTGGAAACGAACCTTGCTCTTTGAAACTAATTCAAAATCTATTTTTAATGTAAAAAATTTGAAAAATACTTTTTTTTTTTCAAAAATCCAAAATAGCAAAAGGCACCAGTTCACATGTTGCCTGATATGTATACAAAGTTTCATGACGTTATCTTCAGTAGTTTTAAAGACATAGCCCGGAAACGAAAACGTGACCGGATGGATGGACGGTCAGACGGAACCCGTTTCTATATCCCCCACCAAACTTCGTTTGGGTGAGGGATAACAAAAAAAAACCCACAACAACTGTAATTCTTTGTCACTGGAGTGGTACACTCTAGAGCACAAACTTTTGAAATAATAATTTAAAGGTAAATATTTCATACACATTTTTCAGGTATAGAAATGTATATTTTTTCAGACACTAAAGTTACAAAAGGGTACCACCCCAGTGATAAGGAAAGTTACAGGAGCGTGTAACTCTGAATATGAGTGAATATGCACAGTCATGTTCATATTCAAAGGTTAAAATAAACAAACTGCATACATGTCAACCGATACAGAATGTCCGTATTTTATACAGATTTGATTCAATAAACGTAGTATACGGGTGTACAAATAAAGTTATACGGATTCTTTAAAAAAAACTTCAATATTTATTTCGAGCTATAATCAATTCCCACGATGATAAAAGAGCACATAACATTTACAAACGTACTGTACACCACAGAAAGCACAAACAGCCAGTAAAGAGTCTTATGAAATTGCGCGTTATCTTGTGGTAGCGAGACTTCGTTCCACTTTTGATCATGCACACCGCATTGCGAGAATCCCGCTAACCGGGAAGTAACATTTTGTTTGAAACGCGTATTTCCACCTGAGCGACTTTCACTAGCGACTGAAAAAGATTCTGAATGGGCACTCCGGCAAGATCAACACAGACACTTGCTGTGACATGCAGCCTCGTGAGGTATTGGTGCAGAGTGTTAAAAAAGCTGTCATGGACTACAATTCAGAACATTAGAGTGACACTGTGTTTTTGTCAAACATTGGAGCTTTGTATTCATTCTGAAGGTTTATTGTTATTAATACTGAATAAAAAGTAACTTGGATATACAGTGCAATGCAATAATGAGTACACCCTCTTTGAAAAGTAACATTTCACACAATATGACAAGGAACACAAAGATATATTTCCAAAATGTTCCCAGACTAAGTTAAACACAGGTTCTGTTGAGCTTTTGAACTCAAAACAAAGGCTAATAATATAACTTAAATGATTTTTATTTCAGTTTTAGTGAAATTTGTGTGGTGCAGAAATGAGTACACCCCACTGAAGGGCTCTGAGTAAAGCAACTTTTTAGGCTACCAATGTGGACCTGAACAAACAATTAACCACAGGTGAGTCTAATTAGTCATTACACAGGTGTTAATTAGGCAGTTGGCTACAAAAGGCTGTTACCTA
This sequence comes from Neoarius graeffei, assembly GCF_027579695.1. Taxonomy (NCBI): domain Eukaryota; kingdom Metazoa; phylum Chordata; class Actinopteri; order Siluriformes; family Ariidae; genus Neoarius; species Neoarius graeffei. Next base: position 72,994,694 of record NC_083572.1, read on the forward strand.
AAGCAAACCACCCTTTCCCATTTCCTGCTGTCAGCAATGGCACCTCATGGCCAGGAAATGTCTCTGGATCTGAGAAAGCGGATTATTGCTTTACACAAGAGAGGTGAGGGCTACAAGAAGATCAGTAAAGCCTTACTTATCAGTAAGAACACGGTTGCAAAAGTGATCCAAAAATTCAAGACAGATGGAACTGCAGCCAAAGTACAGAGACGTACAGGCCGGCCAAGAAAATTAACACCCAGGCAGGAGCGGCTTGTAATGAGAAAAGTTGAGGAAAATCGGCATGCAAGTGCACAACAGGTATCTAAGGAAGTACAGACTGAAATTGGAGTGAATGTGTCACGTGACGCAATATGCCGTACAGTGCAGCGGAATGGCATGCATGGGTGTCGTCCCCGAAGGAAGCCTCTCCTAAAGCCCAGTCACAAAAAAGCCCGTCTAGAGTTCGCCAGGGCACATGCTGAAAAGGATGAAGGTTACTGGGACTCTATACTCTGGAGTGATGAGACCAAAATCAATCTTTTTGTAACTGATGGCTTCAAAACAGTCTGGCGTCGCAAGGGTGAGGAGTATAAGGAAAAATGCATGGTGCCCACAGTGAAACATGGAGGGGGTAGTGTTCTTATGTGGGGTTGCATGAGTGCTGCGGGTGTTGGAGAACTGCATTTCATTGATGGCATCATGAATTCTCAAATGTACTGCTCTATACTGAAAGCTAAGATGCTTCCATCACTTCGGGCCGTTGGTCGTCGTGCCATTTTTCAACATGACAATGACCCAAAACACACGTCTAAGGCCACTGCTGACTTTCTGAAGAGGAACAGGGTGAGAGTGATTCCATGGCCAAGTATGTCACCTGATCTGAACCCTATAGAGCATCTTTGGGGAATACTGAAGAGGCAGGTTGAGCATCACTCTCCATCCAACATCCAGGCTCTGAAAGATGTCATCCTTGAAGAATGGAAAAAGATTGATGTAGCCAAATGTTGTCAACTTGTGCACTCCATGCCAAAGAGACTTGGGGCTGTCATTGCAAATAATGGAGGCCATACAAAGTACTAAATGTACTGGATGTAATTGAGTTTGTTGTGGGGTGTACTCACTTTTGCTCCACCCCACTTTCACGGAAACAGAAAAATATGTAATTTAAGGCATCTTTTCACCTTTCTGCTTGAGTTATAATGTAAGAACATAGTGCAATAAACATCATCAAGGAACTGTTTGGGACATATTGTTTGTGTTCATTTTAATACTGTGAAAAATGTCGTTTTTCAGGGGGGGTGTACTCATTATTGCATTGCACTGTATCATTGTTAATTATCATTCAAATTTTAGGTAAATTATTTTAATTTGCATCTTATAAGGATTTTATAAGGGAAATACGGATTTTGGAGGTTGGTTATACAGGTTTGATTGACCAAAGATTGATATGTATGAAACTGGTTCAAGTTCATCTCATTGTTTTTCTAGTTAGTTTATGGGCCTTACATGCTAGCTAGCTGTTTTAATCAGCACTCTTATTTAGTTGCGTTCATCACCAGAATGTTCAAATCCATTCTCAGAAAGAATAATAAACTGGTGAGTAACAGTGAATAAACAATTCTTATTCTGTTTGGACTAACACACCTATATCCGTCGATGAAGCTGGCATTGATGTAGTCAGATCCCTCAACTCCTCTGATGGGCTGCAGACATGCTCGGCTCGACTCGTACGGCATGATGTTGACGAGCCGGTTTTTGAACTTGTTGCACGGCAGGTTGGCGCTGATGAATCGGGAGGTGTGTGCTTTGGAGTTGGCCAGTTTCTATGAAGGGAGCAAACAGAGAGGGTTATAAAACATCTTTACAACATCACAATATCAGCAAGCATTCGCAGTACATACTCCATCACAGGAGGACACCTATCACACTGTAACAACTGTTCAGCTCTATTCGGAGACACCTAGCACTGAAAGATGCCCTGGAAATGGGGAGGGTGCATGGTGGTGTTTGGAATGATGCCTCAGAACATGTAGGGTCAATGTCTAGTGTTTTGACAGCCTGAGAGATTCGATGTCTGATTTGACGTGTTAGTGAGGTTTGTATAAGTACAGTATGTGTCTGTATTTTCTCATCTCATCTCATTATCTCTAGCCGCTTTATCCTGTACTACAGGGTCGCAGGCAAGCTGGAGCCTATCCCAGCTGACTACGGGCGAAAGGCGGGGTACACCCTGGACAAGTCGCCAGGTCATCACAGGGCTGACACATAGACACAGACAACCATTCACACTCACATTCACACCTACGGTCAATTTAGAGTCACCAGTTAACCTAACCTGCATGTCTTTGGACTGTGGGGGAAACCGGAGCACCCGGAGGAAACCCACGTGGACACGGGGGGAACATACAAACTCCACACAGAAAGGCCCTCGCCAGCCATGGGGCTCAAACCCGGACCTTCTTGCTGTGAGGCGACAGCGCTAACCACTACACCACCGTGCTGACCCTGTTAGTGATTATGTTCTGGCAAATTTATCTGTTATATTGTTACTATCTCTATTAAACATTTGACTGTTAAATCATTAAATATTTTTCTCAGTAATCAATGCACCATTATTAACTGCTTATTAACTTAGCACGAGGTCTTTACGGGAAAATATCAACAAAGATCACTCCAAGAGCAAGGCGTGTAATAGTCGGTGAGGTCACAAAGGACCCCAGGGTAACTTCTAAGCAACTGAAGGCCTCTCTCAGATTGGCTAATGTTAATTTTCATGAGTTCACCACCAGGAGAACACTGAACAACAATGGTGTGCATGGCAGGGTGGCAAGGAGAAAACCACTGCTCTCCAAAAAGAACATTGCTGCTCATCTGCAGTTTGCTAAAGATCACGTGGACAAGCCAGAAGGCTACTGGAAAAATGTTTTGTGGATGGAGGAGACCAAAATAGAACTTTTTGGTTTAAATGAGAAGCGTTATGTTTGGAGAAAGGGAAACACTGCATTCCAGCATAAGAACCTTATCCCATCTGTGAAACATGGTGGTGGTAGTATCATGGTTTGGGCCTGTTTTGCTGCATGTGGGCCAGGACAGCTTGCCATCATTGATGGAACAATGAATTCTGAATTATACCAGTGAATTCTAAAGGAAAATGTCAGGACATCTGTCCATGAACTAAATGTCAAGAGAAGGTGGGTCATGCTTTCAACACTGCTTTCAGTTGTATCATATTTGTAATGTAGTTGAGTCACGCATGCAGAATAAACAGCTAACCGTTTCAAAACTGAATTTCTGTTAGCGCTTAGTGGTTTCTGACTGCTCTTCATTACTCATTTCTTGAATAACTCGGCGACTCTTGTTTGTCTTTTGTGTTTCAGCCATTTTTGATTCCATTTTGATTTCCAATTAATCTTTTTTGTTGTTTTGTTTTTGTTTGTTTTTTGTAATATTGAAAGCCGGCACCTTGGAAAGAAAGTCTGTAATTGCCCACAGGCATTATGGGAAAATTCTGCCCACCAAGGAACCAATCAGAGCGCACGATTTTACCAGAAGTAGCTCATGCCATATAATAATATTTTATATTTAACCTATCATAAAAATGTAATTACCACTGTATTGGGAAACAACAACATTTATCATCTTTACCTTTCCGCTGCTAGTTCTTCTTTATTTTTCTTGATTTATTTTAAATATTTTAATATATACTATGTGTGTATTGTTGACAGTGAGTCCTTCTTCTCAGTCTTCATTGAAAAAGCCAGATAAACCTCAGTGTTTTCCAGAGTGTGTATATGTGTCTGAATAAGTGTGACGTGTGTATCTATGTGCTTCCTAGACTGACCTTGAACTCCAGCTCCATGGCGGTGACGGTTTCCCCTGGAGGTGTGTTTGTGAGTTTCTGGAGGTGTGAGTAAAGGCTGCGTGCAGGGACCTCGGTGTGTGCGCATACGGCTGCCTCCAGGAGCGCGTCATGGATGAAGATGTACTGATCCTCTGTTTGCACCATGTAGTTCCTCTGAGAGCGCATCAGGGTCACATGACCGTACACATCCACTGCTTGCTCGTGCTTCATGCGCTCCAGCATGGCATCGATCACGATGAAGCAGCCTGTCCGGCCCACGCCCGCACTGGCACAGAGACACAGGTTAACTCAGATATATATGTATTTTTTTTTTGTGTGTGTGTGTGTGTGTGTGTGTGTAATATATATATATATATATATATATATATATATATATATACACATACACACACACACACACACACACACACACAACCCCGATTCCAAAAAAGTTGGGACAAAGTACAAATTGTAAATAAAAACGGAATGCAATGATGTGGAAGATATTTTATTCAGAATAGAACATAGATGACATATCAAATGTTTAAACTGAGAAAATGTATCATTTAAAGAGAAAAATTAGGTGATTTTAAATTTTATGACATCACATCTCAAAAAAGTTGGGACAAGGCCATGTTTACGACTGTGAGACATCCCCTTTTCTCTTTACAACAGTCTGTAAACGTCTGGGGACTGAGGAGACAAATTGCTCAAGTTTAGGGATAGGAATGTTAACCCATTCTTGTCTAATGTAGGATTCTAGTTGCTCAACTATCTTAGGTCTTTTTTGTCGTATCTTCCGTATTATGATGCGCCAAATGTTTTCTATGGGTGAAAGATCTGGACTGCAGGCTGGCCAGTTCAGTACCCGGACCCTTCTTCTACGCAGCCATGATGCTGTAATTGATGCAGTATGTGGTTTGGCATTGTCATGTTGGAAAATGCAAGGTCTTCCCTGAAAGAGACGTCGTCTGGATGGGAGCATATGTTGCTCTAGAACCTGGATATACCTTTCAGCATTGATGGTGTCTTTCCAGATGTGTAAGCTGCCCATGCCACACGCACTAATGCAACCCCATACCATCAGAGATGCAGGCTTCTGAACTGAACGCTGATAACAACTTGGGTCATCCTTCTCCTCTTTAGTCCGAATGACACGGCGTCCCTGATTTCTATAAAGAACTTCAAATTTTGATTCGTCTGACCACAGAACAGTTTTCCACTTTGCCACAGTCCATTTTAAATGAGCCTTGGCCCAGAGAAGACGTCTGCGCTTCTGGATCATGTTTAGATACGGCTTCTTCTTTGAACTATAGAGTTTTAGCTGGCAACGGCGGATGGCACGGTGAATTGTGTTCACAGATAATGTTCTCTGGAAATATTCCTGAGCCCATTTTGTGATTTCCAATACAGAAGCATGCCTGTGTGTGATGCAGTGCCGTCTAAGGGCCCGAAGATCACGGGCACCCAGTATGGTTTTCCGGCCTTGACCCTTACGCACAGAGATTCTTCCAGATTCTCTGAATCTTTTGATGATATTATGCACTGTAGATGATGATATGTTCAAACTCTTTGCAATTTTACACAGTCGAACATCCTTTCTGATATTACTCCACTATTTGTCAGCGCAGAATTAGGGGGATTGGTGATCCTCTTCCCATCTTTACTTCTGAGAGCCGCTGCCACTCCAAGATGCTCTTTTTATACCCAGTCATGTTAATGACCTATTGCCAATTGACCTAATGAGTTGCAATTTGGTCCTCCAGCTGTTCCTTTTTTGTACCTTTAACTTTTCCAGCCTCTTATTGCCCCTGTCCCAACTTTTTTGAGATATGTGTTGCTGTCATGAAATTTCAAATGAGCCAATATTTGGCATGAAATTTCAAAATGTCTCATTTTCGACATTTGATATGTTGTCTATGTTCTATTTGTCTGTGAAGATTCTCAGTCATCCAGGTCATGGTAAACTGTGGGTGGTAAAAGAAAGCAACTGGACTTGCTTGAAGATTCTTGAAGACGTTTCACCTCTCATCCGAAAGGCTTCTTCAGTTCTGTCTGACTGGTAGGGAGCATCAGGTATTTATCCTCTCATGGATGAAAAGCTCATCTAAGGTGTCATTGAGTCATCCTGTTGGTGTGGGTCACTGGGGGCTGGTTGTGAACAGCCTCGAGAGTCGTTAGGATGACCAATGGATTGCCCATTAGGGTGATCAATGGAATGCTGATTCTCTGGCTACATCCACATGACAACGGCAACGAGATTTTTTTTTAAAATATCGCGTTCACATGGGCAACGGATCAGTAAAATATCAGGTACATATGGCAATGCAACGCTTGCTGAAAATGATGCAATACACATGCCACACCTCTACGTGCGCTGTAAGACGGTCCCATCGGAGACACCAGAACAATAGAAGAAGTAGACGCATGCGCATAAACCCCTTCTTCTGTAGCATCAGCCACATAAAGTTTTGATTATTAATCAGTAGCGTAAAACGAAAGACACGGAAAGAGGAATGAATGGGGGTAGGTGGAAGCCGGTACACCAACATTCTGATATCCTCCAGAATTCTTTAATGGTCCGGAATAAATTGAATGCTACACGTTGATGGATTACTTTGTTCTTCTACGCCCTTTTTGAGGAATGTATTGTCGGACTTAAACCAACATCTGAGGAGGTGAGATCTCTCCTTTTTTTTCCCCCTATTTTTGCTGGCGGGATTGGTTTTGTTTTTGGAAAGCAGTGAAAATATTTTGTAAGCGCGTTTCATGAACCAAGTTATAGGATTTGTTGACAACTCGCATCGAGTTCGTTACACTTCTACCCGGCGTGAAGCACTGACAGTCATGTGGTTGTGACGTCATCGTAAACAAGTCCGTTCTACTCATCCAGACGACTTCGCAACGGCGCCGTTGCCAGATTTTTCCACTCTGGAACCCGTTCTCAAAAGATTTCGTTTTGGGGCACCCAAAACGCTGGTGCCGTGTGGACGCCAGGCCGAAACGATAAACAATTTTATCAGATTCACCTGAATGTGTTGTCGTGTGGACAGGGCCTCTCTGTCCTCCTGTGAATCACTGACACTTTTCATCCATGAGAGGATAAATACCTGATGCTCCCTACCAGTCAGACAGAACTGAAGAAGCCTTTCGGATGAGAGGTGAAAAGTCTTCAAGAATCTTCAAGCAAGTCCAGTTGCTCTCTTTTACCACCCACAGTCTATGTTCTATTGTGAATACAATATCAGTTTTTGAGATTTGTAAATTATTGCATTCCGTTTTTATTTTGTCCCAACTTTTTTGGAATCGGGGTTGTGTGTGTGTGTGTGTATATATATATAAAATGTGTATATATATATATATATATATATATATATATATATATATATATATATATATATATATGTGTATATATGTATGTATGTGTGTGTGTATGCGTGCGCGCGCACGTGCGTAAGTGGAGCTATGATGGAAACACAGTTCAGTGCTCATCTCATCTCATTATCTCTAGCCGCTTTATCCTGTTCTACAGGGTCGCAGGCAAGCTGGAGCCTATCCCAGCTGACTACGGGCGAAAGGCGGGGTACACCCTGGACAAGTCGCCAGGTCATCACAGGGCTGACACATAGACACAGACAACCATTCACACTCACATTCACACCTACGGTCAATTTAGAGTCACCAGTTAACCTAACCTGCATGTCTTTGGACTGTGGGGGAAACTGGAGCACCCGGACGAAACCCACACGGACACGGGGAGAACATGCAAACTCCGCACAGAAAGGCCCTCGCCGGCCACAGGGCTCGAACCCGGACCTTCTTGCTGTGAGGCGACAGCGCTAACCACTACACCACCGTGCCGCCCCCAGTTCAGTGCTATACTTATATCTAACATCATAAATATGGCAGAGGACAATCATGTGATGTTTGTATAGAACAAGAAATTAAAGTTTTTCTGAAACAACAACGAAACAACACCATGACCCTGACCAGGATAACGCGGTTACTGAAGATAAATGAATGAACGATTGAATGTGAAACACAAAAATATTATTAATTTCACTAATAAAGAATTAAAATGCAATAAATTATGATTATTATACATTAATAAAGTTATTTATGCTACTGTTTTGGTGCTCTTTCATACACAGACGACAAACAAATGTAAATCTTTTTTCCCTTTAATCACATTTACATTACCTTTGGAATTTTCATATGATCATTGTTAATAGAAACACATTCATTTGCATTTTCTTTTTTGCCAAATTTTCAGTAATTTTTTTAAAATTGTGAAACAGCTGAATGGAGATCCAGCTCATGGCAGTAGGTGACTGGTAGCTCTCCACACCTGCAGATTCTCTCCAGTCAACCTCTTCTTGTCCTGACTAAGCTGTGTTTTGACTAAAACCCATAGCTTTGAATTTCTGACCTCAGACTAGGAAAAAAAAACCCCAAAGAAAACACCCCATCAACTCAGAAATCCTATTTGGTAAGTCAGGAAGGTCTCTTCTACCTCAAGTCTACCATATGGCATCAAATCAACATGGCTGCTCACAGCTTCAACAGGAAACAAATGAGCTCATTTTAATGCTGTTTATAGTTAACGGTTATTCAACAAAATCTACCGTATTTTCTGGACTATAGAGCGCACCTGTATATAAGCTGCACCCGCTCTATTTTAAAAAAAAAATTTAAAAAAAGATATACAAGCCGCACCGGGCTATAAGCCGCAGATATCTATGTTGAAAAATTAGATATTTACTGCATGTACAGAACGATTTTGTACTGTAAATGTACATGTATGTACCTGAACAGATTCTTTCCGAACAGTGCCTTTTAACACGGCAGCAACTTTGCTGATTAAAACGGAACAGAACCAAGAGAAAATAACCGGTATTTATTTACCTTCATTTCTCCTGTGTTTGAAACCACAAGTCACTTTAATCATCTTCGCTGAAACCCATGAAGCCGTCTTCTTCAGTGTCGGAGTTGAACAGCCTCAGAAGCGCTTCGTCACATCTGTCTCCATCAGTCTCGCTCTCCGTGTCACTGTCATCCTCCGGTGAAGTTAGCTCTGAAGGTGCGCCGCTCTCTTCGCGTAGCAGTCCAGCCTTTCGGAACCCGTTGGTGATGGTGGATTCTTTCACAGCACTCCACGCTGTTAGGATCCACTGACAGACATCAGAAAAGGATGCTTTTCGCATGCGGCCAGTTTTTGTGAAAGACTTCTCACCACTTGTCATCCAAGTCTCCCACTCAACCCGGAGTGCAGCTTTAAATGCCCGATTCACACAGATGTCAAGTGGCTGCAAATACTTTGTTGTACCTCCAGGAATCACAGCTGGAATGGAGTTTGTTTTCTTGATCGCTGCTTTCACAGAATCTGTGATGTGGGCCCTCATGCTATCCAAAACAAGCAGTGCTTTTTTCTGGTGAAAAAATCCTCCCGGGCGCTTACCGTAGCACTCCGTTAACCATTCATTCATTAGGCCTTCCATCATCCACCCTTTGGTGTTAACTTTGACCACTATGCCTTTCGGGAGTTGTTCTTTCGGCATAGTTACGCGCTTAAAAATCACCATTGGTGGAAGTTTTTGTCCGGATGCCGTGCATGCCAGAACGCAGGTGAAGTGCGTCTTCTCATGGCCTGTTGTTTTCAACAACACGGATGATGCACCTGTCTTGTTAACAGTCTTGGTCAGTGGCAGATCAAACGTCAAAGGGACTTCATCCATATTTATGATGTCGTCTGGTCTGATGGAGTTTTCTTGTATCTTTGTTTCAACGAATTTGTGGAAGTTTTCAATTTTTTCCTGATAGTCAGGGGGGAGTTGCTGACAGAGAGTGGTCCGTGCCCTAATGGACAGGTTTTTACGTCTCATAAATCTGAAACACCATGACGGCCCAGCTTTGAAATCTTCAATATTCATTTCGCGGGCGATTGTTTCGGCTTTCAGTCGGATCTGTATAGTGGATACACCTCGGCCACCTGCTCTCTGTGTGTTCACCCAGTCCTCCAGGACATTTTCAAGTTCAGGCCACCTGCTTTTATGTCCTCTGAAAGCTTTTCTCGACTTATGGCATTGCATGAGCTCTTCCCGCTGCTGCCTCCAACGTCTCACCATAGAAAACTTGCATCATACGAACTTCTTCGTGTGGTTTCCATGATGAAGGGGCGAGGATTTGAAAATAATTACCGTACCAGTTAGTAATTTGTCGTGCGTGTTCTATCTGCTAAAGATCTGCTAATTCTTCTTTGCATTGATTTTTCGTCGATCTTATTTTTGATTCTACTTCCGGTTAGAGCGCCCCTAGCGGTGGAAGAAAAATCCACAGAATAGCCGCACCTTTGTATAAGCCGCATGGTTCAAAACCTAGGAAAAAAGTAGCGGCTTATAGTCCAGAAAATACGGTAGTTGTACATGAGATGATAGCCGACAAGGAGCATAACGGCGAGTTGGCTATAAGCCATGTATGACGAGATTGAGTGGAATAACTGTTTTATTCTATCCACAGGCACTGAATTTTGAGAAACAGAGCATTTAAATTTTTATTTTTTGCAAATTTGATAAATAAAAACTTTCTACAAAACGTCCGACAAAATCATTTCCGCTTAGAATGTAAACAAACTGGCAAAATGACAGTAGCAATTTGTGAAAAATGCTGTAATGATAATTCTTGAAAAATAAAAAAAAGACACGTTCTTACCATCAAATACTTACATTCCATATTTTGTTGCTTTTTTAAATATTTTTTTTGGAGGGGGGGTGTTTGAGGAGAGTTTTTATGCTATCCTTGGTTGGTTCAGCAATGCGCTCCGCCATTTTGTTTTTTTCTACTCACGGTATATAAGCTGATAGCCTAGTAGTAGAGTAGCCAATCAGAGTGCGCGATTGCTCATATCCAGTGAATGTGGATAGAAATATGTGGATAGTATTTATAGACTAGTATTTGTTTAGATCAATCAACATACATGCATATTAGCTTGTTAAATTTATAATAGTGACTATACAGTTTACTGTTTTGACGAGATAAATATCCAGCACATCTCTCATCATAGTTAACTGGATACATTTTTGCTAACAAACAAAGAATATGGATGTAGCCATATCCCCTCCAAATTGTCGGTTGAATATGATGCCCGAGTTCCTACTTCAGCGTTAAGTCCAATATATCTAAAACCACTGCACTTACGACACAACTTTCATCAAAGAGTCTCACACTCATGGTAAACAAGTTAGAAACGAGATGATTCAGGGCTGTATGTATAATAGATACTGTTTTATTAGTTCAAATCACACCCAGTAAATGATGTTGCTTACATAAACGCCCTGCAGTACGTATCTATCATACAGGCCAGACTGTTTCCTAAGGTTTTGCTACTGCACTTGCTACTAATAACAATAAGCTGCTGTTTGGAATATCGCCTCAAAATAAAATATTAAAGAGAGGAGGCTGTCATTTTTATACATACAGAAATGAATTTAACCACCACATTGGGGTCCAAAAGTCTGCGAGCACAAGTGAAAATGCTTCTATTTTAATAAAGCGATTTCCATTACAAATGATGGTATTGACAGCAACTTGGGTGAAAAGCAGAATCCTTGAAATACTGACATGCATTTCAGAGTTTCTTCGTGTTTTGTATGTCCACTTTCTGTTTTAATGACAGTGTGCACTCGAGGTGGCATGGACTCGACAAATCTGAACACGAGCTTCAATACAAGACATCAGGCGAGAGGAAAACCTGAGCCTTTGTACAAATCAGTTCACAAGATCAATATCACACATTTGCTTCCATGTAAATAGGGACCTAGGAATAGTGCAGATTCTTGAATATTAAATATGCAAGACACTGAACATTTACTTTCTTTGTGTTAAATACTTAAAAATTCTAAAACCTTCTGTTTATTTCCAATTTTAAATGGAAAAAAACATTCCCAGATTTTCAATGTGGTCTCAGGCTTTCGGACCCCACTGTAGTTATCTGTGATCCAAATGCATCCATTTGAGAACACCAACATACAGTACACTTGGGTAGATTTCTTTTGCAAAGGAATACATCTTCAACGTGAGACTGAATCTTCCTCTTGCTGAGATTGCTTTCCTTTCGTACAGTTATTCTTGTCTCTTGTAAAGTGAAAAATGAAAACGTGTAAGCCCACTGAGAGACAATTCTGCTTCCTGTAAGCTCTTATTTCTTATGTTCTCCTGTTGTGCAACTATATTTGAGAACCTAATCACTTAATACTACTACTACTACTACTAATAAATTAACATTCAGTATTAATGCAAAATATATTCACACTAAAAGTAAATAAAATACCATACATGTTAATAATTAACACGTACTGTATACACGTGACCTGACACATATTGTATTATAATAATAATAATAACAACAACAAACAGCAAAGTACGGGTATAGAACAGCCTCTGTGTGTGTGTGTGTGTGTGTGTGTGTATATATATGTGTGTATACCTGCAGTGCACCACCATGGGTCCAGCATCTGGTGGGTTACAAGCTTTGATTCGGCGCATGAAGGCCAGGATGGGAGTCGGATACTCAGGCACGCCATGATCCGGCCACACCATGAACTGGAACTGCCTCACCTCCCTCTTTTCACTGGAGCCACTCTGTTGCACACACACACACACACACACACACACACACACACACACACACACTTTGTACTAAGTTTGGATGACGACAACTAATTTACAGTTTCACTCACTAAGTCATTCAGCAGTGTAGCGTTCACCTTGTACATAGTAAAGGTTCTGATGCTGTATGTGGCAAGTTCCACCGTGTCCAGCAGTGTGACCTGAATCATGCCGTACGTCTCTGTCCCCCGACTCGGCCAGTACTGGTCACACTTCACCTGCAGCAGAAAAATGCACACATAGCAGAACAGAAATAAACATCTGCAGGTGGAAGGAGTTCAGACAGAAATAGACAGTGGATAGAAATAAAGCTTTATATTTGGTTTGCACATGTAAGTTCGGATGGTACGGTGGTGTAGTGCTCAGCACTGTTGCCTCACAGCAAGAAAGTTCTGGGTTCGAGCCCAGGGGCCTTTCTTTGTGGAGTTTGTATGTTCTTCTGGTGTCTGCGTGGGTTTCCTCTGGGTGCTCCGGTTTCCCCCACAGTCCAAAGACATGTAGTTAAGTTAACTGGTGTAACAGGCCATAGTATACCCCCAGTCCAGACGATACCTGGGGTTAAAGCAGCCTAGGCTAGATTATACCCCGGGTATGTTATGGCCTAGGCCAATTTATACTCTGGGGTATATTATAGTCTAGGCCAATTCATACCCCTCAGGCCAATTCATACCCCCATGATATCAGTAGTGTTGAGCGATATACACAAGAATTACTTAATTTTTCAACATTTTATTGAGAATTCAGTTTTGTCAGGTAAGTTAAGTGAGAAAGCTAACTGACCTAAATCTTAAAACTCTTAACACATAGACTTTTATTACTTCAACCAGAAAAACTTTAATCACTAAAAATATTAAACTTCCACAAAGATCAAAGATTACTGCCACACTTCTCAGTAGTGTTTACACATTAAAATAAAAGCACATATCCAAAACATTATAATGCAATTGTAACATAATCTCATCTCATTATCTCTAGCCGCTTTATCCTGTTCTACAGGGTCGCAGGCAAGCTGGAGCCTATCCCAGCTGACTACGGGCGAAAGGTGGGGTACACCCTGGACAAGTCGCCAGGTCATTACAGGGCTGACACATAGACACAGACAACCATTCACATTCACATTCACACCTACGCTCAATTTAGAGTCACCAGTTAACCTAACCTGCATGTCTTTGGACTGTGGGGGAAACCGGAGCACCCGGAGGAAACCCACGGGGAGAACATGCAAACTCCACACAGAAAGGGCCTCGCTGGCCACGGGGCTCGAACCCGGACCTTCTTTGTTCAATTAATGTGACTATTCATAATATAATAAAACTCAGAACGAACTGAAACTCCAACTTCTAAGACTGGCAAGTTCTAGCTACAATATAAATGCTCAAAGTTAAACACTGATAACAACATCAAAGTGATCATGCTTGTTTTCAAGATAAAGTGCATGTTCTGTTGTTGACTGCAGATTGAAGCTTGCGGGATAATCACAGCTACAGTTGAACTTTTAACTGTCACGTATCAATGAATTAGATCTTATATCAATAGAATTACAATATTTTGATGAAAGGTCTCTCTCTCTCATATATACAGTGGTGCTTGAAAGTTTGTGAACCCTTTAGAATTTTCTATATTTCTGCATAAATATGATCTAAAACATCATCAGATTTTCACACAAGTCCTAAAAGTAGATAAAGAGAACCCAGTTAAACAAATGAGACAAAAATATTATACTTGGTCATTTATTTATTGAGGAAAATGATCCAATATTACATATCTGTGAGTGGCAAAAGTATGTGAACCACTAGGATTAACAGTTCATTTGAAGGTGAAATTAGAGTCAGATGTTTTCAATCAGTGGGATGACAATCAGGTGTAAGTGGGCACTCTGTTTTATTTAAAGAACAGGGATCTATCAAAGTCTGATCTTCACAACATATGTTTATGGAAGTATATCACAGCCCGAACAAAGGAGATTTCTGAGGACCTCAGAAAAAGCGTTGTTGATGCTCATCAGGCTCAAAAAGGTTACAAAACCATCTCTAAAGAGTTTGGACTCCACCAATCCACAGTCAGACAGATTGTATACAAATGGAGGAAATTCAAGACCATTGTTACCTTCCCCAGGAGTGGTTGACCAACAAAGATCACTCCAAGAGCAAGGCATGTAATAGTCGGCGAGGTCACAAAGGACCCCAGGGTAACTTCTAAGCAACTGAAGGCCTCTCTCACATTGACTAATGTTAATGTTCATGATTCCACCATCAGGAGAACACTGAACAACAATGGTGTGCATGGCAGGGTTGCAAGTAAAAAGCCACTGCTCTCCAAAAAGAACATTGCTGCTCGTCTGCAGTTTGCTAAAGATCACGTGGACAAGCCAGAAGGCTATTGGAAAAATGCTTTGTGGACAGATGAGACCAAAATAGAACTTTTTGGTTTAAATGAGAAGTGTTATGTTTGGAGAAAGGAAAACACTGCATTCCAGCATAAGAACCTTATCCCATCTGTGAAACATGGTGGTGGTAGTATCATGGGTTGGGCCTATTTTGCTGCATCTGGGCAAGGATGGCTTGCCATCATTGAGGGAACAATGAATTCTGAATTATACCAGCGAATTCTAAACGAAAATGTCAGGACATCTGTCCATGAACTGAATCTCAAGAGAAGGTGGGTCATGCAGCAAGACAACGAACCTAAGCACACAAGTTGCTCTACCAAAAAATGGTTATAGAAGAATAAAAGTTAATGTTTTGGAATGGCCAAGTCAAAGTCCTGACCTTAATCCAATCGAAATGTTGTGGAAGGACCTGAAGCGAGCAGTTCATGTGAGGAAACCCACCAACATCCCAGAGTTGAAGCTGTTCTGTACGGAGGAATGGGCTAAAATTCCTCCAAGCCGGTGTGCAGGACTGATCAACAGTTACCGGAAACGTTTAGTTGCAGTTATTGCTGCACAAGGGGGTCACACCAGGTACTGAAAGCAAAGGTTCACATACTTTTGCCACTCACAGATATGTAATATTGGATCATTTTCCTCAATAAATAAATGACCAAGTATAATATTTTTATCTCATTTGTTTAACTGGGCTCTCTTTATCTACTTTTAGGACTTGTGTGAAAATCTGATGATGTTTTAGGTCATATTTATGCAGAAATATAGAAAATTCTAAAGGGTTCATAAACTTTCAAGCACCACTGTATATGTTTATATGTGCGTGTGTACGATTTGGAAGGCCTGCTTAACACGTTTTCCCACTTCAACATGTCTGTATCGGTAACACATTTTAGCACACACATACACACACTGACACAAAGGACAAGACCTTTCAACCAGAGTGAATATAAATACAGAATGCCATATGATCTCTGTTAAATGGTCGAGTCCACTGATGTAATGAAAGGGTTGATCAGAATCAATGTATCAACAAACACAGTGTGAAATAAATTGCAGATTTATTTGTTTAAAAAAATACTTAGATGTATACTAAATAACGAAGACTACATTATGAAATGAAAAGTAAGGCCACCTGCTATGCTCACTTTTAAAGGTGCCCTTCCACCAAAAACGTTTAATACTGGCTTTTTTTGAAATACCATAGTTCACTCTGAGTTGCATATGCATGCTGCATGTGAAAATGCAATTCTACTCCCATTCCCTGTATTAGCTTATGAAAGAAAATAGTCAGAAAAACGAGCAAATCTGAAAAAGCCCTACGAACTTACGTCACTTCGAAAATTAGTATTCATGGCCTCGCCCACCTTGGCTTGCGACTGCCCACAGGAAGAAAGTTCAGATTTAAGCGTGAGGAGAGATAGCAGAGCCCATCTCGTCAGTAGCTAACGAAGAGGACCTAACAGCAAGTTGAAAACATGTCTGAACAAGTTCGTGCCTGTGTTATTTGTGGCAGTAACACATCAATGTTGCATGTTTGGGGAGGCTGGGACCTCCCCTGCGCGAGTTATGAGCATTCAAAGTCGGGCTGGAGCCGCCGACAGAAATGAAACCTAAGCGGAGCGCCGCGGCTCACCTCGGGGCAAATTACGTCCTGAGGCGCAGGGCTAGCCAGCCCTGGCAGTGCTGGTTTGTTGGGGCGAGGGCAGAGGTCTCTGGCTGCCAAGTTTGGGGAGGCTTGGGACCTCCCCTGCCCGAGTTACGAGCGTCCAAAGTCGGGCTGGAGCTGCCGACAGAAACGAAACCTACCGGTAAGTGGAGCAACGTTGCAAGATAGAAGAGCTGAAGAAGAAATGGTTGGAATTTATCTTTGGAACACCACCAGTGAAGTATAATGCAGCGTTAGTACTGTGTTCTGATCATTTCAACCACAGTGACTTTTCAAACTTCGGTGCCTTCAGTAGTGGTTTTGGTTCGAGGTTGTTTTTAATCCCTGGATCTGTGCCTTCAAGACGATCGACCACCAGCTCACAAGCTGTAAGTAAAACATGAACTTTTTGTTCGAAGTTTTTTGTTACAAAATAGCACGTTCATATTCTCCACGTTAGCATGCATGACATGGTCACAAGCTAGGCAGGGATGAGAGTTTTCCGCTTTTCGGCAGATTTCCGCTTTTTCTGAGTAAAAAACGACCTTTTTATATTATGCCAAATCCGTTGAGAATTTTTTTTAATTAATTTCGGGGGGTTGAGGTATGTTCCTTCATGCTGTTCAAACTTTATTAACTCCAACAATGTTTACACATTATTTGTAAGTCGCCATCTTTAGTCTCGTTTAAATCTCGTTGAATGTGATGTAAAATTCGTGTTATCTACACTGTTGTTGGTCAAAACATCAACGTCGAGACCATAATAGCCAATCAAAACAGTTTTTACAAAGACACCCACATCCTCTTGTTCTGACCCACTGGAGGTAGCGTCACAGTGCTGTTAGCCAATCAGAGGTAACACGTTTACATGTCATGAATATTAATGAGTAAGAGCTGAAATCCTGTCGCTCTCCCGCCACCCGCTCCTCCAGCAAACTAGAACAGCCTGAAACAGGAGAACCACAGCGTTTTTTTTTCACCAAAACCGGCTCACAGGGCATTCCTTCATACTAGAGACCACCGCACAATTAATGAAAAAACGATGCAATGAGACCTTTAAGTAAAACCATCACTACATCGGCAGTGCGTCCCCCTCCCCACACACACTACATAGACGCATGAACTATCTTAGCCTTATTACTTAGTTACAGTGCCAGCAGTGTATTAAACAGTCGAGTCCACTGAGAAATGTGCAAGGAAGCTCAAGGTGTTATGTAAACATATTCCTTATATTGATTTCACGGACATCTATCCCTGCCAATAGGATTTAATGTAGGCATCTCATTAGCTAGGGCCCTAGTAAAAATAGACTTTCCTAACTGTAATTTACAAAGATTTCAGTTTACAAACGATGACGTGTGCACAAAATGAGAAAAACTTTAATCACTTGGAAACAGGAACCCGTTCGGTTCCCTCCAGGTTAAAAAGTGAGTATATATACTGTGTAAATACAATCAAATCCTCTTTACACAGAGGGGTATATTCTGGCCTGGAGGGGTATAGTCTGGCCTAGGCTATTTTACACCTTGGGTATAGTTTGGCCAAGGATAGTTTATCCCCTGGGGTATACTCTGGCCTGGGCCAAACTATGGACCCTTTTCACGTGACGTCACAACAAACGCGGCCGCCATTTTGGACATGAACTACCAGTAGTCTACCACAGCCAACAACGAGGAACGACGGCGAAGCATCGAAAGGAATATAGCCATCAAAGAAAGTTTTTATTTTCAGCAAGACTTCCATCATGCCATTATATTGTTGTGCAGGGCCGTGCAAAGACCTTTGGAGGGGCAGGGGCTCAACATTCAAAAAAGGGCACTTGGAACAAATTTTTCACACAAGTTAACTTTATTCAAAACTATTCAGCCTTAAGTTTTTGAAGCTGCTAGAATATGTTATTAACGCCGTCATTCAAACTAAAGTTTCCAAATCTGCCACGTTAATGAAATGGATGGAGCAAACGGTTTAAATGTAGCCTAGGCGGCTTCATTAAATGATAAACAACCCTACGCATTTACTGTTGTGTTCTAAGCTGCACAATATTGCATGTTCAGATAGAAATGAAAGGAGACTTTCAGTGTGACCTTACCATGCCGTTCCTCGCACTGGTTCCCACTGTCAACCGCCTGTTTGCGCTTTCTGCACGGAGGTTCACTGAATGCATGACGTCACGGATTGATGCCCGCATTTACATAGAAAAACGTTATTTTATAAATCTATAATTTCATATATTATTGTCAAATTGTAGAGAATATTGATGTTGGAGCTAACTTATCTTTTACAAATATTAAAAAACAACAACAACAAAAACAGTCCCTATGAAAAGGGCACTTTGGACAGCAAACAGAAAAGGGGCAGGGGCTAGAGCACCTGTAGCACCAGTTCATTGCACGTGGGTGTTGTTGTGCACCTGGATGTAGTAACCATCAACACACAAGGCAAGATTTATCATTTTATCGGATCCCGACAGATGCTGACCGACGGAGAAGATGGATGGTCTCTAAAATATTGGCAAAATGATGTTTATTGACATAGCAATCGTGTGTAACGGGAAGCATTTGCATATCCGAAGTGTTGTGTTTACATCAAAGATAAAATAAACCGATATGACAACGACTGCTGCTGCCAGGTTGGGGACACAAACTAGTAGAAAGGAAGTGTGCCAACAGACTTCCTTTGTGGTCGATTCTGCTTTAAGGTAAGATGCATTTAATTATTCGTCTGCTGTGGGTTTGGAATCGGTAGCCTGACCGAGTCGTTCATGTTTGTGGTGCCATTTGTTTGTTGACGCGTGTTGAAATGGAAGATTGGTTGTTGACATGATTTCCAGTGATGCTTTGGTGCTGCTGTGGATCAGATGTGTTGAGTAACCTGTTTTTTTTTTTTCTTGCGTGTGGTATCATTGTTGACGCGAGGTTGTTTTTTGAACATGCCAATGCGGACACAATTTCCCCTGATGAGTTCTGACTTCAGACGCGATGCGTGTGTGGAGGTGTGGAGTCCGCGTGATATGTGCGTAAGATAGGCTTCTCATGTGTTTGGAGATCCGCGCTCTGAGACAAGCGCAAGCACCCCCCCCCCAAGGGGAAAAAAAGGGGACCCCCCGAAAATATCAGCATAGTTCGAACACTGGGTTGGAGAAAGTAATGGCAAATAGTGAGTGCACAAACCATAGAAGGTAAACTGTACACAGCGCCAGGGCAGTGTGATGGTATGTCTACTTTTAGATTGTGTTAGCTTATCAATGAACACACTCGTCACTCGACGAGTTTCACGTCTTTACGACGGATACTTAAATGTGTGTTATTGTTGCAGTCTAAGCAGTCATTGTAGCAGCTAGATGAGCGAGAACCGAAAGGGTCTGTGCCATAAACCGTTATTTCTTCATGTCCAAAATGGTGGTCGCGCTTACAAAGGTCACGTGAGTGAAAAGGGTCCATACCCGGGTTTAATCTTGGCAGGGGTAAATTTGGCCTGCTATACCGGCTACTCTAAATTGCCCATAGGTGTGAATGTGTGTGTGTGAATGGTTGAGAGGAGAGAAAATCTATCATAATCCAGTAGAAGGGAATGGGAAACCACTACTGTAATCCTTCCCTAGAAACTTTGATGGCTGAAGCTGTCAGAATGGACCTGCCATCAGGCAGAACACTAAAGAAGATGTGTGTGATCATGTGTATACAGTGGTGCTTGAAAATTTGTGAACCCTTTAGAATTTTCTATAGTTCTGCATAAATATGACCTAAAACATCATCAGATTTTCACACAAGTCCTAAAAGTAGATAAAGAGAACCCAGTTAAACAAATTAGACAAAAATATTATACTCGGTCATTTATTTATTGAGGAAAATGATCCAATATTACATATCTGTGAGTGACAAAAGTATGTGAACCTTTGCTTTCAGTATCTGGTGTGACCCCCTTGTGCAGCAATAACTGCAACTAAACGTTTCTGGTAACTGTTGATCAGTCCTGCACACCGGCTTGGAGGAATTTTTGTGTTGTGTAAGTGTATCATGACACGAACAAAGGAGATTTCTGAGGACCTCAGAAAAAGCATTGTTGATGCTCATCAGGCTGGAAAAGGTTACAAAAGCATCTCTAAAGAGTTTGGACTCCACCAATCCACAGTCAGACAGATTGTGTACAAATGGAGGAAATTCAAGACCATTGTTACCCTCCCCAGGAGTGGTCGACCAACAAAGAGCAAGGCGAGTAATAGTCGACAAGGTCACAAAGGACCCCAGGGTAACTTCTAAGCAACTGAAGGCCTCTCTCACATTGGCTAATGTTCATGAGTTCACCATCAGAAGAACACTGAACAACAATGATGTGCATGGAAGGGTTGCAAGGAGAAAGCCACTGCTCTCCAAAAAGATGTTTTGTGGACAGATGAGACCAAAATATAACTTTTTGGTTTAAATGAGAAGCATTATGTTTAGAGACAGGAAAACACTGCATTCCAGCATAAGAACCTTATCCCATCTGTGAAACATGGTGGTGGTAGTATCATGGTTTGGGCCTGTTTTGCTGCATCTGGGCCAGGACGGCTTGCCATCATTGATGGAACAATGAATTCTGAATTATACCAGCGAATTCTAAAGGAAAATGTCAGGACATCTGTCCATGAACTGAATCTCAAGAGAAGGTGGGTCATGCAGCAAGACAACGACCCAAAGCACACAAGTTGTTCTACCAAAGAATGGTTAAAGAAGAATGAAGTTAATGTTTTGGAATGGCCAAGTCAAAGTCCTGACCTTAATCCAATCGAAATGTTGTGGAAGGACCTGAAGCGAGCAGTTCATGTGAGGAAACCCACCAACATCCCAGAGTTGAAGCTGTTCTGTACGGAGGAATGGGCTAAAATTCCTCCAAGCCGGTGTGCAGGACTGATCAACAGTTACCGCAAACGTGTAGTTGCAGTTATTGCTGCACAAGGGGCTCACACCAGATACTGAAAGCAAAGGTTTACATACTTTTGCCACTCACAGATATGTAATATTGGATCATTTTCCTCAATAAATAAATGACCAAGTATAATATTTTTGTCTCGTTTGTTTAACTGGGTTCTCTTTATTTCCTTTTAGGACTTGTGTGAAAATCTGATGATGTTTTAGGTCATATTTATACAGAAATATAGAAAATTCTAAAAGGTTCACAAACTTTCAAGCACCACTGTATGTTTTTACTCACTCTCGATTTTTCCTCCAGTCGGGTCATCATGATGATGGTGCTGCTCCTCTGCTCCCACAGCATCCTCCAGAAATCACTGACAGTCTCAGGCAGGGGGCCCTGTGTAGCGATGTAGGCATTCTGCTTCCTGTATCCATCTATGTAGTTTGCGTTAATGTAGTCACTCCCTGGTATAGCTGCACTCAACACACACACACACACACACACACACACACACCACACACACACAAACACACACACACACACACACACACACACACACACACACACACACACACACAAACACGGAATTAATATTCAATACATGTATTCACTGTTACTTCATTTAAATCCATTACACCACAGCTCTGTTGAAGTTTCTGAATCTGAAACTTTTTTTTCACAGAATATAAAATGTAAGTATACAGGCCTGTGTCCACCAAATGTGGGGTTTTTTTGGTTTTGTTTTTTTGCACTGGCATAATCTATTTTCCCTATAAATCCTCTGAAGTTCAGCATTGACACTGCTCAACATCCTTGATGTTGAAAGCTGGAAGTTTTCAGCTGAAAATAGTTTGGTTTAAAACATCACCGAGGTAATGTCAGTTCTCTCACTGCAAAAAATGATATCTTAGCAAGTGAAAATGTCTTGAAAATAGTTGAAACTATCTAGCATTTCCTATTAGAAGAATACAAAACACCAATTCTGAGATTATTCAACTTAGTTCTAGATTGCAACCAACTTATTCTAAGATGTCTTATCGAGTAAAAATATCTGTCTGTGCAGCAAGATAATTTCACTAGTATTAAGTAATTTTCTCCTCAAATTCTGTTTTCAATTTTCTGCAGTGCTCTCACTGACCTGTCAAAATCAAGAAGGGGGTGGAACTTACACTATCATCAGTGGTTTCCGTTTCTGGTTGAGAGTACGCCGTGCGCATTTTGGCTGCCGCTTCTCACTGGAGCGTTTAATTTTTCTTTTTTCTTCTTCCTTTTTTGTGTTTGTGCAGTTTGATGTTTGCTTTTTGTTTGAGTGGTTTATCTGCCGGTTGTGGTGTAGCTCTGAACCCAGTTTTGGTGTCGGTTTCCTTCAGGCCTTGGTGCGCCGTGGGTGATGCCTGTGCTCCTCGCTATGGACTGCAGTGAGCTCGTTGTTCTTTTTAACATTGGGGTTGTCCAGCGCTCTGTGCGGTGGTGCTTTTGTGCTAGGTGTGGTGCTCCGAGTGATGTTGCCCAGTGGCGTCGCAGTGGCTGTGCAAGTGGTGTGGAATCAGGCCTTCACGCGCCTGGTAGGACTGTGTTAGCTACGCCATTGGAATTATATCCTGACCCACTTTTGGTGGATCCCCCCCTTATTGTAAAGCGACCTTGGGTGTGAGAAAGGTGCTATATAAATTGAACTGATTATTATTATTATTGTTGTTGTTGTTGTTGTGATTAATAATAATAATAATAATAATAATAATAATACCAACAGTGTTGGAGGAGAAAGATCCTGACCGTCACCCAGTTCTTTACGATCTAACACTGAAGGGTTACCATGATCAATATTTGAAACTGCCTTTCTAAAGTTAACAGAGACTTGACATTCACAGCAAAGGAATTATAGCAGAAGTGTTAAGATGTTTGTTTTTTTTAACCTTGTGACAGTAAGTGCTTGAGAGAAGTGCTCTGGAAAGGCATCTGGTGGACACAGGCCTTAAATGAGTAATAAGGATGATGCTAATCATTTATTCATTTTTAGTAACTGCTCTGTCAGGGCTCCAGTAGATCTGGATCCTAGCCTGGGAATACTTGGCACAAAACTCTGACTCGTCATTCTTTAATAAAAACTGCAGTGCTCTAAGAGGAATTTTAGGCATAATTGAGGAAAATAATAAACTTCATGAAGGTAACAGTACTCCATGTTCTATCAGGCCACACCATCACTGATTATGTTCCTATAATGGCAAGTGTTTTATTCCCTCTTTATGAAATCATTTATTTAGACTAATCAATTATGCAATATGTTTTAATGCCCAAAAACTTCTAATTAACCATGAACATCCCAAGACCAGGATCTATAACATGCATGAATATGCAATTTAGAAACACTCCCTAATAGGTGAAGTAACTGCTGCTCATCTAACTCCCATTAGAACACAGATTTCAGTTTGTGAGCTACAGACTTGTTTCTCATTTATATATAATCAACGATGAATTTATACTCAGTAATTTCTACAAACACTCAATTACTGATTACTAATTTGGTTTTACTCTTGTTGCCTTCATTCCAACTCTAACATTCTTAGTGGTTATATACCTTACACAGTCTGTTACTGCTCACTATCTCTATCACTCAATTCCCCATTCATTATTCTCTCTCTCTCTCTCTCTCACATACACACACACACACACAGTAAAAATCATAGTGTCAATTTTACTCTTTAAGAGTTGAATTTAACTCTCTGTCAGATAACATTTGGTCCCACTCAAAATCAGTGTAAAATTTACTCTGTAGTCAGTGTAAGATTTTTAGAGTTAATTTTACTCTATTTTGTGTCAAAATTAACAATGAGGTGTGTAAAAATATTTAACACTATAGATAGTGTAAGATTTTCATTAATCTGACTCTATATTGTATTTTCGTGGGGAATCATCACCCTGCAGAGTAGATTTTGTCGTTGTGTGCAAGTGGGAATTAACTCTCACTTTTGACACTACCATTTAGACGATTTTACTCTGCATAGTGTTATAACTACTCTATCCAGAGGAAAATAGGTTTACACTGCAATATTGACACTCCATTTTTTACTGTGCACACACACACACACACACACACACACACACACACACACACACACAGGAGATTAAAAAAAAAAACCTCCAGCTACAAACCATCGATAGGTGAGAGGACAACTCTGGAGTGATCGTAGGCAATGACGTTAGCGTAGCGGTTTTTTGGCTTATTCACTTCCAGGTTGGACTGCTCCCAGGTGAACTGCTGCCCAGGATCAATAGACTGGGAAGAGAGGGATGAAATATGATCAGGTCAAACCTTTCATTTTACCTATTTAAACACTACACTTGGCATTTGAAAACCTTCCTCTGAAAGAATCATATCAGCACCAGATATGGCATCACACAATAATTAGATTAATAGTTATGATAATAATAATAACCATCAACAGAGCCTTTAATCTATTAAAATGCAGCTCCTAGTGCTGTGTAGGATTAATACCAATAAAAGAAAGAAAGGCAATAATAATGGTAATATATACAATGATATTAAACAATAAAAAACAATTCAACTATAATATTTCAAAAGAAATAAAAAGGAAACAGGATCTGATAAAATGGTGCAGTCAGAAAAGGCACAAATTATAGGGTAAAGAAAAAAGTCTTCATCCAGTGACTTAAATTTGGCAATAAAAATATCAAGGTGTCTGATAAATATCAAGGTTTAATGAGTTTCAGATTTTTTTGCATCATAAAAACCAAAGACTGCTTCATTTTAGAATTTTTATGCCTTTATTCATCACATGTACATGAGAGCACAGTACAATTCTTTCTCTGCATTTAACCCATCTCGGGATGCGAGCACACATACTCAGAGAAGCGGGCAGCTGCGCTGCAGCACCCGGGAGCAGTTGAGGGTTAGGTGCCTTGGAGAGGATCATTGGTGTCTCTCTCCCTTCTCTAATGGATATTTATAACTCCCGCCTCACCCGCAAAGCCATCAGGATTGCAGGTGACCCCACCCACCCATCTCACAGCCTCTTCAGCCTGCTGCCGTCGGGGAGGAGACTGCGGAGTCTCCGGGCCAAAACCAGCAGGCTCAAGAACAGTTTCTTTCACCAGGCAGTCAGGAGGCTCAACTCCCTCCCTGTTCTGCCCCTCTTCCCCCCTCTGCCCTCTGCCACAGATTCTGCTCGCACACCTCCCTTCAGCATCTGACATGTCACCCTCACAGTTCCCCCCCAACACACATATACACACACACACACATACATACATACATCTCATCGTTCATTAACACACTGAACTCAGGGACGGCACATCTCACTTTACCTCGCTCATTTGCACTATTCCGCACTACCTCATCTTAACAGCTGCTAGTTGGTTTATACTGCTTATTTCATGTTTACCTGCTATGCCTCAAGTGCCCTTGACTGTTTGGTTATTTGAACCAATTTATGTATGTACAGTATGTGTGTGTGTGTGTGTGTGTGTGTATGTATGTATATATATGAGTGTTTAGTCTACGTCTAATTCATATCTAGAGCGTTTATACTGTTTATATTGTCTGTTTGAGTGTTTAGTCTGTCTTGTTCTTATCTAGTGTTTATACTGTTTATATTGTTTGAGTGTTTAGTCTATGTCTAGTTCCTATCTAGAGTGTTTATACTGCTTATATTGTTTGTTTTTTTCAATTATTCTATTTTTATTTATTGCATTGCCTGTTTGCACCGTGGGTCAGAGAGGACTGAAATTTCATCTGTGCTGTATGTCGAGCATGTATAGCATATTTGACAATAAAGTTGACTTGACTTGCTTAAGGGAATCGAACCAGCAACCTTTTGGTCCCAAAGCTGCTTCTCTAACCTTTAGACCATGGCTTCCCCAGTTATGTGAAAGAGGAGAGCACAAACACAGTCCCGCACTGTGCGATTATGCGATTGAGATTCCCACATTTGAGGAATTCGCAAAGGTCCACACAGTCCAAGTGCACTTTGGGCAAACCACCTTCTTGATACAACAGGTCTTCAATATATAATACTTCAATGTATAATACTATATACAAACATACAACTATACAAATATACCACAATCGAGCAAAATATACTAAATACTTACAACATGCAATGTCTGAATTCTAAAGCTTGTTATAAAATCTAATTTATAATTAAATTAAATAATAAGTAGAAAAGTTTATGTGTAAGTTACAGTACCAGTCAAAAGTTTGGACACACTTACTCGTAGAAACTTAAGTGTGTCTAAACTTTTGACTGGTACTGTATGTGTACGTGTTAAAAAAAAAAAAGAGTGCTAAAAAACCTGCCCAAACAAAATCTAGACTTAAAGCTGTAACTGTATGTAGGAGTCTTCAGGACAGAAGGCTTGGCAGTTTCTTGGTAACATGCCAAGCTGCATTTTTTGCCTTATTAATTTCAAGAGACAGTTTAGAGCAGCTATAATATAAGTCATAACATGAACTAACTTGTTCTTTGTAATCATAATGATAACTGGCAAAGTGCTGTGGTATAAGAGGAATAAAACATACCACTGTCATAGGAAAATAATCATACTCCGTCATGCTTTATTTCTCACATAACACAGGGAGTGAACACACTTTCCGAGGAGTGTTAGAGGTACAGTAATGAGGTGACAAGAGAAGAAATGGTTAAGTTCTGCAGCAGCGAGTCAGTGAGGTTCTTTATCTGACTTTTTATTTCAACTTCTGCATCTCAGGAGCTTATTAGCACCACACTGGCTGTGCTGGACCACAATGAAGCCACATTATGTTTCATCTCCTGCAGTATGAACAGCATTACTCTTGCATCCAGTTCCAGACTTTTAGACTAAGAACATCTTGAGTCTTCAGGCTGTTAAACTTCCCATGTCTGAATACACCCAGAGGAATTTGGGATATCATGGATGTTCCTCAAGGTACACAAACTTACACTAGACACAGTCTAGTGTAACACATTGAACCATGAGTCTACCTCATTGCAATGTGTACAGCACTGTAATAATACATTATCTCAGCTTCATGATTCTTGTTTACAACTGCACTACTTCACTACCAGTTTGTATATTCGTTGATTGACAACTGTTTTTGCCTCAAGGAATTTGTTTCGCACAAACTTTGCTCGCAATAAATATGATGTATCCATTAAACTGCATACACACTGAACATAATGTATAATACATACATAAAAAATGGACATATAAGGTTTGAATTATGGGACATTTGTGCATTAATCAGATACTGCTGGGGATAAAGAATGATCTGAGAGAAAAGAGGACAGGAGTGATCATCCAAAATCTTGGCTAGGCCACGTGTGCATTGGTCAATGAGTTTAGCTATGGAGTTCAAATCAACATTGAGAAAACATGCTCATGTTTTTACAAAAACACATTTTTAGTCATTTGACAGATACTCCTACAGAAATTAAAAACAGCTGACAGAGACAATGATGCAAAGCTAGGCATTTATTCTCGTTCGTACTAGAGTAACTAGTTAGTACCATAACAGGAACACAATAAATACCTAAATAAGATTCAAATAAATGTGTAAATACAAACCCCAATTCCAAAAAAAGTTGGGACACTGTGTTAAATGTACGGTAACACTGAGACAGAAGTGAACAGCAAGGACTGCCAAGGCTGCAGCAGTTATGGCGAAACTGAACCAGAGAGTCTGCAGTAACCTCAGCCTCACTGAGAAGACCAAGCTGCACATCTACCAGGCCTGCATGCTAAGCACACTCCTCTACAGCAGTGAGGCATGGACCATCTATGCGAGCCAGGAGAAAAAACAGCTTCCATCTGAGGTGCCTGCGACACATTCTACACATCCGGTGGCAGGACAAAGTGTCCAATACTGAAGTCCTGGAGTGAGCCAACATGAACAGCATGTTTGTCATTCTCAGAGAGAGGCGCCTGCGCTGGCTTGGCCATGCGACTGGAACCTGGGCGCATCCCCAAAGATCTCCTGTATGGTGAACTCACAGAAGGCTCACAACCAATTGGACGCCCACACCTGCGCTACAAGAATATCTCCAAGAAGGACATGAAACTGTGCAACATCAATGTCGCCACATGGGAGAGCCTCACAGAAGACTATCCAGCCTGGTGCCTTGCTGTGAGACAGCAGAGTAGGCAAGAAACACAGCCCTTGCTCAGAAGAGAGCCAAGTGCAAAGAGACGCAAAGTCAGCCGCAGCAGCCATCAAATTTCAAGTGCAGCAAGTACAATAGAGACTGCCACTCATGAGTCGGACTACATAGCCACTCGCGAAAATGCAACTAGATGCGCTTTTGGATGCTACTCCATCATCTCACGAAGACGGAAGGATGCTGAAATATATATCTTTCAGTTATTTCTTTGAACTGTTCTTTTTCTGTGGCAGAATGTACAGCATACATCTTTAATAAAAAAAACACTAGAATTTGGTGCACAATTTTGAATTTTCTTTGGGGTTTTTGAAATCAACACAGGGTCAAAATTATACATACAGGGTCAAAAATTTACATACGCTCACTTAGATTATTAATTCAGAGGTGCTGAAACTTCCAAAATGTCTCTCATCTTGCCAAGGCCTCTTAATTTCCTGTTAGTGATCATGATTGACTACAGCTGGTAGCTTCTTTGTGCCTTCATAAAAAGGGCTTGTTTACAGCACTCATTGGATTGACCAACACACAGTAAAATGGGAAAGTCCAAGGAGCTCAGTGCAGATCTGAGAAACAGGATCACAGATGTACGGTAAATAAAAACAGAATGCAATCATTTGCAAATCTCATAAACCCTTATTTTCCCACA
The DNA here is from genome assembly GCF_027579695.1 of Neoarius graeffei. Lineage (NCBI taxonomy): Eukaryota > Metazoa > Chordata > Actinopteri > Siluriformes > Ariidae > Neoarius > Neoarius graeffei. The sequence goes on from NC_083572.1 coordinate 73,023,911, forward strand.
ATAGAACATACACAACATATCAAATGTTTAAAATGAGACATTCTACTATTTCATGAAAAATATATGCTCATTTTGAATTTGATGGCAGCAACACGTCTCAAAAAAGTTGGGATGGGGTAACAAAAGGCTGGAAAAGTAAATGGTACTAAAAAGAAACAGCTGGAAGAACATTTTGCAACTAATTAGGCTAACTGGCAACAGGTCAGTAGCATGATTGGGTATAAAAAGAGCATCTTAGAGAGGCAGAGTCTCTCAGAAGTAAAGATGGGCAGAGATTCACCAATCTATGAAAAACTGCATCCACAAATTGTGGAGCAATATCAGAATAGTGTTCCTCAGTGTGAAATTGTGAAAATTTGAATATCTCATCATCTACAGTACATAATATAATAAAAAGATCCCAAGAATCTAGAGATATCTCTGTGTGCAAGGAACAAGGCTGAAAATCAATACTGGATGCCTGTGATCTTTGGGCCCTCAGGTGGCACTGCATTAAAAGCAGGCATTATTCTATCATGGAAATCACTACATGGGTTCAGGAACACTTCCAGAAGTCACTGTCTGTGAGCACAGTTCACTGTGCTATCCACAAATGCAAGTTCAAGCTCTATCATGCAAAGAAGAAGCCATACGTGAATATGATCCAGAAATGCCGCCATCTTCTCTGGGCCAAGCTTATTTAAAATAGACTGAGGTAAAGTGGAAAACTGTTCTGTGGTCAGACAAATCAAAAATTGAAATTCATTTTTGAAACCATGGACGCCATGTCCATTGGACTAAAGAAGAGAGGGACCATCCGCCTTGTTATCAGGACTCAGTTCAAAGGCCTGCATCTCTGATGGTATGGGGAGGCATCAGTGCCTATGGCATGGGCAGCTTGAACATCTGGAAAGGCACCATCAATGCTGAAAGGTATACACAAGTTTTAGAGCAACATATGCTCCCATCCAGATGACGTCTTTTTCTGGGAAGACCTTGCATATTTCAGCAAGACAATGCTAAACCGCATACTGCATCTATTACAACACCATGGCTTTGTAGTAGAAGAGTACAGGTGCTGAATTGGCCTGCCTGCAGTCCAGACCTTTCATCAACTGAAAACATTTGGCACATCATGAAATGAAAAATGTGACAAAGACCACCCAGGATTGTTGAGCAGCTAGAATCCTATATCAGGCAAGAATGGGACAACATGCTTCTCCCAAAACTCCAGCAATTGTTCTCCTCAGTTCCCAGATATTTACGGACTGCTGTTAAAAGAAGACGGGATGCTGCACAGTAGTAAACATGGCCCTCTCCCAACTTTTTTGAGATGTGTTGGTGCCATGAAATTAAAAGTTAGTTAATTTTTTTCTTAAAATGGTACATTTTCTCACTTTAAACATTTGATATATTGTCTATGTTCTATTGTGAAAAATATAAGGGTTTTTGAGATTTGCAAATAATTGCATTCTGTTTTTATTTACATTTCACAAAGCGTCCCAACTTTTTTGGAATTGGGGTTGTAATATGTGCCAATAAATGTAAAGAAATATAATAGTGTTATCTGAGATATTTTCTGAAAAGACAGGGATTTTGACTTCTGATGAAAGAAGTGAGGCACTGAGCCATTTAGAGTTGAAGGAGAAGTTCATTCCACCACAGAGGAGCTATGACACTGATGTAGCAAGATCTAGCCTTGAACACAAAGACAGACATGTTCGTTGCCTTGAGGCTGAAACCTCAGTGATTTTTCTTTTCCTCATCAGAAAGGATTCTGAGTACTTTGTAGCCTCCATTTTAGGAAACTAAGTATCTATAATTACTTAATAAACCCACTGATAGGTTTCAATCTGTCTGAACTGAAGAAAGTTGAATTGACAAAGTATGATCTAAAAATGTGGTCCTCTGCTGCTTAGGAGATTCTGCCTCACGGATCTGGGAGAAACATCTCTGAACAGCTGTATCTGCGTCAGTGCTGTTACTCAGCCCATGAGGCAGCAGAAGACTACATTTCTAGATCGTACTTTGTCAATTCAACTTTCTTCATTTCAGACAGATCAAAACCTATCACCCTTAAAAACCTTTGATGAATCACTCTCCTACTAATATTAAAATCTTTACATACAGTGTCTTGCAAAAGTATCCATCCCCCCTTGGTGTTTGTCCTGTTTTGTCGCATTACAAGCTGAAATTAAAATGTATTTTGGAGGGTTAGCACCATTTGAGTTACACAACATGCCTCCCACTTTAAATGTGCAATTTTTTTAAAAAAAATTGTGATACAAACAATAATTAATATGAAAAAACAGAAATGTGGAGAGTGCATAGGTATTCACCCCCAAAGTCAATAGAGCCACCTTTTGCTGCAATTACAACTGCAAGTCTCTTGGGGTCCCAGTCCCAGTGGCTAGATGTGCTCTATTAGCTGAGCACATCTAGCCACTGGGATTTTTGCCCATTCCTCAACACAAAACTGCTCCAACTCCTTCAAGTTAGATGGGTTGTGTTGGTGTACAGCAATCTTCAAGTTATGCCACAGATTCTCAATTAAATTGAGGTCTGGGCTTTGACTAGGCCATTCCAAGACATTTAAATATTTCCCTTTAAACCACTCCAGTGGAGCTTTAGCAGTATGTTTAGGGTCATTGTCCTGCTGGAATGAGAACCTTCATCCCAGTCTCAAACCTCTGGCTGACTCAAACAACAGGTTTTCCTCCAGAATTGCCCTGTATTTAGTACCATCCATCTTTCCTTCAGTCCTGACCAGCTTTCCTGTCCCTGCAGATGAAAAATATCCCCACAGCATGATGCTGCCACCACCATGCTTCACTGTAGGAATGGTGTTCTCAGGGTGTTGGGTTTGTACCACACATGGCATTTCCCATGATGGCCAAATAGTTCAATTTTAGTCTCATCTGATCAGACAATCTTCATCCATGTGTTTGGGGAGTCTGCTACATGCTGTTTGGGCAAACTCCAAATGTGTTTTCTTAAGCAATGGCTTTTTTTCTGGCCACTCTTCCATAAAGCCCTGCTCTGTGGAGTATATGGCTTAAAGTGGTCCTATGGACAGATACTCCCATCTCCACTGTGGATCTTTGTAGCTCCTTCAATGTTATCTTTGGTGTCTTTATAACCCAACCCTGAGCTATACTTCTCCACAAGTTTGTCTCTGACCTGTTTGGAGGCTCCTTGGTTCTCATGTTGCTTGCTTAGTAGTGTTGCAGAGTCAGGGTCCTTCCAGAACAGGTTGATTTATACAGACATCATGTGACAGATCATGTGACACTTTGATTGCACACAAGTGGATCTTAATAATACAAAAGGGGGTGAATACCTATGCATACTCCACATTTCTGTTTTTTCATCTTAATTATTGTTTGTGTCACAATAAAACAACAATTTTCACCTTTAAAGTGATAGGAATGTTGTGTAAATCAAATGGTGCTCCCCCCCCCCCCCCCCCAATCCATTTTAATTCCAGCTTGTAATGTGACAAAACAGGACAAACACCAAGGGGATGAATACTTTTGCAAGACAATGTACTTATCCTTAAGAAGTGCAGGCTTTAATATTTGATAAGCAGTTTAATCAGTTATCAGTAGTGCTGAGATATTTCATTACTATAAGGATTCCCTGTATTCAATTCAATTTTATTTGCAGAGCAAAATACTGTATATTGATATAAAGCAGCTTATACAGTGGTGCTTGAAAGTTTGAGAACCCTTTAGAATTTTCTATATTTCTGCATAAATATGAACTAAAACATCATCAGATTTTCACACAAGTCCTAAAAGCAGATAAAGAGAACCCAGTTAAACAAATGAGACAAAAATATTATACTTGGTCATTTATTTATTGAGGAAAATGATCCAATATTACATATCTGTGAGTGGCAAAAGTATGTGAACCTCTAGGATTAGCAGTTAATTTGAAGGTGAAATTAGAGTCAGGTGTTTTCAATCAATGGGATGACAATCGGGTGTGAGTGGGCACCCTGTTTTATTTAAAGAACAGGGATCTATCAAAGTCTGATCTTCACAACACATGGTTGTGGAAGTGATTCATGGCACGAACAAAGGAGATTTCTGAGGACCTCAGAAAAAGCGCTGTTGATGCTCATCAGGCTGGAAAAGGTTACAAAACCATCTCTAAAGAGTTTGGACTCCACCAATCCACAGTCAGACAGATTGTGTACAATTGGAGGAAATTCAAGACCATTATTACTCTCCCCAGGAGTGATCGACCAACAAAGATCACTCCAAGAGCAAGGTGTGTAATAGTCGGCGAGGTCACAAAGGACCCCAGGGTAACTTCTAAGCAACTGAAGGCCTCTCTCACATTGGCTAATGTTAATGTTCATGAGTCCACCATCAGGAGAACACTGAACAACAATGGTGTGCATGGCAGGGTTGCAAGGAGAAAGCCACTGCTCTCCAAAAAGAACACTGCTGCTCATCTGCAGTTGGCTAAAGATCATGTGGACAAGCCAGAAGACTATTGGAAAAATGTTTTGTGGACGGATGAGACCAAAACAGAACTTTTTGCTTTAAATGAGAAGCGTTATGTTTGGAGAAAGGAAAACACTGCATTCCAGCATAAGAACCTTATACCATCTGTGAAACATGGTGGTGGTAGTATCATGGTTTGGGCCTGTTTTGCTGCATCTGAGCCAGGACGGCTTGCCATCATTGATGGAACAATGAATTCTGAATTATACCAGCAAATTCTAAAGGAAACTGTCAGGACATCTGTCCATGAACTGAATCTCAAGAGAAGGTGGGTCATGCAGCAAGACAACGACCCTAAGCACACAAGTAGTTCTACCAAAGAATGGTTAAAGAAGAATAAAGCTAATATTTTGGAATGGCCAAGTCAAAGTCCTGACCTTAATCCAATCGAAATGTTGTGGAAGGACCTGAAGCGAGCAGTTCATGTGAGGAAACCCACCAACATCCCAGAGCTGAAGCTGTTCTGTACGGAGGAATGGGCTAAAATTCCTCCAAGCCGGTGTGCAGGACTGATCAACAGTTACCGCAAACGTTTAGTTGCAGTTATTGCTGCACAAGGGGGTCACACCAGATACTGAAAGCAAAGGTTCACATAGTTTTGCCACTCACAGATATGTAATATTGGATCATTTTCCTCAATAAATAAATGACCAAGTATAATATTTTTGTCTCATTTGTTTAACTGGGTTCTCTTTATCTACTTTTAGGACTTGTGTGAAAATCTGATGATGTTTTAGGTCATATTTATGCAGAAATATAGAAAATTCCAAAGGGTTCACAAACTTTCAAGCACCACTGTAGTATACATGTATAAGAGTAATGGTTTATAACTCCACTACCTTGTTGTGTACTGACTTTTTTTTCAGCCGAGTTGGTAAAAAAAGCATTTTATTACACAAGTACACCTGTCGAATATGTAGAAAGACAATAAAGTTGAATTAAATCCTAGCTTATGAGTGTTACAGTAAACATGACTGATTACGCACGGAATACACATAAAATAGAAACACTATTAAAGGCGACTAAATCCGGATTACTTTTGTTTGTATTCGTTCTAAAAATGTAATTAGGGAAATGATTACACCACAGCTCTGGGTAATGGGACGTTGATTGGATCCTGCAAAATAGCACTTCAATTACAAAAGCGAAGAAACAAACAAACAAAAAACCCCAAAACAAAACCCCACATGCTTGCTTTGCGGATGCAAGGGGTCTTTGGACTTCAATTGATGCATCAACTCCATTTTATAGTCCATTGTGTTTTTGACTTTGGCTAATGACTTTACCGATAAAGCAACTAATACACCATCTACTTTGAATGCTTAAATGATCACATCCAACCCCATAAAAACCTCATCCTATCAGGGAACATCTCTTTAAACACTGAGTGTTTTTCCTTTATGCTCATCTTCTTTAGGCCACCTCCACATTTTAGCGCTAACGTTCTCTCTCTCTCTCCCCCTGCCCTGTGTGTATGTCTTGTCTGATATAATGCCAGTGTTTGAGAGAGGAGGAGCTGCATATCTTATTTAACAGCCCGTTAGATACAGCTTCCTGCATCTCACATTGACAAATCACACCCATTACTGCTAATGGATTTGTCTTTCTGCCTCTCTATTTCTCCTCTATTCTTCATCCTTTCATCCCACCATTCAGTTATTTTCCCTCTATTTTCCCATTTGCCTACTCCATGGATTCCCAACCCTGGTTCTGGAGTATCCAACATCCTGTACAGTACATTTTAGTCCCCCAACCAGACATCTGATTCAGCTAATCAGCCCTTGAAATGTATACGTTAGATAATTTGGTCCATTCTCCATCATTCAGTCTCTCCATTTTTCCTTTCTTTTATCTTTTTATTAACCTATTGTTATCCCATTCCCTCATGCCTTTATTCCTCCAGTCATCTGCATTCCCTATCCATATTCCTCCCTATTATCCCTTCTTATCCCTATCCTTACATCTTTTTTATGCCTTCACGTTCCCCATTCCTGTCATTCTTTAACCTGTCCCTAACCTTCTGATCTTTCCATCCATTAATCTGCCCCATTGACCAACAGTTCATCTCTCCATTCTCCCCATTGACATTCCTTAATCTCTTTTCATTCCTTCATCTTTTTATCCCTCCATCATCCCAAGCCATATTATACCTTCCTTTCCCCATCCAGTCAACCATTCATTCTCATTCCCTATTCTTCCATGCCTTCTTCTTACTTCATTCCTGAATTTCTGCATCTCTTCGTCTCTATCCATACCCCCATTCCTCCATTCCTCAATCTCTCCATCTACTATTCCTCATCTCACCATTGTTCCAGCTCATAAATCTCCAAATTGCTTCCTATTATTGATCTCCACTTCCTATTATTGATCTTTTCATTTTTACGCATTCATTTATCTTTCCTTTATTTCTCTCAATGTCCTTTTCCTCCATTCTCCTGTTCTTCCCATTCCTCTCAGAATATTCATCTTCAGATTCCATCTCTTCATCTTGTCTCATTACCCATCATTTTCACCCTCTGCTCTTGCCAGTCCCCAAATCCTTTTATCAATATGACTTTACCTATTCCACATCTGTCCATCCCTCGCTATTCTCCCACACTTCTGTTTCCCCATTCCCAATCCTTCTAACCCTTTATTTCAATTGTACCTATACCCTGTCCTCATTTCACTTTCATTCTCTTGATACACTTTTTAAAGCTCAACATAGGCAGCATGGTGGTGTAGTGGTTAGCACTGTCGCCTCACAGTGAGAAGGTTCTGGGTTTGAACCTTATGGCTGACGGGGACCTTTCTGTGTGGCGTTTGCATGGTCTGCCCTGGTTTCCCCACCATCCAAAGACATACGGTTAGATTAACTGGCTACTTTAAATTACCCATAGGTGTGAATGGTTGGGTGGGAACTGCTCTGTGTCCTTGACATCCACCATGGGTAGCTCTCCTGAGCTACCTAACAAATCTACAGCTGATGTAGAAGTAGTTCAATATCTGGCTACATAAAGCCAGATGGTGGACAAACACACACATTTTTCTGTTTGTTATTCTGTTGCTCTTTATGCTTGATGAGTGTGTAACTGATAACATTTCAAAACTTTGACTCATCTTGAATCAGCTTAAGTTTATATTTAGCTCATAATATTACTACATGACTATTTCCTATATATTACTGGGCTGTCTAAACGTATTATTTACTCACTTTCCCCTTCAAGAGATCCAGTAAAAAGTGCTGAGATAGCTTTCCCTGCATGTCTTTTTGCTTTCTTCACAAATTAAACTGTCAAAAGTGAACACATCTATAGGGAATCAGTCTTATCCAATTCTCCATAACACTGCTAAACCTCTACTAGCAAGCTAGGAAGGAATTCTGACAGAAAAGTTGCACTTCTGATATTCCTCTATTTTTACAAGTTTTGCTATTGCCCTTTGGGTCCACCAGGAGGCAGTAGGCCAATTTCAGTGCTATCTTCAGTGCTAACAAGCGTTTAACATATAAAGGAGGTTATGTCACATTGCTGTCATAACCATGCATGACCTAGAGCAGTGTTTCTCAACCACTGGGCTGCGAAGTGCCATCTAGTGGGCTGTGATTTTTTTTTCAAGTTGAAGCTAATTTTTACTTATAGTATGGTACAATTGCTGGGTTGCATCTGACGCCACATCTGTCTCATTAAGCTATGGTCACCCTACAGCTCGCGATGCTTTGTGATGGGTTATCAGTGAAAATGAGGAATTTTGGTGACGATGCATGAAGATATACACATGAGCTAAAAGTTGTGGTCACACAGCATGCGAACACTTAACTGTCATGCCTTTGCGCACTTGAGTCTGTTGCACCTCGAGTGGCCATGTTCACTCACAGAGCGCATTGTGCGCGCTCTTGTGACCCAGTCGTTATGGGAAACACCTGATACTGATTTGAGCGCAATCAGCATGTGCAGATATGGACACTGTTTTCACAGAGGCTTTGCAAAGTATTATCATTATCACTGTAATGTTTGTTTCTAGCCATGTTTAGAATGCTGTTTAAATACTCTGCTTTATGACTCTGCTTTCTGCTTTGCTTTCATTTTTGTAAATATCACGCCTGCTAATAAACACTCTTCCTGCACTTAGCTCCATCTACTGCTATCTATCTTGTAGTGTCCTGATCCCCAGATTTTTAACCCAACCACATATAAAAACTTGTACATCTCCATGCTCTTCCAGGTTTTCATCTGTTTGTCCGTGTAGAACGATATCTGCAGCACCAGGTAGTTTGAGATGTCAGGGAACTCAATGGATGGATAATTTTCCAACTCAGAGGAAAAATCCTTCTTTGTTAGCGAGTAAAGATCTAATCCCATTGAGCGGTTTCTATATCCACGTCTTTTGAGTGTATTTCTTGGTTTTAATAACTTGCTTGTTTGCTGTAAACAAACATGGCAATAAGTTCTTGTGTTAATCAACCAGACTCCACTTTTGGATCTTTAATCCCTTTTGACTGAGAATGACCTGCATGCATGGTTTGGCTTCTGGCACATCCATGCAGTTTAAATACAACACCTCCAATTAAAACCAGTTGGTTTTTACTGTATTTATTTAATTCCTGGGCTCCCATCTGCAACAGTGAGTGATGTTGCACTCAGTTAATACACTTTACAGTAGATTATTAGATTCTAATAGAATAGATGAGTCAAAGTAATTAAAGATCTTTTTTAATGGGCCTGAATTGTTACAAGTATGAATAGGTGGGCCTTAAAGTAGAAAAGGTGTGTGTGTGTGGGGGAGCAACTATGGTCGGTTGGACTGGCAGGTAATGTGTGATGATTCTACCTGAGTCTTATCACCAGTCTACTTGTTTTGTTTCTTTGTGGTTTCAGTAACTGCCAAGAGCCAGAGAGCGAGCATGAGAGAGAGAGAGAGAGAGAGAGAGAGAGAGAGAGAGAGAGAGAGGACAACTGTAGCAAAGCTGACAGAGTTTGTAATGCATGTGCACACACACACACACACACACACACACACACACACACAGACAGCGATCTTAACCTTTAGCAAAGCGAAAGCCGCGAGCGAGTGATGGCCCCTTTTCGGTTGCATTTCCGTTATGTGGAGGATTTTTTTTTTTTTGAGTTTTTGAAAGTGTGCTGAAAAGCCTCTCAGAAGTAAAAGTGAGCCCAGAGCTCTGCTGAAATTCTGCATACCACCTGAATCTTTCTCCACACCCATACACACTGGGTACCTCACTGGTTTCATCAGAATGATCCTAGCCAGCAACACATACACAACAAGGAAACGGACACTCTCCACTAAGAGCACTGCACTACGGTACATGAACAATAGCTTAAAAAGAGATTATTAGGCATAGGTGATCTCATTTAATTTCCCAAGAGAGTATCTATATAGTTATAGGAAAGTCACAGACCATGGATGTCAAACGCTTTTTAGGTAACGACATTCAGCATCAACTACAAAACAGGTGAAAATACCGCAATTCATTTCCCCCTTAAAACTATGTCTGTGTTTACTGCTCTATTTTGCCCCCTGAGTGGAATAATAGGGACTAGCTTTTTTTAATCTTTTGATACAGTGAAGAACTACATCCATCCATTATCCATAACCGTTTATCCTGTGCAGGGTCACGGGCAAGAGGCAGAGTCCACCATGGACAAGTCACCAGGTCATCACAGGGCTGACACATACAGTAGAGACAAAAAACCATTCACACTCACATTCACACCTACGGTCAATTTAGAGTCACCAGTTAACCTAACCTGCATGTCTTTGGACTGTGGGGGAAACCGGAGCACCCGGAGGAAACCCACGCGGACACGGGGAGAACATGCAAACTCCACACAGAAAGGCCCCCGTCGGCTGCTGGGCTCGAACCCAGGACCTTCTTGCTGTGAGGCAATAGTGTTAACCACTACACCACCATGTGAAGAACTCAAAAAGATTTATTTAATATGGAACACAGATGCTAAATTAATTTACTGGGCTGAATTTGAACTTTTACTGGACTAGTCCTGATTAAATCTCTGAACATGATGCTCCCCTACATGTTTACAAATGCTGTTATTAATGACGATGACCTGCTCAGGTTAACATTGGGCTGTTCTTCTCAGTTTTCCATCTTGAACTCAAATGGTACTCTTACACCCAAATCAAGATTCGGCTTTCATTTATAGATCATGCATGCGGTCCAGCTAGTAACATCCAAGTAAAGTAGCATGTAACTGCATGTCAGCTCAGTCCAATTACATAATACCTATGATTAAGCTTTTGGCTTGGACCATAATTTTGCTTTTAAACATCGCCTACTTTCTATTGCTTTTTAAAAAATGGTTAAATATATTGTGTGGATCTTAATCAAAACTCCCACCAGGTCTTTTTTTATTCTCACTGGGGGCAGGAATGAAGAAACTCTGGCTCAGAAAATCTTTATTTCATCCAACTGGCATCCTTATTTTATTTACCAACAGGAAGTTTCCCCAAGTTTATATTATCCCTGTGTTGCAATGAATTATTCATTCATGTTGCCTCATCAGGGATCTGAGCTCAGATATGACGGCTTTCAATTAAACTGAAAGTGATTATTTTAAGGCTCTTCCAGTGTGTGTGTGTAGAGTTTATACTGACACTGTTTCTCAGAAAAGAATACCCAAAAATGTATAAACTCCTCTCTCTCTCTCTCTCTCTCACACACACACTTTTATTTCTTGGCCGTAATTTAGATTTTGTCGCACTGGGGTGAGTATGCCCATCTCACCCTGCTGAGCTACAGATGGAGTCAACATGAGCCTTAATTTCAAGCTTTTATATATCAAGAAGCCTCCAAACCAATGATAAGAAGAAATTGTGTCTTGTTGCACAATTATTTTCTGAAAGCATTCTTGTCCTCCAATATTGCAATACCTAAAATAGCTCCCCTGTTGCATAAATGCACACTCTAGGTTTTTGTAAAGAAAACTTTGTGGAGCCACTATACAATGGAAACCAAGCACACAAACACTATAAACTCATTTTTATACCATTTTATGTACACTATTAGCTTTTAGATTTTGGAAGGTTAAATTAAAAGTCTGAACTGATACAGAACTGTGCAAACGTCTTAGGCAGCACACGTAAAGAAATGATGTAGAACAAAAAAGGCTCAAAAATAATGAAATGAAATGTTTCAACATTAAAAAAATACTATAAACAGCAGTAAGCCATAATAAATGAAACAAAGTCAGTATTTGGTGTGAGAAGACCCTTTGCGTTAAAAAAAAAAAAGTTGTCTCAGGTACAATGAGTGCAGTTTTATAAGGAAATGAGCTGTAGGTTTTACCGAGCATCTTGCAGAACCAGCCACAGTTCTTCTGGACACTTGGTTCTTAATTTTGCATCAAAACCCAGCAGCCTTCATTATGTTTTATTTTTTAATCTCAAAAGTGCTCTCTTATGTAATACGCTGCTCAGATACAAACTTTTTTTTCTGTAACACTTAATTTTGTGCTGGAAAACGAACGTTTGGACTCTAAAATGTTTTTGTACTGACTCCATAACGTAGAAGTCATAAAATAGAAATCTATAACAAAGTTTGTAAAAAAAAAAAAAGGGTGCTTAAGACTTTTGCACAGTACTGTAGATCTCTGTCTTGAGTCGTTCTAAATGAAGAGGCGGGGGTGTGGTGGAGCGCTGGTTTGTGAATGGAGGGCAGAGCCAGGAAAAGTGAGTGGAAAGGATCTACACCTGCGCTGGATTTTTCAAACAAGTGTTCGGTGTTTCAGTGAGCAGCAGCAAGGATAAAAGGGGGAGAGATGAGAGCCACAAGAGAGAGGGAGCTGAGCAGCATAGAGCCGATAGTGTGTGTGTGCGCGCGTGTGTAGATGTGTTTAGTGAAACAAAATCCCTGAAAGGGTGGAGTGAAGGAAAGTCTCATCTCATCTCATTATCTCTAGCCGCTTTATCCTGTTCTACAGGGTCGCAGGCAAGCTGGAGCCTATCCCAGCTAACTACAGGCGAAAGGCGGGGTACACCCTGGACAAGTCGCCAGGTCATCACAGGGCTGACACACAGACAACCATTCACACTCACATTCACACCTACGGTCAATTTAGAGTCACCAGTTAACCTAACCTGCATGTCTTTGGACTGTGGGGGAAACCGGAGCACCCGGAGGAAACCCACGCGGACACGGGGAGAACATGCAAACTCCACACAGAAAGGCCCTCGCCGGCCACGGGGCTCGAACCCGGACCTTCTTGCTGTGAGGCGACAGCGCTAACCACTACACCACCGTGCCGCCCTGTGAAGGAAAGTGTGAAGGAAAATAAAGAGCCTTTTTTGAATTGTCCTAAGACTGCCTCCTGTCTCTTCATTTCCAGTTCAGTTTGTAAGGGTGACACACTAAGTTTAATTAAAAAAAATCATATATTACGGAAAAAAAGGTGAAAAGTGAGAGATAAGAAGCAGAAGGAGACTGGTAGAGGGTGTTTATAGTTTTGCAATGAATTTCATGACACATATTTGACTGATACATTAATCATACTAGGCAGAAATTATTGAGATATTCATACTCTTTTCCTTCCACCGGTAACTGTATTGGCCACTAGGCATGTGTGTGTGTGTGTGTTTGTGGTGCCCTGTGATAGAAAGGTGTCCCATCCAGTGTTTCCAGGATAGGTATTGAATACACTGTAATCCTGCCTAGGATAAAGCAGTTACTGAAAATAAATGTCAGATAAATATCAGAGAGAAAGCATTTCAAATTAAGAACACTATGAAAATGCCATCACTGGACCCCCAAAGCTTTTCTCCTTCTTTCAGGGAAAGTTATGAAGTGGCAGATGCACATGCTACCATACGGATATGACTGCTTCCCTTAACATACAACAGCATTCTTATAGGCATGTGGGAGTATTTAATAATGTAAGGGGAAGCCATGGGCTAATAGATAGAGAAGCCTATTCTTCTTCTCGTGCTCTGAGGTCGACAGGTCAGATGTTGTTGGTTACCCCACGTACTTGGTTCAAAACTCGTGGGGATCGGGCATTTCAGGCAGTGGCACCAAGACTGTGGAGATATATATAGATATATATATATATATATATATATATATATATATATATATATATATGTGTGTGTGTATATAAATAAAATTTACTTACTTACTTAGAAGCAGCTTTGGGACCAAAAGGTTGCCGGTTTGATTCCCTAGAGCAGCAGGAATGGCTGAAGTGCCCTTGAGCAAAGCACCTAACCCCTGACTGCTCCCCAGGCTGCACTGGGTATGTTGTACGTTGCTCTGGATAAGAGCGTCTGCTATATGCCTGTAATTTATTTTGTTGCATACACTCGACAAAATTGCTCACACTGAAAAACTGCAATTGCTGGTAACGGGCTTCCTTTAATAATGGCCTAAAATCATTTACAAACTGAGTCGAAAGATGAAAAAAGGTTTCATCTCTGTTCAATTGACTTGGTTATGTCATTTTTGTGAAAAAGACATTCAATTTTGTGGAAGGTTTTGACCTGAGAAGAACCTTTATGAGTTTGAATTCATTTTGTTACCTTTGCCTCGCTGTTGTGGGTCTTACTAGGGGTCAACTTTGTGATAATGCCCCTTGTGAAAAGTTTTTCAATATACTACTATTGAAAATGTTAACAAAAATGATACTTTTTCTTTGAAAAACTCAGATCACTTTGAACCACCAGGTCAGTATGAGTCTTATTCCTTTTGTGACTTGCATTTGGAGGTCTGTTCACTGTCTGTACGGCCCTGTGAGCCTGCAGAGACACAACCTTCCTTACAAATGTTCTGATTTATCCTCACACAAAACACCACTTTAAAGAGCTATTTGAAGTGCATTCATGTCACTTTGTCCCTCAGTGGCTTCACTAATGTATAAATGCAGTGGAAAAAAAAAATCTTTTTCAGTTTGGATGTTACAAAGGAATCACTGTCTCTTTAGAATCAAACTTTCATATAATTAAAAAAATAAACATGCAGTTGTAGAGTTTGGGTTTGGATTTAAGCCCATACCTCATATTCCTGAGAGAAACGGAGGTTGTCATTGGCTTTGAGTTGCTCAATGTGTTCAGCCAGGTCACAGACGGAAATGGGCGGGTGCTCTCTCATCCCTACAGGACATGACAAAACATGGCATTATGGGAGTTCAGTTATATCAGCAATCTGTTCAGTCATATCAGCAATCCCCTGCAATGTCGCACAGTGGTTAGCAAAGCTGTGTGCTGCACACACACACACACACACACAAACTTGAAGCACACTTCATCAAAGAGATGAAGGCAACAAGAGCATGATGCCTTTATGAGAAAACATGAGGACTGATAGATAGATAGATACAGTGCTCAGCATAAATGAGTACACCTCCTTTGAAAAGTAACATTTTAAACAATATCTCAATGAACACAAACAATTTCCAAAATGTTGAAAAGACAAAGTTTAATATAACATCTGTTTAACTTATAATGTGAAAGTAAGGTTAATAATATAACTTAGATTACACATTTTTCAGTTTTACTCAAATTAGGGTGGTGCAAAAATGAGTACACGCCACAACAAAAATTACTACATCTAGTACTTTGTATGGCCTCCATGATTTTTAATGACAGCACCAAGTCTTCTAGGCATGGAATGAACAAGTTGGCAACATTTTGCAACATCAATCTTTTTCCATTCTTCAACAATGACCTCTTTTAGTGACTGGATGCTGGATGGAGAGTGATGTTCAACTTGTCTCTTCAGAATTCCCCATAGGTGTTCGATTGGGTTCAGATCAGGAGACGTACTTGGCCACTGAGTCACTTTCACCCTGTTCTTCTTCAGAAATCCAACAGTGGCCTTACATGTGTGTTTAGGATCATTGTCATGTTGGAAAAGTGCATGACGACCAAGGGCACGGAGTGATGGTAGCATCTTCTCTTTCAGTATAGAGCAATACATCTGTGAATTCATGATGCCATCAATGAAATGCAGCTCCCCGACACCAGCAGCACTCATGCAGCCCCACATAAGGACACTGCCACTACCATGTTTCACTGTAGGCACCATGCATTTTTCTTTGTATTCCTCACCTTTGCAACGCCATACAGTTTTGAAGCCATCAGTTCCAAAAACATTTATCTTGGTCTCATCACTCCAGAGTATAGAGTCCCAGTAGTATTCATCTTTGTCAGCATGGGCCCTGGCAAACTCTAGGGGGGCTTTTTTGTGCCTGGGCTTTAGGAGAGGCTTCTTTCGTGGACGGCATCCATGCATGCCATTCCTCTGCAGTGTACGCCGTATTGTGTCATGGGAAATAGTCACCCCAGTTTGGCTTTCTACTTCTTTAGATAACTGCAGTGAACTTCCATGCTGATTTTCTTCAACCCTTCTCATCAGAAGACGCTCCTGTCGAGGTGTTAACTTCCGTGGACGACCTGGACGTCTCTGTGAGATGGCTGCAGTTCCCGTCTCGTCTTCATCCGCTTATCCGGGGCCGGGTCGCGGAGGCAGCAGTCTGAGCATGGAAGCCCAAACTTCCCTTTCCCCAGACACCTCGGCCAGCTCCTTGGGAAGAACACCGAGGCGTTCCCAGGCCAGCCGAGAGACATAGTCCCTCCAGCGTGTCCTAGGTCTTCCCCGGGGCCTCCTCCCAGAGGGACATGCCTGGAACACCTCCCCAGGGAGGCGTCCAGGAGGCATCTGAAAGAGATGCCCGAGCCACCTCAGCTGATTCCTCTCAATGTGGAGGAGCAGCGGCTCTACTCCGAGCTCCTCCCGAGTGACTGTGCTTCTCACCCTCTCTCTAAGGGAGCGCCCAGCCACCCTGCGAAGGAAACTCATTTCGGCCACTTGTATCCACGATCTTGTTCTTTCGGTCATTACCCAAAGCTCATGACCATAGATGAGAGTCGGAACGTAGATCGACCAGTAAATCGAGAGCTTCGCCTTTTGGCTCAGCTCCTTCTTCACCACGACGGACCGGTAAAGCGACCGCATCACTGCGGAGGCTGCACCGATCCACCTGTCGATCTTACGCTCTATTCTTCCCTCACTCATGAACAAGATCCCGAGATACTTATACTCCTCCACTTGAGGCAGGACTTCTCCACCAACCTGGAGAGGGCAAGCCACCCTTTTCCGGTCGAGAACCATGGCCTCGTACTTGGAGGTGTTGATTCTCATCCCAGCCACTCCACACTTAACTGCAGACTGCCCCAGTGCATGCTAAAGGTACTGGTTTGAAGAAGCCAACAGGACAACATCATCTGCAAAAAGCAGAGATGAAATCCTGTGGTTCCCAAACAGGATTCCTTCCGGCCCCTGGCTGCGCCTAGAAATTCTGTCCATAAAAGTTATGAACAGAACCGGTGACAAAGGGCAGCCCTGTCGGAGTCCAACATGCACTGGGAACAGGTCTGACTTACTGCCGGCAATGCGAACCAGACTCCTGCTCCGTTCGTACAGGGACCGGACAGCCCTTAGCAAAGAGCCCCGAACCCCATACTCCCGAAGCACCCCCCACAGAATACCACGAGGGACACGGTCGAATGCCTTCTCCAGATCCACAAAGCACATGTGGACTGGTTGGGCAAACTCCCATGAACTCCATGCACCCTATGAAGGGCATAGAGCTGGTCCAGTGTTCCGCGACCAGGACGAAAACTGCATTGTTCCTCCTGGATCCGAGGTTCGACTATTGGCCGAATTCTCCTCTCCAGTACCCTGGAGTAAACCTTCCCGGGGAGGCTGAGAAGTGTGATTCCCTTATAATTGGAACACACTCTCCGGTCCCCTTTCTTAAAAAGAGGGACCACCACCCCAGTCTGCCACTCCAGAGGCACTGTCCCCGACCGCCACGCGATGTTGCAGAGGCGTGTCAGCCAAGACAGCCCCACAACATCCAGAGACTTGAGATACTCAGGGCGGATCTCATCCTTCCCCGGTGCCTTGCCACCGAGGAGCTTGCAAACCACCTCAGTGACTTTGGCTTGGGTGATGGACGAGTCCACCTCTGAGTCATCAGCCTCCGCTTCCTCAATGGAAGACGTGATGGTGGGATTGAGGAGATCCTCCAAGTATTCCTTCCACCGCCCGACAATGTCCCCAGTCGACATTTACCAAAACCCTTATGGATAAGAATCGATCAAGGACCGTGACGTCGCCCGGTATGGCGCAGCCAGGGCCCCACCCTGGAGCCAGGCCCGGGGTTGGGGCTCATATGCGAGCGCTTGGTGGCCGGGCCTTTGCCCACGGGGCCCGGCCGGGCTCAGCCCGAAGCGGTGACGTGGGCCCGACCTCCTGTGGGTTCACCACCCACAGAGGTAGCCGTAGGGGGCCGGTGCAGTGTGGATTGGGCGGCAGTCGAAGGCAGGGGCCTCGACGACCTGATCCCCGAACACAGCGGCTAGCTATTGGGACATGGTTGCAGTTCCATCTTTCTTAAATTTTTGTATCACTTTTGCTACAGTATTCTGAGTGATAAGTAAAGCTTTGCTGATCATCTTGTAGCCTTCACCTTTGTGGTGTAAAGAAATTATTTTCTTTGGAGAATTCTGAAGAGACAAGTTGAGCATCACTCTCCATCCAGCATCCAGTCACTAAAAGAGGTCATTGTTGAAGAATGGAAAAAGATTGATGTTGCAAAATGTTGCCAACTTGTTCATTCCATGCCTAGAAGACTTGGTGCTGTCATTAAAAATCATGGAGGCCATACAAAGTACTAGATATAGTAGTTTTTGTTGTGGTGTGTACTCATTTTTGCACCACCCTAATTTGAGTAAAACTGAAAAATGTGTAATCTAAGTTATATTATTAACCTTACTTTCACATTATAAGTTAAACAGATGTTATATTAAACTTTGTCTTTTCAACATTTTGGAAATTGTTTGTGTCCATTGAGATATTGTTTAAAATGTTACTTTTCAAAGAGGGTGCACTCATTTACGCTGAGCACTATAGATAGATAGATAGATAGATAGATAGATAGATAGATAGATAGATAGATAGATAGATAGATAGATAGATAGATAGATAGACATGCATGCTTATTGACTGGTTGGAATCTAGACTCTTTCTCCACTCTGAACAACTTATGGATTGGTTTTTAACATACAGCCCCACATCCACCTGCTTCCCATCCAAGCAAGCACTATAAACTGTGTAAATGATATGCAAGATGAGAAAAGCTTCAGCCAGTAGGGGGCGCAACACACAAAGCCCGAATGATCAGCCTAGGTAAGAGAATGGCTGAAAAATCAGGACAGTGGAGTGTAACTCTGTGTTCCAGGTCTGTTTCAACACACCCTCGCCTACTTCCCCTACACACTTGTAAATGTGCATCAACTGTGTCAAACAGGTTTGCACAAACATCACAAGAGGAGCAGACTTTCAGCAGGAGCACACCAAACCTTGGCTACAAGAACAATGTGGGTGTAGTGATTTTCTTGTCCATTTGCATGGTCTGTTTTTGTATATTCATTTTCACATTAAGCTAATCACAGCCAGCTAAAGAGTTATAGAGCTTATGTACGGTTTGCTTAATAGCTAGCAAAGTGAAGCAGCACAGAAACTGTAATTCATACTTACCAACTCCACCAATCCACACAGTAGTCTACTGATTGTGACAGGTGAATACTGCCTACCCATTTTAGTTCTAAAAACTACCACATTGCAAAATAATCAGCGAACACTGTTGGATTTGCTCTTCTCACTTCGCTTCAGTTGTTTTCAGCACAGTGGACACAAGTATATAGCATCAAATAGTTATATTAAGTGAAGCCGAGAGCCAGTGGAACGGCGCGATAATGATGTTGAATCTAAATCTAAATCATATCGGTCTATCGCACCATTCCACTGGATCTCATTATGGTTCGAGCCAATCGACAATGAGCTTACATGCTACAACAAATCATGCCAGTGTTTGTAAAAGCCAAACACACTTTGGTGATTGTGAACAATGAAAACTCCAAAGGGGAAAAAAAAAAGATTTGCGATGACAACAAGTTCAAGGTGACTTGGTTGTCGGATCATCTCAGCATCAAAGCACTGAGGCAAGGTGAGAAGTATGTCTGATTTCTTGGTCAGTTTTCTTCAAACATGGCACTCAGAATGCACGATTTGACTTTTTTTTTTCAAAAAATTTCCGGAGGACCATGCCGCCATACCCCCAAGAAGGGTGTGCTGTGTCGTGCAATCTGATCTACCACTTTTCATTCTCTGGGGGTTGGCAAGTATGGTAATTGTAATTATTTCCTTGTCCACTTGCGTAGTCTGTTTCCTTTAAAACTTTTGTATAATTATTAACATGCAAGTGCTTAAGAAGGGTTTGCTAATTAGCTAGCAAAGTAAAGTAGAATAGTAAGAACAACTGATTTCTATAAACACTATACTGCATCATATCAGTGTTTACGGTCTAGTTTCTGACTAGAATGAAGACTACTGTATCAGCGTTATGTGCAGTGGAAACTATTTTGTACAGTGTATTTTCCTTGACGCTCTGTACTTGCTCACCTGCTCGTGGGTTTTCTAGCTAGTGTGCTAATTAGCTAGTGAAATAATGTCATTTATTTTTCATTCAAGTTTTTTTTTTTAAGCGTAAAATTAGCCCAGTTTTCACATATGGTGCATTCACATTATGCCTGTTTTTTTCTGTCATGTGCTCTTCACATCTGGCTAATTATTCACGTTTTATTGAGCTTATCATTTCAGCAGGAATTTTCTAAATGCGATATGGAGTTGACATCCATTTTGGAATAGAATAGAAAAACTTGAACGGAAAAGTTTGAAATTCAGCAGGACAGTGTAGTTTCTCAAATACAAATCAGTAAACAGCACTAAAAATATGGATGAGCTAACTGTTAGTTATCACTGCATTATTTATCATTTTTCCACAGAAACAATTCCTGAATCCAAGGAGAGGAGGAACTGCTTTGAATAGTCTCAAAATTCATATCTGTTAATAATAATAATAATAATAATAATAATAATAATAATAATGTATTATTATTATTATTATTATTATTATTATTATTATTTCATCAGATTGCAGTAGTATCTTCTGCTACCTGGGAGTTTTCTCGATCCATCATCTTACAAACTTCACTTGCGCTGCTAAAGTAATGGAATTGGCCTCAGGGAGTTTAAACAAGTAGAAGTGGAGGGGAAGTTAGTGAGAGAATGCTGAAAATGGAGACAAATGTGTAGGTGACACAGGAAGAACGGATGGACACTAACTTGGAGTGTCTGGACAGCTTGGGTCACTGGAACCTGTGGAGAAAAGATGAGGGAAGGAAATGTAACAGCCATAAAGAACCCCACACACTGCTGAGATTTGGAAAGAAGGGAGCGGTAAGAAAAGAAGAGAAAAATGAAGAAAAACTCGGCTTTCGTTGCTCCAACTAAAATTGAAATTCACACATTAGGTATCAATCACATTAGATAACATGCCAGGAGGCATGTTATGGTCTCAGGTTGTCCTGCCCTAATACACTTGATTCTTCATTTAACACATTTGTCTGTCTGTCTATCTATCCACCACTGGTATTTTTCAAACAAGCTACATCTGGGACATGCAGAACCAAAACTGTGACATAATTCTCTTTATTTTTTTCGTGGTGCAGTTTCTATCAAATCCTGCGCTCTGATTGGCTGGAGAGCAGGTCCATATCCTATGGTACGGACCCCAGTTACGGACCCCAGTTATGGACCTCTGGGGACTCGCTCATTCACAACAACAAACATAGTAGAATTTTTTGTCAACATTTTATCTTTTTTTTTATAAGATATATTTATAAGATTATCAAAAATCTTATAATTTTTTGCCAGCATTTCTCAGGAGAATAGCATTAATTTTACATCATGGATCGTGATAACGACAGTGTTCACAGCGAAAGCGAGTTTTACTATCCTGAGGAAGACAAAATAAAAGAAAATATTTCAGGAGAAAGCTAAAAACTTCTAACTTGCTAACGCCGAGCAAAAACATGGCTGAATCCTGAATGACTCAATTTTGTATAAATAGGGGACTACATAGGTGGCAAAATGTAGTTTTTTTTCCTGCCATGGAAGTGCACTTGTATACCGAGGAGGAAGCAATTTGCATTACAGCCGTGAATGAGGATTCAAAATGGCGGCTCGCCTCGGCTCGGCTTTCCCTTTCGAGTGTTCTCGTTTTCTGTTAGAATTTGGTAAAGAAAAAAATAAATATATTATTTATCAGCTTAAGGTTGGTCCGTATGGTGAAATACTGTGACCTCGGCCTTGAATACTGACCTCAGCCCAGAGGACTTTCAAGACCTCGGTCACAGTATTTCACGATACGGACCTCCCAGCTGGTAAATAACATTATATATATATATATATATATATATATATATATATATATATATATATATATAAAATTTATATATATATATATATATATATATATATATATATATATATATATATATATACATACATACAGTATATATATATACAGTGTATATATATATATATATATATATATATATATATATATATATATATATATATATATATATATAAAATGTTATTTACCAGCTGGGAGGTCCCAGCTGTGTCGATATCATAAAAAGAAAATCACACGTTGGCTTGAAGATATGAAGTTTATCGTCTCACTGAAAAACTCGTATTTTTCATATGAAATACATTGTGGATCTGAGTGACATATTTCCCGATATTTCACTCCAATGACGGCACTCCCAGTGTTTTCCCGCTGACTGGACGCACGTTGTCAAAATGGCAAACCGGTTCAAAATTAAAATTCTTTTGATTAATTGCATTTTTTGTGGATGTGTCCATATAATATAAAGAACATTACACGGTGGCATGAAGATATGAAGTTTATCTTCTTGTGTTGAAAATATTTTCACTTGTTCGCTTTGATCATTTGTGAATATGTTCACCACTCTCTCTCTCTCTCTCTACATATATACATACACGCACATACAGTGGGGTCCAAAAGTCTCTCTGACCATTCATGAAAATGCTTCTATTTTGTATTCTTTTCTAATTTAATAAAAAAAATTATTAAATATGATATTATTGAGCTGGCAGGGACAAGTTTGTGCAAAACCTTACGACCTATTTCAGATCAACTCCATCAGATTTGTCATCTGAACACATGCTTTAATAAAAGAGATGAAACCTGTGGAAGAGGAAAACCTGAGCTTTTGTACAAATCAGTTAAAATGGTCAATATCACACATTTACTTACATTTAAATAGGGACCTAGAAATAGTGCAGAATCTTGAATATTATAAATTCAAGACATTGAATATTTACTTTCTTTGTGCGAAATATTAAAAATTCTAAAACCTTCTGGTTTTTCCCCCATTTTAAATGAAAAAAAAAATCCCAGATTTTCAATGCGGTCTCAGATTTTTGGACCCCACTATATATATTAGTCGATAGCTAATGCCTGATGCTTCCCCTCTCTATTGTAACATGAACAGTTATTTACGCTCGCAATGGAAATACACTCCCAAACCCTGCAGATAATATATGATATAAAATATATGTATATACAATGTGTAATTTTCCTACTACTCTGTCATGAGTCACTTTATTTGGAAGTGTCCCTGTAAACTGATCGAACTCCTGATAGATTTTGTATGTCTTATGTAGCGATACCTGAAGAATCATTTCCTAAGTTAGCTAGTGTTCTCTACAAACATTAGCTAGCAAAGTAAGCTTGTTAGATGAGAGATTTTATTTGTCAAAGTTCAGTTTGTATGGAGTTCGTATATTAGCTGGAGGTGCATCAACTACCCAAAGCTCTAACATATGCATCTACACTCTCAGAAAATAAAGTACATTATTGTACCTTTAGGGGTACAACAGCTTGTCACTGGGTCAGTGCCCTCTAAGGTACTTATCTGTACCCTTTATACACTGCTTGGAGACATATATGTACCTTTTTGACCCTAAAAAGGTACACATAGTTACCTTGAAGTTCAATAATGAGCCCTAGGGAGTACAATAGTGTAGACTGTACCTTGGGGGACAGAAATTGGCTCCTACTGTCCCCCTATTTCTACCAGCGTATAGTGTATATTTACACAATGTCTGAGTGTGAATATGTGTAATGAAACACATCTGTTTGTGTCTGTTTATCCAAATCAAGGTGTGTGTGTGTGTACATTGCAGTACCCTGTGTTTGGTAGTTTAGTCTCCTCATCTCTACAGGATCAGACGAGTGGGCCAGCAGATGATCCTTCACTCCGGCTGTGTGTTCATCCTTCACTGAGGGGGATGCTCGCTTCCTACACACACACACGCACACACACACACGCACACACACACACACACACACACACACACACACACACACACACACACACACACACACACACACACAGCAAGGGGACTAATTAGAGCACAGAACTACACACTCCCATACACTTTATGCTATTACAAAAAAGAAATACATTAAGCTATGCAGATAATTGCACAATTTCATTGACATTAATACGCACATAGCGTATAACATACAAACAAAAAAAGTGCAAACACCCAGATGGACACACACACATACAGTACATGTTAACATGTATATACAGACTCAGATAGTACATACTGATCTCCATGTGTGGAGAAATGACAGTGAAACAGTGGATGAGTGAGAAGGTGGAGGAGTGAGAGAGGAGAGAAATGAAACAGTGGACACTGGAGGAAGGAGAGTGTGACAGAATGGAGGAGTGAGAGAGACAATAACCCCTTTTACACAACCTGTTCAAGGTGGGAATCTTATGCCTTTATTCCGCCTCGTGTGCTGATAAAACATCCGAATGCGGAACGGGGGTTTGTGTCGTTCCCCCTCTGAGCCGGAACGATTAGTAGTAACAGGGCCGGAATCGACATCTGTGTAAAAGGGACAGGCGGCACCGTGGAACAGGAGATTGACATTTTTGAGATTGACATTCTTTTCGCATTCTTCTTTCTGAGACCAACGCGAATTAAAACGTCTCCATCTATGGTGTCTAAGGTTGGACACCTTTCTGCCTCAAATAGCTTCCAACAGCTCTTTACTTTCTCAACATGCTGTATTTCTGATCTACAAACATGTTGCTTGCACGAGTCTCTCCACTTCTCCCTCTTTCTCTGTTTGTGGGACTTTTTTCCTTCAAAAAGCCAGCTTGGCTAAAGGACACAAACGTATATATTTCTATCCACATTCACTGGATATGAGCAATCGCACGCTCTGATTAGCTACTCTACTACTAGGATATCAGCTCATATACTGTGAGTAAAAAAAAACAAAATGGCGGCGCGTGTTGCTGAACCAACCGAGGCAAGGCAAGTTTATTTATATAGCACATTTCATACACAATGGCAGTTCAATGTGCTTTACAGAAGCAAAAACAAAAACAGTAAACAATAGAGAAATAAAATTACATAAAATAATTTTATTTTTAATCTAAAACAATTAATTAAAAGAATTAAAAGAAAATAATAAGAATTAAACAATAGTAGAAATAAAATAATAAAATGCCAAAAAGAAAAAAAGGAGAAAAAGAAAAAGAAACCAGCGGAATAAAATAGAATAAAATTAAAGTAAATTTAAAACATGCAGAGAAAGTAAAGATTATAAAAAATGTAAAAATATTAATTATTTAACAGAAAGCATCTGAAAACAGCTTGGTCTTTAACCTAGATTTGAAGCTGCCAACAGCAGGAGCATTTTTAATGTCCTCTGGCAGTTGGTTCCGTAGCTGTACTGCACAGTAGCTAAAAGCTGCTTCACCACACTTTGTTTTAACAACAGGTTTTAATAGTAAATTTTTCTGTTGCGATCTGGTAGATCTGATCGGGTTAGGCCGCTGCAACATATCAGAGAGGTAATTGGGCCCTGTACCATTTAGAGATTTATACACCAGCAGCAATACTTTAAAGTCAATTCTGTAGCTTACTGGAAGCCAGTGAAGGGACCTTAGAATTGGGGTAATGTGCTCTGTTCTTTTTGTTCGTGTGAGAACCCTAGCCGCTGCATTTTGAACCAGCTGAAGTCGTTTGATGGTCTTTTTTGGCAAGCCTGTGAAAAGGCCATTGCAGTAATCAACCCTACTAGAGATGAAGGCATATATTAGTTTTTCCAGATCATTTTTTGACATAAGTCCTCTTAGTTTGGAAATGTTTTTTAGGTGATAAAATGCCGTTTTAGTGATTGCTTTCATGTGACTGTCAAAGTTTAGCTCGCTGTCAATGAAAACACCAAGATTTTTAACCATTTCTTTAGTTTTAATCCTTTTTGTGTCAAGAATAGTGGTAATCCTGAGTCTTTCATCTTTTTTTCCAAATAGAATTACTTCTGTTTTATCTGTGTTCAGCTGAAGAAAATTTTGTGACATCCAGCTATTGATTTGATCGATACACTGGTAGAGACATTCAAGGGGGGCATAGTCATTAGGTGATAGAGCAAAATAAATTTGGGTATCATCTGCATAGCAATGATACAAAATTGAATTTTTATTGATAATTTGCCCAAGTGGGAGCATATAAAGGTTGAAAAGTAATGGTCCAAGAATCAACCCCTGGGGGACACCACAGGTCATGGACATTGACGTTGAGGAACCGAGGATGAAATAAAAACTCTACTTGAAAACAAAACCCCCAAAAATACAAAAAAACAACAAAATATGGAGTGAAAGCATTTGATGGTAAGAGTGTATCTTTTTTATTTTTCAAGAATTATTATTATCGTATTTTTCACAAATTGCAACTGTCATTTTGCCAGTTTGTTTACATTCTCAGCAGAAATGATTTTGTCAGACATTTTGTATAAAATTTTTATGTATTGAATTTGCAAAAATTAAAAATAAAAATGATCTGTTTCTCAAAATCCAGTGAATGTAATAAAATTATAAAACAGTTATTCCACTCAATCTCGTCGTACATGGCTTATAGCTAACTCGGTGCTGCACCTCTCATCGGCTATCAGCTCATGTACGACTCAATTTCATGGAATAACTGTTTTAAATATATATAAGGCTGTTACGTCCCGTAAATGTGAATTATTTAATGGAAGTGATTACATGTTGCATTTGATGCTCAGCAACATCGCCTGTATTTGAAGCGTGGTATAAATGTTACGGTTAAGGCCACTCATTTTATATTATCTGGTTGACGGATCCGCCAAAGTGCTGAGAAAAGTGCCGCTTGAAAAAAAAATTCAACTTTATTTATTTTTTATTTTTCCCCCGCCGATCTCTCAAAAGATGCCGATGTGAAAATAATTTTATTTAATCTAAATTAAATATTAAATCGCATCTTTATCATGACCATTCGCGATACAACTTGCCATTTTTTCGGTCACTGTATTGACCCCACTGTATTCGCGTCTCGTGTCTCGAGAGTTCCCAAAGTGCATTGCGAATAATGGCGGCGTCCAGGAAGCGTATTCATGCCATGTGAGAAGAATCGAATAACAAATCACAATGACTTCGTTTGTGCAGGTTCGTTTAAATGGGGGACAAGCTGCATTTAAGCAGTCTGCCGGAGGAGAAACTGTCGGCGAGTTTATTATGCACGTGGCAGACTGTGCTCTGGCCGATATCCTTACCGTTAGAGTTGGCAACGATGGTCATCGAGCAGATTTGACACAAGCCGACCTACAGATGCCCATGACAGTTGTAGTGGATGAATTTGGCTACAAATTTTTTACAGTGGACATAAGGACCGATCCAGTTGCAACAGATAAAAAAAGTGACAGTTGCCCATCAGCATTTGATGTCCTCATGAATGTCCAACGAAAGTACACATCCTTGCCTGCAAAAAGGTATGACGAATGGCTGAACTTAAATTAATAATAAATATTTATAATTAGAATCTATTATTATTATTATTTTTATTGCATTATTATTATTTTTTCCTCCTACACATTTTTTTTCATTTAAAGAAAATAATATTTTTTTCAATCTTGTAGCCTTATTTTTTTCTTATTTCGCCCTACATCACACAATTTGACCTGAAAAATCCGTCAACCAGAAAATAAAAAATGAGTGGCCTAACAAAAGCACCTCAGCACTCAGTTCACCCAAAGCATATGCTTAGGCTATTCATACTTCTGACACATAGATACATCACCCTCGACGTCGAGGCTCCATTGTGACCCGTCACACCTCTGCTTGCAGAACGCCGGCTCGCAATGCAAAAACACACACTAGTGCAGCTTCCTGCCGGCTTTATTTGGTTCAGTGTAAACCACTGAAGCCAGAAATACAGAGGTTCTTTCTTTACGCCAATATTATGGAATAGTAAAAAGGGCTAATGAGAGCATTGAAGAATGAGACGATGGAGGAATGACATGAGAGTGGCTTATGGCTTGGACATGAGATTGAAGAAGTGAATGAGGGGAGGAGTGGAGTGTACATATGGAATTGGGAAAGTGAGTGATTGGGGGAGTAAAAGGGGGAGTAAAATGAGAAAGAGAGTGGATGAGAGAGAGAGAGAGAGACTTACCTCTCCTGTTTGCTGTGGCCGTGTAGGAAAAAGCAGAAGGAAGACAAATACATCAGAAAGTCAGAAGAGACAGATATACAGAGTTGCCCACAGGCAAATTGTCCTGCCTTCTTCTGGGACCAGTTTTGTGTGTTGTGACAAATCTCAACTGTATATATATAGTGAATGTAGAGTGCATTGTGATTAAAATAAACTGTATTGTGTGATCCAGAAGGTAAACATGGAGGAAAAAGGTCACAGAACACACAGACACAACAGTGCTCCAATACAGTAGTGCTAAATGCAGTCAGAGACCTTGGGCCAAGAGTGTTAGTATGATCACCACAATACCACAAGAGGTTACAGCCATAACAGTTCAGTGATCCAATGGGAGGACTGAAGGAGGATGTGCTTTATCTCATAACCAATATTTTACTAAGAACACGGGGTCTTACACAACTACACTATGCCCTTTAAACAACATACAACAAATACACTAACTTATACTAATACTGATATCAATGGAACCCCCCCCCCCCCCCACCACAACTTTCTTAGCTCTCCTAATTAACCAAATTACTTCATAATGCAGTTATATCATTTACAGTCTCCTTCCAGTGTTGTGATTTGCTCTGGTATTTTACAAACCCAAAACTGCCCATAAGGCACAGGGTTGTATTTTGTGAGTGATGCAAGGCAACACGTTTCAGAAACAAAAATGATGCCTCCCTTGCTTTTTCCTCACCTTGTTCTACCCCAATTACTTTTGCTTACTTCTTTAAGAAATGACAAGAAAGTCAGCTGCCTTTTTATCACCATATCCACGATGTGTGAGCGGCTGATAACGCTCATCACTGATCTGATAATGATCAAATGATTGGATTGCATTTATTTGGAAATGAGGCAGCACATACAGGATGATCATTCATTCAAATGATTTTATTATTCTTATTTAATTTTATTTTTATTAAAATTATAAACAAGAAGACAGAGTCATCTATATCCCCCGCCCTATATACCAATTATCAAGTAATTATTTGTCACATTTTTTCAAGTTCTGCTGCAGGACACCAGCCTTACCTCTTTACATTGACCTCAGCAGCCCATAGCATAAACCCACCAGACCTTTGGTCCAGGTGAACTAAAAATTTAAATTTCTCACATTTCTTAGTATCAAAATGCACATATACATTACTTAAATCAACACATATACCAACTTTCAAGACCATAACACATAGTTTTCAAGTTTTGCTCTGGAAACAAAACCTACCCCTAAGACTAACCTGAGAGACTAAGTCTGAAATTATTTCCATGGAAACATGAAAAATGAAAACTTCTCAAATTTCTTAGTATGAAAAGGCACATCTACATCACCTTGTTAACATGTACACAAAGTTTCAAATCCGTATCATGAATAGTTTTGGATATATGCTCCGGAAATGAACATTGCTCTTCGAAACTAAGTCAAAATCTATTTTTTATGTAAAAATTTGAAAAATACTTTTTTTCAAAAATCCAAAATAGCAAAAGGCACCAGTTCACATGTTGCTTGATATGTATACAAAGTTTCATAAAGATATCTTCAGTAGTTTTAAAGATATAGCCCGGAAACGAAAACGTGACCGGATGGACGCCGTTTCTATATCCCCCACCAAACTTTGTTTGGGCGAGGGATAAAAAGCCATGAAGGTGTGCGAGTCACATAAATAACACTGCATTCGTCTAAAACTCACAACTTGGAAAGAAAAAAAAAGAAAAAGAAAATGCCCCTTTTGACTCGCAAATTAAGTGCTGATTGTGACTAGAGTGTCTCATCTCATCTCATTATCTGTAGCCGCTTTATCCTTCTACAGGGTCGCAGGCAAGCTGGAGCCTATCCCAGCTGACTACGGGCGAAAGGCGGGGTACACCCTGGACAAGTCGCCAGGTCATCACAGGGCTGACACATAGACACAGACAACCATTCACACTCACATTCACACCTACGGTCAATTTAGAGTCACCACTTAACCTAACCTGCATGTCTTTGGACTGTGGGGGAAACCGGAGCACCCGGAGGAACCCCACGCGGACAACATGCAAACTCCACACAGAAAGGCCCTCGCCGGCCACGGGGCTTGAACCCGGACCTTCTTGCTGTGAGGAGACAGCGCTAACCACTACACCACCATGCCACCCCGTGACTAGAGTGTATCAAACAAAATATTTTTAATTTAACAATGTTAATGTTTAAGTTAGGCAGTATGGTGGTGTAGTGGTTAGCACTGTCGCCTCACAGCAAGGTCCTGGGTTCGAGTCCAGCGGCCGGCGAGAGCCTTTCTGTGCGGAGTTTGCATGTTCTCCCCGTGTCCGCGTGGGTTTCCTCCGGGTGCTCCGGTTTCCCCCACAGTCCAAAGACATGCAGGTTAGGTTAACTGGTGACTCTAAATTGACCGTAGGTGTGAATGTGAATGGTTGTCTGTGTCTGTGTGTCAGCCCTGTGATGACCTGGCGACTTGTCCAGGGTGAACCCTGCCTTTCGCCCGTAGTCAGCTGGGATAGGCTCCAGCTTGCCTGCGACCCTGCACAGGATAAGCGGTTATGGATAATGGATGGATATTTAAGTTGATACAGAAGAGTTAAATAAATATTGCATTTTTTTTGGCTAATGATGCTTTCTTCATTTAATATATTTTCAGAAATAGCGTAGGAAAATCGAATCATGAATCCAGTATCATGAATCGAATCAAATTGTGAATTGGGTGAATCGTTACATGCCAAATTATGAGTAATATAGAAAAATGAATTGTTATCAATAGAATATAATGTACTGTGGCTTATAAAGAGTACAAAGTTACCAGTATACACTCAGCGGCCACTTTAATAGGAACCTGTTCTTGATTCTAAGATTCCTGTTCTTGGCTGGCAGGAGTGGGACCCAATGTGTTCCTCTGCTGTTGCATGCTGAGATGCTTTTCTGCTCACCACGGTTGTAAAGAGTTGCTATGAGATGCTATATCCTTCCTGGCAGCTCAAACCAATCTGGCCGTTTTCCTCTGATCTCTCTGATCAACAAGGCGTTTGTTTCCACCCACAGAACTGTCACTCACTCAATGTTTTTTTTGCTTTGCGCACCATTTTGTGTAAACTCTATGACTGTTGTGTGTGTGAAAACCCCAGGAGATCAGCAGTTTCTGAAAAACTCAAACCAGTCCGTCTGGCTCAAACCAACACCCATGCCACAGTGAAAGAAAGTCACACTTTGAGATCACAATTTTTCCCATTCTGATGTTTGAGGTGAACATTAACTGAAGCTCTTGATTTGTATCTGCACGATTTTATGCATTGTGCTGCTGTTAAGGGATCGGCTGATTTAGAAAACGGCATAAAACAGCAGGCGGATGGGTATTCCTAATAAAGTGGCCGCTGAGTGTAGAATGTTTTGTGACCAATATAAAATGTATTGTAACTAATATCATATAGAACATATTGTTACCCATAATGAGTGCATTGTACCTAAAGTAGAGTGTATTATGGAGTGTAATATGTGTATTGTGAATCTAGAATGCTTGTATAGTTTGTGCATTCTGATTTACATTCATGGAGAATGTTTACGTGCATTAATATGCTAATCTCCTCTCACTATTCGAACTTGGTTATGCCCACTGCAGTAGGTTCTTCTTGTTTGCCCTTCATTGTTGAAGTGTGTATCGTTCTGAATTCGCTGAGCTGGACGAAATGGGTTTAATTATGCGTGCCATTATTCTCCCATCTCCCCATGGCTGCAATAATTTTAACCCCACTTTAATGGACCTGTCTGCTGCTAGGTGTGTGACTCAGCTGTTCTGCAGTGTAAGGGTAAGTCAGCGCTTTTGAAAACGACACAGACTATTTATACTTTGCAGTGAGACCGGTCTGGACCTGACTCAATGTACAACACTTTACGCACCTGTCTTGGGCTACTGGCCAACCCAACAGCAGCTATTTATTAGTGTGATTAGAGTGAGGGAAGGCGAGAGAGAGAGACACACACACACAGACAGAAGGAGATACAGTGAAAGAGAGACGGCCTTAGAATGAGATACTAAGAGGAAGAGACAGAGAGTTTGTGAAACAGAAAAAGTAGCATCAGAGACAGAAAAATGTCGTGAGCGAAGGAAGGACAGAGAGTGTGAGGGATTTATTTGTTTCACCTCTTGAAGAGCAGGATGGCGATGACGATAATGATGATGAGGACGACAGCCAGCACCGGCCCCATCACCCAAAGCATCTCCGGATCTTCTGCATGTCGGGACATGTGCACCAGCACCATGAAGGGGTCCGAGAATGGGCTTGTAGCAAATGTTTTCTACAGCACACACACACACACACACACACACACACACACACACACACACACACACACACGTTTAAGGAAGGCCACCATAATTTCTAATCTGAATGAATAGGTACAATACCAGCACTGATTTATTATCAAACACAATTTTACAAAAACCTGATTACTTTTCACTATTAAATCATGAACAATGTGTTTTTACTGGCTGAAAGCAAGAAAGCTAATAACACACAGTGTACTTACTCAATATCAGTTGTTGTTAAGAGTTAACAACAACTAACACATTGTAAGAACACTGTGTGAACATGCTATTTCGCACAGCGAAACATGGGATTTGTCTCAGTTTTATATCATTATATTTAGTTCTCTAGATGAAAAGCAGCACAGAATAACACTTTGTAAACTTGTAATGGAGGGGTTCTCGATGATCCCATTTTACAGCCTCAAAATGCCCATGCTGGATATGGTGCTGCAGTGGTCTGGTGTAAAATTGGCTTAAGAGGAGCTTCAAATTGAATGAAGGATAATAATAATAGTAATAATAATAATGATAATGAAGAGATCAGCGGCACAGTGGTGTAGTGGTTAGTATTGTCGCCTCACAGCAAGAAGGTTCTGGGTTTGAGCCCAGTGGCTGACGGGGGCCTTTCTCTGCAGAGTTTGCATGTTCTCCCAGTGTCTGTGTGGGTTTCCTCCGGGTGCTCCGGTTTCCCCCACAGTCCAAAGACATGCAGGTTAGGATAACTGGTGGCTCTAAATTGACCGTAGGTGTGAATGTGAGTGTGAATGGTTGTTTGTCTCTGTGTCAGCCCTGTGATGACCTGGCGACTTGTCCATGGTGTATGGCCTCTCGTCCACAGTCAGCTGGGATAGACCCCAGCTTGCCTGTGACCCTGCACAGGATAAGTGGTTACGGATAATGGATGGATAACGAGATCGTCAATGATCTCATCTCATCTCATTATCTCTAGCCGCTTTATCCTGTCCTACAGGGTCGCAGGCAAGCTGGAGCCTATCCCAGCTGATTATGGGCGAAAGGCAGGGTACACCCTGGACAAGTCGCCAGGTCATCACAGGGCTGACACATAGACACAGACAACCATTCACACTCACATTCACACCTACGGTCAATTTAGAGTCACCAGTTAACCTAACCTGCATGTCTTTGGACTGTGGGGGAAACCGGAGCACCCGGAGGAAACCCACGCGGACACGGGGAGAACATGCAAACTCCGCACAGAAAGGCCCTCGCTGGCCACGGGGCTCGAACCCGGACCTTCTTGCTGTGAGGCGACAGCGCTAACCATTACACCACCGTGCCACCCACCGTCAATGATGGTGTAGCTTATTCCGGCCCCGTCTAGTTCACGATCTAAACGTGGGAATGATCTAAAGTGGGCCACCTTGTGCAATAAATGTTGCAAGCTATAGACATTATATAGAAGTTATACACACCCTAGGAATACCAACATATTTTCCAGAAAGAATCCAAAACTGCAAGAAATTGACCGAGAAGAAGTGATTTTTGCTGAACTGCTCGTTAGAAGGAAAAAAAAAAACTTTATTCATCACATGCACACTTCAAGCACAGCAAAATTCATCCTCTGCATTTAACCCATCTGAAGCAGTGAACACACGCACACACTCAGAGCAGTGGGCAGCCACACCAGATCGCCCGGGGAGCAGTCAAGGGTCAGGTACCTTGCTCAAGGGCACCTCAGCCCAAGGCTGCCCTACGTCAACCTAACTGCATGTCTTTGGACTGTGGGGGAAACCGGAGCACCCGGAGGAAACCCACGCGGACACGGGGAGAACATGCAAACTCCACACAGAAAGGCCCTCGCCGGCCGCTGGGTTCGAACCCAGAACCTTCTTGCTGTGAGGCGACCGTGCTAACCACTACACCACTGTGCCAGCATCGTTAAGGCATAATTAGTCCATAACTTCATTCATAATTTTAATTCAGCAAATCTGGGTAGAAGTTATATGCACCCTAGATACCCCTACCTTCATGCCAGAAATAATCAAAATCGGTGAAGAATTGAGGGAGAAGAAGCGATTTGTTTCTCGTTAGGGCTTAATTAGTTCATATCTTCATTATTAATTGCAATTATGCAAATGTGGGTAGACGCTATATGCACCCCAGGCAGAGCTACCTTCCTGCCAAAAAGAATAAAAATTGGTGAAGAATTGAGAGAGAAGAAGCGTTTTTTGTGAAATGTGGACAACACTGGACAACTGACGTCATAAGCTCATTGCTTGTTGGCCAGATGAGATAATAATATCTCATCTCATTATCTCTAGCCGCTTTATCCTTCTACAGGGTCACAGGCAAGCTGGAGCCTATCCCAGCTGACTACGGGCGAAAGGCGGGGTACACCCTGGAC
Source organism: Neoarius graeffei (assembly GCF_027579695.1). Lineage (NCBI taxonomy): Eukaryota > Metazoa > Chordata > Actinopteri > Siluriformes > Ariidae > Neoarius > Neoarius graeffei. The sequence continues at coordinate 73,058,528 of NC_083572.1, forward strand.
AAGTCGCCAGGTCATCACAGGGCTGACACATAGACACAGACAACCATTCACACTCACATTCACACCTACGGTCAATTTAGAGTCACCAGTTAACCTAACCTGCATGTCTTTGGACTGTGGGGGAAACCGGAGCACCCGGAGGAAACCCACGCGGACACGGGGAGAACATGCAAACTCCACACAGGAAGGCCCTCGCCGGCCACGGGGCTCAAACCTGGACCTTCTTGCTGTGAGGCGACAGCGCTAACCACTACACCACCGTGCCGCCGAGATAATAATAATACTTTCCAAATATTCATTAAATCAAGTTTATGTGCGGCGGCACGGTGGTGTAGTGGTTAGCGCTGTCGCCTCACAGCAAGAAGGTCCTGGGTTCGAGCCCCGGGGCAGGCGAGGGCCTTTCTGTGTGGAGTTTGCATGTTCTCCCCGTGTCCGCGTGGGTTTCCTCCGGGTGCTCCGGTTTCCCCCACAGTCCAAAGACATGCAGGTTAGGTTAACTGGTGACTCTAAATTGACCGTAGGTGTGAATGTGAGTGTGAATGGTTGTCTGTGTCTATGTGTCAGCCCTGTGATGACCTGGCGACTTGTCCAGGGTGTACCCCACCTTTCGCCCGTAGTCAGCTGGGATAGGCTCCAGCTTGCCTGCGACCCTGTAGAAGGATAAAGCGGCTAGAGATAATGAGATGAGATGAAGTTTATGTGCATAGAGCTACACTCTATGGCCAAAAGTATGCGAACATCCCATTCCAGATTTAGTCCCCCTTTCCTGTTATAATAATCTCCACTCATCTGGGAAGGCTTTCCACTAGATTTTGGAGTGCGGTTATGGGGATGTGCTCATTCAGCCACAACAGCATTAGTGAGGTCAGATACTGATGTTGGGCGAGGAGACCTGGGGCTCAGTCAGAGTTCCAGTTCTTCCCAAAGGTGAACAGTGGAGTTGAGGTCAGGGCTCTGTGCAGACCACTCAACTTCTTCCACAATCAACCTGGCAAACCATGTCTTCACAGACCTCGCTGTATCCAGTGAATTGAAATTGTAATGTTACTGTATACAGCAACATCCTATACAACTGTTTACAACTTCATGGCAACAGTTCTGGGAAGACTCACATCTGGGTGTGATGGTCGGGTGTCCACAAACTTTTGGCCATACAGTGTACATTATAAATAATGGCTAGTAAAAATCTCAGGTGACCCTGCATGGGGTAGCGATGCCAAGGTTGAGAACCTATGTTGTAGGGTGAGAGGGCAGTGACAAGTAGATGTCTCATCTCATTATCTGTAGCCGCTTTATCCTGTTCTACAGGGTCGCAGGCAAGCCGGAGCCTATCCCAGCTGACTACGGGCGAAAGGCGGGGTACACTCTGGACAAGTCACCAGGTCATCGCAGGGCTACACATAGACACAGACAACCATTCACACTCACATTCACACCTATGCTCAATTTAGAGTCACCAGTTAACCTAACCTGCATGTCTTTGGACTGTGGGGGAAACCGGAGCACCCGGAGGAAACCCACGCGGACACGGGGAGAACATGCAAACTCCGCACAGAAAGGCCCTCGCCGGCCATGGGGCTCGAACCTGGACCTTCTTGCTGTGAGGTGACAGCGCTAACCACTACACCACCGTGCCGCCCCACAAGTAGATGTGTCTATTTAATAATTATACTATTAAAAATAATGTGCCTGGACATGAGTATGAATGGTATTTTTGAAACAAACTTACATCATGATAAACTAGTACCGATAAGCTGTTTATCTTGGCCAATTTTGACGAGAAAAAAAAATTACAAAAGAGAGAAGAAGCACCATCTTTTCTGAACTGTGGGTGGTAGAAAAGGGCAACTGGACTTGCTTGAAGATTCTTGAAAACGTTTCACCTCTCGTCCAAAAGGCTTCCTCAGTTCTGTCTGACTAATAGGGAGTATCAGATATTTATCCTCTCCTGGCTCAGAATCAGAATCAGAATTCTGATGACCAGCTCATCTAAGGTGTCACTGAGTCCAGTTGCCCTTTTCTACCACCCACAGTTTACTATGACCTGGATGATTGAGAATCTTCACAGACATCTTTTCTGAAACAACTAAGTTATTTCACATCCACTGATGGCTTGGCTCTCCTTAATAGCAGATAGCTGTGGGCTGCTGACTGAATACACACATCCTGAAAGAGTCTCTATTACAGCGAGTTACTCTGCAGAGGAAGTCAAACCCAGCAAATCTTCAAAGCTGCAGAGAGACCAGCGAATTCTCTCTACACTAATCGCTTTCGAAACGCCTCTCAGAAGCCACGAAAGATGGAGAGGAACAGCAGGAAAGAGTGTGTCGAGGGCGGCGTTGACTCCTCTACCCTGCTGAGCGCAGGAGGATACGCATCAGTGACCCATTGTGGATGAATCCCATCAGTGCAACACCTTCTCTATTCCCTCTGGAAATGTCAGCAGGAACCAAAAAATAACTTTTAAAAAATCCCATCTCTGCAGAGGCATGTGAATCATTAGAGTGCAGCCTGCGGGCTTGAAGCACTGGGGCGATTTAGAGCGACAGAGAGAGAGAGAGAGACAGACAGACGGGCGAGTTCCTCCTCCGTTAAGAGCTTTCCATAGAGACATAAACTGAGCAGCGCTGCAGAAGATTGCCATGTGATTTAGCAAACACCAACACATCAATGTTTCTATATGCTGGAGGTTTTAAGTACGGATACACCCCATTCTTCTATTTTTAACTTAACATCAATATCTCAGTTCTGAGTTTCGGTCATTTTCGCAAAAGTATGTGTAAGGATGATTCTTGCTGATCTACACTTTCAGCTAATGATGAGTTTAAAGAAGGAATAATCATCCAGACTTTTGCTAGTGTGGTGACTGTGAATGTTAATTAAACTTATATATCTACTGTAGCAAAAAGCTCCACAAAATGGCATATTAGATATACAGTAGCCAGCTCATTAGCTTTATATTTAGGGTTTCTTTCAGAGTATGCAAAAACCTGAATAGCTATGTGAAGAAATAACTGCTAATAGCACCATAAATAAAATATTAGCTACAACCAGCTAATGATCCCAGGTTTAGTTTTTAGGACAACACCCTCTCTCGCTCTCTTTCTCTTTTAACTTTTACTCTCATAACATTTGTACCCAACCATTTACATTCCTGCATTCATATGGAGTGCACAGGAAGGATCAGTGAATACCAGTTCTTCTCTTGGCGACAGCAGTCATTAGAAACCATCACACACACACACACACACACACACACACACACACACACACACACACACACACACACACACACACACACACCATTCTGTTAAAACCTGAGTCTGAGCTTGCCCAGGAGGAGCCATTTCATTTTCACCTTGATAAATTTGTTTGTTATGAGTCATGTTGATTCATGTGTCACATAAAACTAAGTGGATCAATTTTCTGGGTGTAATTCCCTTTAAACATCCACATGCATGGTGGCTTTGTGCTCCTTCAGATAGCCCATTAGACAGCAGGCTTTTAAACAGCACTCTTTTCCAGCTGTGCTGCTAACATTGGCACAAACTTTGAAATAATGATTCTTTAAAATAATATCAGAATAACATTGGCGTGATGTCAGACAAACATTGAGCTACTGCTAGACTAATTTTGGGCAAATGCTGGCAGTATTTGCAGCTATTTACTTCTCTTGTAAGATTAATGTCAGAAACATGTTGGTATAATATCAGCCTAATGTCAGAACAATGTCGGGCAAACCTACCTACCTACCTACCTCCCTCCCTCCCTCACTCACTCACTCACTTACTTTTCCTAACCGTTTTATCTGTATGGTCACTGTAAATCCTGAGGCAGGAATACACTTTGGAAGGGTTGCCAATCCATCACAGGGAATAATATCAGACTAATGTTGCACTAATCTCAGTCTAATGTCAGATCAGTGTTAGAATCATAACAGCCACTCCCTTTCAGGTGATATCGCTTAAGTAGACTAGGGTTATAATTTTACACTAACATCACGGTACATTCTAGTCCAGTATAAATGTGCAGGACTTTCCCCAAAGCACGGATAGGCAGCACTCCGCCACGCTGTCACCTGCAGACTAAAAAAATCAATACCATAAATTGAACAATACAGAGTACTTTCCGCACCTAAATATCTCCTATTCCCCTCTGAAACTGAGTAATAACTATAGAAATAGGAAGCTATTGTAAAAAAGGTGTAGACTATCCTGGTACTCAACCCAGAAGTGAAAATAAAGGGTTTCACTGCGTGCACTGACTGCCATTCGCAACTATACATAAAACAACATTCTAGGCGCTACTTGCTAAATGGCGCAGTTGCGTGATTTGATTCCTTATATTGTTCGATATTATGCATTTTTTGTTGTGCAGTAAAGTTAAAGGTGGCACGGTGGTGTAGTGGTTAGCGCTGTCGCCTCACAGCAAGAAGGTCCGGGTTCGAGCCCCGTGGCCGGCGAGAGCCTTTCTGTGCGGAGTTTGCATGTTCTCCCCGTGTCCGCGTGGGTTTCCTCCGGGTGCTCCGGTTTCCCCCACAGTCCAAAGACATGCAGGTTAGGTTAACTGGTAACTCTAAATTGACCGTAGGTGTGAATGTGAGTGTGAATGGTTGTCTGTGTCTATGTGTCAGCCCTGTGATGACCTGGCGACTTGTCCAGGGTGTACCCCGCCTTTCGCCCGTAGTCAGCTGGGATAGGCTCCAGCTTGCCTGCGACCCTGTAGGACAGGATAAAGCGGCTAGAGATGATGAGATGAGTAAAGTTAAATATTTCTCTGAATTGACTGTTTTCATTTCAAATCTAATTTTGCCCTTTAAATTTTGCCTCTTGCATTTTTGACAACGTTAAAAAAAACAGTAAATTTAATAATGTTGAATTGTGCCTAAATCAGCCCCAGATGCCACCAGACTGCACCATTTGAAGTCTCTAATTTCAAAATTTTCCAGGGGAGCGTGTCCCTGGACCCCCCCCAAGCAGACAGTCCTTGCGGGCTGGGCTCCGCATCAGTAGCACAGCTCTGATATTTTTTTCTGGGGAAAGCCCTGAATGTGGGTCTAACTATCTGTCAAAAAAACCCAGAAGATTATTTCCTCTAATCCGAAAATGTTCTAAGCTCTTAAGTATTTAAGTATTGTAAAGTAAATCTCTCTCTCTCTCTCTCTCTCTCTCTCTCTGTCTAACCTCAACTTCCAGACAGAAGCTCTGAGTGATGGCAGCTGAACGCCCTGAGCGATTTTCTCTGAGGAGAGCATTCACACTGATCGATTTCATCTGCTCTATCTGATGGACATGCGTCCCACTGAGTGACTAACGCATGCCTTTTCACTAAAAGTCCCCCACTTACCAACGCAGCTTCAACACTGTGTGAATGTGTGTGTAAGCAAGAGAGAGACAAAACATGAGAAACATACTATGAAGCAGAAATCTAAGACAGTGGTAATTGTTAACATTATAGTTAGACAGTAACTATGCAGGGCGGCACGGTGGTGTAGTGGTTAGCGCTGTCGCCTCACAGCAAGAAGGTCCGGGTTTGAGCCCTGTGGCCGGCGAGGGCCTTTCTGTGTGGAGTTTGCATGTTCTCCCCGTGTCCGCGTGGGTTTCCTCCGGGTGCTCCGGTTTCCCCCACAGTCCAAAGACATGCAGGTTAGGTTAACTGGTGACTCTAAATTGACCGTAGGTGTGAATGTGAGTGTGAATGGTTGTCTGTGTCTGTGTGTCAGCCCTGTGATGACCTGGCGACTTGTCCAGGGTGTACCCCGCCTTTCGCCGTGGTCAGCTGGGATAGACTCCAGCTTGCCTGCGACCCTGTAGAACAGGATAAAGCAGCTACAGATAATGAGATGAGTAACTATGCAGCTGCTGATTTTCTCCACCAACTTGATCTGTCCTTTTCTTTCCCTTCTCTCTGCTCTGTGGTCACAGTCAGAACCACCTCAACCTTCTCATTTCTCTTCCTATCTCCAACACTTTTAGTTTCTTGAAAGAATAAAAATGACTTCCAGTCTGATTCTTCTATCTGGTTTCACAGCATTCTTTCTCCTCAAAAGGATGAATGCAGTTATTCTGAGCCAAATGGCTTTTTGATTTTCTCTCTGTCCTGCTGTTGTTCATCCCAGGAGCTTGTTTTGATAAATGCTGCTAATTTACAGTGACATTGTGCCTCTTTATAACGTGACAGTGGAATTTAGATGAATGAAATGTGCACATTTAGGCAGCAATCCATCATCCCAAACTGGCCTTTAACAATAATTAAACTAAACATTGCCAAGTGGTGGGTGTTTTTTCTTTTAAAAATCAAATTTCACTCACCGGCCAATTTAATAGAAACTTGTAATTATTTCTAAGATTCCTGTTCTTGGCTGGCAGGACTGGAACCCAATGTGTTCTTCTGCTATTGCATGCTGAGACGCTTTTCTGCTCACCACGGTTGTAAAGAGTTGCTATGAGTTACTATATCCTTCCTGGCAGCTCAAACCAATTTGGCCATTTTCCTCTGATCTTCTCTGATTTGTTTCTACCCACATAACTGTCACTCACTCAGTTTTTTGTTTTTCGCACCATTCTGTGTAATCTCTAGAGATTGTTGTGTGTGAAAACCCCAGGAGATCAGCAGTTTCTGAAATACTCAAACCAGTCCATCTGGCTCAAACCAACACCCATGCCACAGTGAAAAAAAGTCACACTTTGAGATCATAATTTTTCCCATTCTGATGTTTGAAGTGAACATTAACTGAAGCTCTTGATTTGTATCTGCATGATGTTATGCATTGTGTTGCTGTCAAGGGATCGGCTGATTAGCGAACTGCAAATACAGCAGGTGGATGGGTGTTCCTAATAAAGTGGCCACAAGTGTATATTCAGTGTCATGTACATAACATCTCATCTCATTATCTGTAGCCGCTTTATCCTGTTCTACAGGGTCGCAGGCAAGCTGGAGCCTATCCCAGCTGACTATGGGAGAAAGGCGGGGTACACCCTGGACAAGTCGCCAGGTCATCACAGGGCTGACACTCTGAGGGAACCCTCCCAAAGGGATCAATAAAGTTTTATCTAATCTAATCTAATCTAGACACAGACAACCATTCACATTCACACCTACGGTCAATTTAGAGTCACCAGTTAACCTAACCTGCATGTCTTTGGACTGTGGGGAAAACCGGAGCACCCGGAGGAAACCCACGCGGACACGGGGAGAACATGCAAACTCCGCACAGAAAGGCCCTTGTCGGCCACGGCGCTCGAACCCGGACCTTCTTGCTGTGAGGCGACAGTGCTAACCACTACACCACCGTGCCGCCTGTACATAACATATTTAAAATATTCTCATACAGCTAGATGCATATAATTCCAATATTTCTCTCTATATATTGTAGGTCAACATGTGAATAAAGATAGCAAACAGTTTTGGTCTTTCAATCTGTAATTAACTTATTGTGCATGAGAGGGATATACAGTGGTGCTTGAAAGTTTATGAACCCTTTAGAATTTTCTCTATTTCTGCATAAATATAACCTAAAACGTCATCAGATTTTCACACAAGTCCTAAAAGTAGATAAAGAGAACCCAGTTAAACAAATGAGACAAAAATATTATCCTTGGTCATTTATTTATTGAGGAAAATGATCCAATATTACATATCTGTGAGTGGCAAAAGTATGTGAACCTTTGCTTTCAGTAGCTGGTGTGACCCCCTTGTGCAGCAATAACTGCAACTAAACGTTTGCAGTAACTGTTGATCAGTCCTGCACACCGGCTTGGAGGAATTTTAGCCCATTCCTCCATACAGACCAGCTTCAACTCTGGGATGTTGGTGGGTTTCCTCACATGAACTGCTCGCTTCAGGTCCTTCCACAACATTTCAATTGGATTAAGGTCAGGACTTTGACTTGGCCATTCCAAAACATTAACTTTATTCTTCTTTAACCATTCTTTGGTAGAACGACTTGTGTGCTTAGGGTCGTTGTCCTGCTGCATGACCCACCTTCTCTTGAGATTCAGTTCATGGACAGATGTCCTGACATTTTCCTTTAGAATTCGCTGGTAGAATTCAGAATTCATTGTTCCATCAACGATGGCAAGCCGTCCTGGCCCAGATGCAGCAAAACAGGCCCAAACCATGATACTACCACTACCATGTTACACAGATGGGATAAGGTTCTTATGCTGGAATGCAGTGTTTTCCTTTCTCCAAACATAACGCTTCTCACTAAAACCAAAAAGTTCTATTTTGGTCTCATCTGTCCACAAACATTTTTCCAATAGCCTTCTGGCTTGTCCACATGATCTTTAGCAAATTGCAAATCAGCAGCAATGTTCTTTTTGGAGAGCAGTGGCTTTTTCCTTGCAACCCTGACATGCACACCATTGTTGTTCAGTGTTCTCCTGATGGTGGACTCATGAACATTCACATTAGCCAATGTGAGAGAGGCCTTCAGTTGCTTAGAAGTTACCCTGGGGTCCTTTGTGATCTCGCCGACTATTACACACCTTGCTCTTGGAGTGATCTTTGTTGGTCGACCACTCCTGGGGAGGGTAACAATGGTCTTGAATTTCCTCCATTTGTACACAATCTGTCTGACTGTAGATTGGTGAAGTCCAAACTCTTTACAGTTGGTTTTGTAACCTTTTCCAGCCTGATGAGCATCAACAACACTTTTTCTGAGGTCCTCAGAAATCTCCTTTGTTCATGCCATGATACACTTCCACAAACATGTGTTGTGAAGATCAGACTTTGATAGATCCCTGTTGTTTAAATAAAACAGGGTGCCCACTCGCACCTGATTGTCATCCCATTGATTGAAAACGCCTGACTCTAATTTCACCTTCAAATTAACTGCTAATCCTAGAGGTTCACATACTTTTGCCACTCACAGATATGTAATATTAGATCATTTTCCTCAATAAATAAATGACCAAGTATAATATTTTTGTCTTACTTGTTTAACTGGGTTCTCTTTATCTACTTTTAGGACTTGTGTGAAAATCTGATGATGTTTTAGGTCATATTTATGCAGAAATATAGAAAATTCTAAAGGGTTCACAAACTTTCAAGCACCACTGTATATAAAATGTGTGTGTGTGTGTTTCGTACAGAGTCGTGCTCCCGGAGAGCAGCCATGATGAAGGTGCGGTACTGAGTCTGAGCGAGCAGTGCTCTGTTGTAGAAGCCACTGTAATGTCGCTCGTCTCCAAGTGTGAAGCTCTCCGGCAGTGTGTGCAGCCTTGCAGCGATGTATGGCTTCAGGGAGTCGTCACTCTGCCTCCTCTTCCTCTTCATCACAGTTGAATCTCCACCAGCCTCGAACAACTATCTCACACACACACACACACACACACACACACACACACACACACACACACACACACACACACACACAAGAGCCCATTAAAGTACAAAAAGGCTGAACAAACACATAGATAAATTACAAACAATGCTGTATACATATATCCAGACCATTACACTTAATACATAATTATACCTCATTCCCACTCACAGTGAAAACCGTACATTTCCATTATCATGCAGTAATGGTATTCTCTGGAATTGGGAGCAAAACGGCAAAGTCGAAACATTAAACAGGAATCAACTCTCTAAACAGAGACCTGAAGCAGCTCGACTCGCACCATGTTGCTAACTAGCTACTGTCTCCGCTTCTGGCTTGGGCTTTTCACAACAATAGACTTGCTGCCTCGTGAATTATACGTCACATCCGGCCTCGCATGGTTGGCACTCCGTAGCATTCCCTGGCGACCTCGTAACATTTACTGAAATCTTTTGTCACGGCTTCAGTGGGAATCGGAACTGTCAGATTTATGTGTTGTGATCAGTCGTGACGTTGCGGTCAGTGATGCAAATGATGTAGTGATATTGCGACAGCACAGTTCATACTGCCCTGATGTAAAGCAGCCAGCAGCAAACTCAAAACAACAAGCAAAGAAAACATCAGCAGATACAGTGGGAGCGCCGTATCGGCAGGGGATATGTTCCAGGATCTAACGCGGACAGCTGAAACCAGGGATAGGAGCAAACCCTATATAAAGCTTGTTTTTCGTGTACATACATCTCATCTCATTATCTGTAGCCGCTTTATCCTGTTCTACAGGGTCGCAGGCAAGCTGGAGCCTATCCCAGCTGACTACGGGCGAAAGGCGGGGTACACCCTGGACAAGTCGCCAGGTCATCACAGGGCTGACACATAGACACAGACAACCATTCACATTCACACCTACGGTCAATTTAGAGTCACCAGTTAACCTAACCTGCATGTCTTTGGACTGTGGGGGAAACCGGAGCACCCGGAGGAAACCCACGCGGACACGGGGAGAACATGCAAACTCCACACAGAAAGGGCCTCGCCGGCCACGGGGCTTGAACCCGGACCTTCTTGCTGCGAGGCGACAGCGCTAACCACTACACCACCGTGCTGCCCATGTACATACATACCTATGATAAAATTTATTTTATAAACTACACACAATATGACATCAACAACAGTAACTAATAATAAAATAAAACCATACTGTCATAACAGCTGTGTTAATATGGTGTGTGTGTGTCTCTCTCTCTCTCTCTCTCTCTCTCAGGATTCTGACATTTCTACTTTAATATTTTTATCATGGTTGAGGTGCAGAGATGGATGCAAGTGCAGAAACCTTTTATTTACACAGGATAGGCAAACCAACAAAACACTAGGCATGAAAACACAACAGTGAGGAAAACAAGCATCAACATGAAAAATAAAAACAAACCCATACAAACTAACAGAAGCCTGGGTTTAAATAAAGTGATATGAGAAAAATAGTGAAAGCAGCTGTGGGTCATGCGCACTGCATTCTGGGTAGGTAGTTTGAGGGGTCATGTCTGGTTGTTTGAGTGAGTCAGTGTTTACAGCAGTCCCACTGTATAAGTAAAAATGTTATAAATAACCTTTGCTTGAACAAAAGTTCAACATTGTGAAACAGGAATCAACTCTCTAAACCAGGGGTGTCCAAACTGATCCGTAAAGGGCCGTGTGGCTGCAGGTTTTCATTCCAGCCATGCAGCAGCACACCTGACTTGGCTCATTCAATCAACTGAACTGTCTTCACACAGTCAAATACTTGCAGCCACACCCACCCTTGATTAAAGGGTGGGTGTGTCAGTTGATTGAATGAGCCAAATCAGGTGTGCTGCTGCATGGCTGGAATGAAAACCTGCAGCCACACGGCCCTTTATGGATCAGTTTGGACACCCCTGCTCTAAACAGAGACCTGAAGCAGCTCGACTCGCACCATGTTGCTAACTAGCTACTGTCTCCGCTTCTGGCTTGGGCTTTTCACAACAATGGACTTGCTGCTTTGTGAATTATATGTCATATCCGGCCTCGCGTGGTTGGCACTCTGTAGCATTCCGTTTCATACACTCACATGGGAATACACAATATAAAACTGAGTGGGAATGAAAATTTGTCATCTTTTCCGTGTTGTGTTACCCAATACATTAACAGATTTCGTATGTGAAAGAGGCTTTACAGACACACAAACTGAGAAAGACAATTAATGTTCAGACACAGTTAGCACTGTGGGGAGACAAACACACAAAATAACAGATACATTATGTGCATAGACACACAATTACATAAAGTCACACACAGAAACACACGCATATACAAACACGCACACTATTAATACATTTGCTTCCTAAGCCTCTCTCATTTTTGCGTCTCCCCCCACCCTTCTCTCTCACACAAAGCGATCGTGATAGCAAGATCATAATAAATAGCAACTTATCCCAGCTCACACATCCAATTTCAGAATATATATCTATTCTTATGAGCCAGACCAGTTTTTATTATGCAATATTTTATTTGTCTTTTGAATGATCTTTCTTGTTGACTACTGTGCTCTCTCTCTCTCTCTCTCTCTCTCTCTCTCTCTCTTTCTCTCTGTATATTATATAAGTCCTTCATAAATTTTGTCTTAAATGTTTACTTTGTCTTCTGCATTAGTGTGACAGTAGAAATGAGCAAAATGTAGACATCTAAACATTTATTTTCCAAAAAATGAAACAGCACAGAGAATTTTTGTATGTCATTAAAGAAAGGAGGGTATTTAATAGTTATTCCATGAAATCGAGTTGTACATGAGCTGATAGCTGACGAGGCGCGTAGCACCGAGTAGGCTATAAGCCATGTACGACGTGATTGAGTGAAATAACTGTTTTATTCTGTCCACATTCACTGGATGTTGAGAAACGGAGCATTTTTATTTTTTGCAAATTCGATAAATAAAAACTTTATACAAAACCTCTGACAAAATCATTTCCGCTTAGAATGTAAACAAACCGGCGAAATGACAGTAACAATTTGTGAAAAATGCTCTAATAACAATTCTTAAAAAAAAAAAAGATACGTTCTTACCATCAAATACTTTTATTCCATATTTTATTGCTTTTTGTTTTGTATTTTTTGGGGTTTCTTCTTCTTTAGGGTGTTTTGGTAGTCTGGTTAACACCAGACCATATCACAAGTGAAATATGGTCTGGAATCCGCCTATTGAATTTCTCGTAGGGGAGGTGTGGTTTACGATTGTCAACAGCCGTTTATTGGACGTTGCGAATGTCTATCATTTGGCGTATACGTAGCCCATGGCCAATCATGGCAGTTGTACCCGGTGACGTAGTTAGAACAACGAAGAAGACGAAGAGGCGAAGAAGAGAAGGAAGGAGAAAGAGAAGGCAAAACAAAAATAGGAAAACAATGGCACCGAACGATTACTGCCGTTTGTGCAAGACAAAGCTTGATCGAAAGTTTGGTTCGTATCGCTCGCCGCCATGTTAAATGTGATCCGTAAACAGTCCCAAATAAACTACAAGCTTCCGTTTGTCGAGTAGTACGCGTCACCGTCTTTCCACCCCTCCCCACTCTCTGATTGGCTCCCTAACTCAGGCGAGTCTTTAGACCATAGTTTCCATGCTGTCTTTTCAGATCGGAACGATTGTGCAAAGCAGCATGGGATTTCCCAGGCTAGTGTTTTGGTGGTTGGCAAACCAACTGAAAGGTGCATTACCATCACCAATTGGGCTGGATTGTGGAACAGGAGATATTGGGGAAAAACAAACAAACAAACAAACAAACAAACAAACCCAAAAAACTATGTTCTTTTAGCCATTTCTGTCTCTTTTAAATACTTGACTACAATTTTTGGGATTTTGTTTTCAAGTAGAGTTTTTACTTTGTCCTCAGTTGGTTCAGCAACACACTCCGCCATTTTGTTTTTCTCTACTCACGGTATATGAGCTGATATCCAATCAGAGCACACGGGTGCTCATATCCAATGAATGTACTTGAGCCATTTGTTTTTGTTAATTGTATTTTTTCACATCCGTCCTATCAATAACCTTGACATAATCTTCCTCCTGAGGTTTGATCTGTCCAGCATAAATATGCTTAATATCTTATCCATCTGTAATTAGCTTATTGTGCACGGGAAGGATTCAGCTTCTTCATTATTAGCACTTTGCTGTTAAAGTGTAATGAGAATGTGAAAATGGACAGAGACATTTTTCTATATGCTGTACATGTGGGTTTGATTTGTGTGTGTGTGTGTGTGTGTGTGTGTGTGTTACACAGTTGTGCTCCCAGAGATCAGTCATTATGAAGGTGCTGCATAATGAAGCCCTGTGTACAATCATGGCATATTTATTTCACAAGCCTGACACTCATTTATATTCAAAACCCCACATAGTATAGCTCTGAGAGAAAGTGAGCTCAGGAGAAAAAGAGTGTGTATGAGCCACAAACTGTCTGTATTAATAACATAAATGAAATAAAAATGAAGCGTTCTGTAGTGACAAAGAGAGCGAGGAGAAGGTCTGTATTCGGACCAGAAAGTTACGACATCAGCACAGAAAAAATAAAGGGAATGTGTTAAAAAGGCATGTTTATCAATGTGCTGAAATACTACAGGGTTTCTCAACCACAGCTCACATACTTTACTGTTGCTAATTTTATAATGAGACAGAGAGAGACCGATAGACAGATATAGATCATCAGACAAACAAATAGACCGTCCATCTATCTACTGCTCGCTAATATACAAACATACACATGCAGTATCATCCATGATTTAACACACACACACACACACACACACACCTAAACATGTCCCTGTGCTCACACACCTCATCCAGGTCGATGTCCTCTGGACTGTCCCAGCGGTGCAAAGTATCTTGACTCATGGGCACCACCACTATGTAGTACCACCTGCAGGACACACATCAGGATACACAGGATGCAAACAGTCAGTCTCAGTGAACGATGCACAGCTTCAATGATTAATTCAAGAAAGTACAGATACACAGAATTAATTTTTAGGTTTTATCTAAAGTAAGAATCTGGATAGTTACAATCTGTTTATGACATTAGAGCAGGGAAAAAATGACTATTACTCAGACTCCAACACTGAGACCAAGAACCTCTCTCTCTCTCTCTCTCTCTCTCTCTCTCTCTCTCTCGTGTGTGTAATTCAGCTACACCTAGATAAAAATTACATGCCATTTTATAGCCTCAGCTGCCAAACTAGATTTATTGATTTTGCATTTTTAAGAGACTGGCTCTGGTTGTTTCGTGCACTCTGCATTCATTTTGCAACCTTTCTGACTTTCTGAGCTGAAGCTAATATTTAATGAATTACCATTACAATAAAAAAAACACGCTTATTTGCTATAGCTTTTGCATTAGTAGCACAAGACTTTCAAACTCCTGCAGTAAACAGCATTAGGCTACTTTTGATTGAACAATTGTGAGAACAGTAAATGCATTTTAAATCTAACTTTAAATTAGCATTGCACTATAAGTTGTAAAATAATCAACGGTTTGTAAAAACATAATGAAATCTGTTCGATCCTCCGCACACTTTTGGTTTTATCAAAGGCTGGACTACTAACCGGATGAGCTGAGTTATGGTGCTATAAAAGACATTGAAATATTTTTGTCCTAGCAATTTTGCAGTTGAGATCCAAACCCTGCTGATCTCCATACTTCTAATTTTCCACTTACATCTTTTTCCCCACTTGTGTGTGGGGTCAATAGGATTAAGGGCCCAACAGCTTGGCAGTGCTGGGGCTCAAACCCCAGACCCTCCAGTCAGTAACCCAGAACCTTAACCTGTTGCACCATCACTGCACCATTTCCATATTTATATCTGAAAAACATTTTTATGCCTTAATTCTCTCATTCCCTTCCTGTTCTTTAAATCACAGAGGTTATAGGGCCTTGGTTTTGTGAGCCACAAATAAGTGAGGTTATTTAGATTCTGCTGCCATCTCTCAGTGTCCAGACCACTGCATTGTCTCAAATCCTTGCACTGCTTTAGACAAAAGGCTCTGAGCACATACTGTGAAAGTGAAGGAAAGCCACTTGTTAAGCAAGGAATGAACATGATACAAATGCAAATAAAAGAAGAGAAGGAGGCTTTGAGGATGACTCAGTCGCGGACAGTAATACACACGAAAGCAATATTCGGCTGCAGTGAAACCACACACTCATCTTGCCTACACAAAGCTCTGAAACTCTGAGAGAGTGAACATGACACATCTTAAACCAGTGTGAGATCCGAATCTCTCCTCCTTGCATGTAGATTACTATGAATTAATGCAAAATGAGTCAGTTACTGAGTCCTTCTCCTTCCAACATCAATGTTTGTGTCACTCCACTTTATTGTTGCCTCTGATGCACAGATGACATGTAAATGAAGCTCATACTTTATTCTGTGTGTGTGTGTGTGTGTGTGTGTGTGTGTGTGTGAGAGAGAGAGAGAGAGAGAGAGAGAGAGACGTGTTTATCATTGATTTACAGCAGCAGTCAAACGTTTGGACACCTTCTAATTCAATGTTTTTTGTTTATTTTTATTAATCAAAAGACATTTCATATCTTAAAGTAATGATGGATGTCGTTTCTCTTTACTAAGCTGAGCAGATTCTTGCCATAATATGGATTAGTACAGTTGTGGAATAGGGCTATTTACTGTATTTTTATTATTTACTATTTGATCTCAAACACATTAAGAAAGCAAGAAATTTCACTAATTAACTTTCGACGAGGCATGCTTGTTAACTAAAAGGCATTCCAGGTGACTCCCTCATGAAGCTGGTTAAGATAATGCCAATAGTGTGCAACGTGTCATCAAGGTAAATGGTGTCTACTGTGAAGAATCTCTCATCTCATTATCTCTAGCCGCTTTATCCTGTTCTACAGGGTCGCAGGCAAGCTGGAGCCTATCCCAGCTGACTACGGGCGAAAGGCGGGGTACACCCTGGACAAGTCACCAGGTCATCACAGGGCTGACACATAGACACAGACAACCATTCACACTCACATTCACACCTACGGTCAATTTAGAGTCACCAGTTAACCTAACCTGCATGTCTTTGGACTATGGGGGAAACCGGAGCACCCGGAGGAAACCCATGGGGAGAACATGCAAACTCCGCACAGAAAGGCCCTCGCCGGCCACGGGGCTCAAACCCGGACCTTCTTGCTGTGAGGCAACAGTGCTAACCACTACACCACCGTGCCGCCCTGTGAAGAATCTAAAATATGAAAATTTTTCTTTTGTTTCTTAGCACTTTTTTGTTTACCACATAATTCCATATATGTTCCATATGTTATTTCATAGTTTTGATGTCTTCAGTGTTGTTCTACAATGTAGAAAATAGTCAAAATACAGAAAAACCTATGTCTAAACTTTTGACTGGTGCTGTATGTCAATCTAAGATCTGTCCTTGTTACATTATATTTGGCTGTTTGTCTCACTAGTGCAGATACAGACCATATATCAAGATCATAAATGTATTTAATTTATTTCTAGTACTCAATGAACCTCATTTATCAAGCTAGATATGAACTAGAATTATTTCAGTTGCACACACAGTTACATGAAACGTTTGTGAAAATCAGTTGTTTCATACTAATGACTTGAAAGAAAGACAAAAATGGCACTCAATAAAAGGAAGAGCAGTCAGTGTATCTACGGTACCCAACACGTTGTGATGGCTGAGCTGCATTACTGGAAGGTTTAAAGTGCACATCTTGGGTGTTAGGCCTTGGGACTATCTTGGCCTCCAGAGGCCGCTATTATGTCTTTACCATAATAGCATAATGACAGCTTGTTTTGACAGCTGGGGGTTTGTGTTTTTGTTTTGTCAGCCATGTGCTTCTTTGTTTTCCATGTGCCTTTTGCCCCACCTTATCTTAATTGCCAATTTTGTCCTGGTCATGTGTTCAATTACTTTGGGTATTTATACTACCCCATTTTGTCCTGCTAGTCACTGAGTCTTTGTGTTGTTTAATGGTTAGTCTCTTGTGTTCTACGTGCCCTAGCCCTTTGTCTTTGTTTTTGGTAGTTTTCTCTTTGGGACATTTTGACTATTTTTTGTTACTTGATACTTTGCCTTTTGTATCTTCTGTGTGTTTGGATTTACCTGTCTGGCCGATATTTTTTCCCTTTGTGGATATTTGTTTCTTCCCAAGCTGTGGATTTTTCTGGTCTTCTGAGCTTTGGCAAATAAACTTTATTTAACCTTAGCTTTGTTCTCATTCCTCTGCACTTGAGTCATCCCTCTGCTCACCCTAGAGGGTGTTTGCTGGGTTACTACGCCAGCGACCCAGGTTCAATTCCCAGCTCACCCTAACAGAAAGACTCAGTCATGACTGACTCAGCAGAGGCTTCTTCAGCTGTCTTTCAGAGGATAATGGCTGCTTTAACAAGCTTTGGGGCTACCATGGACACTCAGGGACAAGCACTCGTAAGCCAACAAGAGACCCTTGCTTGCCATGATGCACTGTTTCAGCAAATTGGGAAGGCCCTTGCACGGCTTGCTCCTCCTGTTCCTCCCTCTGCTCCTACTGCTCCAGCTCCAGTGCCTCCTGCCACGCTCCCTCCTTCACCTCATGAATCCTGCCTTCCTGCACCACAGAGGTATGACGGCAAGCACGGTGAATGCTGGGAGTTCCTTACCCAGTGTCAACTCTCCTTCGAGCTCCAGCCTACCACCTACACTACTGACCGCAGCAAGATTGCATATGTAATAACATTGTTAGCGGATAAGGCACGAACTTGGGCAACAGCCATCTGGCAGAGACAGGGACCCGAGTGTTCCGATTTCAAGATGTTTACGGAGGAGATGCTTCGTGTTTTCGATCAGTCAGACATCAGCAAGGATGCAGCCAGGAAGCTCATGTCTATCTGGCAGGGAGGAAGTGTCGCAGACTATGCCAGCTCGTTCCAGACGCTCGCAGCAGTCAATGGATGGAATGAGACTGCCCTGGCTTCAGCTTTCCACCATAGTCTGTCTGACTCCATCAAAGACGGTCTGGCCTCGATAGGCTGCCCAAGTGACCTTGAAACTCTGATCTCACATGCCATTCGCCTTGATAACAGGATTAGAGAGCGTAGCCAAGACCAGAGCTTCCCTTACCTCACTGCTTCAACCTGGAGTCCGTCCACCTCATCCAGTGTTTGTCCGGAGCCCATGCAAGTTGGCCGTACTCGTCTCTCCGCATCTGAGAGGGAGCGCAGGAGGAGGGACAAGTGCTGCATCTACTGTGGCAAGCCTGGCCATTTCCGAGCGTCATGTCCCGAGCTCTTGGGGAAAAGGACCATCCCGTCCAGCCGAGGGAGGGTTGTGATGGGGACTACCCTCTCTCCCGAACTTCCTGGTCAAGGAGTCTACATCCCTGTCTCCATCTCCTGGGGTGAGTCCGTCCACTCTTGTCAAGCATTGTTAGACTCCGGGGCTGCTGGAAATTTTATGGATGTTCACTTTGCCCGAAGAATCAATGTTCCTACTGTACCCCTTGAAGCTCCGTTGTCTGTGTCTGCTCTGGATGGCCAAGCTTTAGGTGATGGTAGAGTCACCAAAGTAACTTCTCCAGTTTTTCTCCAGTCTCAAGGTCACAGAGAAGAAATATCCCTGCACCTGATTCATTCACCAGAGTTCCCAGTGATTCTAGGCTTTCCTTGGCTCACCTGCCACAACCCTCACATAGACTGGGCAACAAACCAGGTTGTGGAATGGGGCCCTACATGCCATGCCTCTTGTCTGCTCTCTAGTTCTCCTGTGTCTCCTGCCGAGCCCCCTGATCTCACCGAGTTATCTCAAGTTCCCACAGAGTACTGGGATTTGAAGGAGGTTTTTAGCAAGAGTAGGGCCGCCACTCTTCCTCCTCACCGTGCCTATGACTGTGCCATAGACTTGCTCCCCGGTGCTACCCTCCTCAGGGCAGGCTGTTCTCCCTTTCTCAGCCAGAACGCAAGGCCATGGATGAATACATCAAGGACGCCCTGGCCTCGGGATTCATCCGCCCCTCCACCTCACCTGCTGGTGCAGGCTTCTTCTTTGTCGGCAGAGGTGGAAAAACTGGATTGACAAAGTAAAAGTCCTGCTTAGGTTTTCCTTCTGCCTGTGCTCTCAACACAGATGATTTCACCAATTAGCTCATCAACCTGGCTTAGGGGATGTGGTAATTAGGATCAGCTGGTTCATTGAATTGGCTGGAGCAAAAATGTGGCAGGATTTTTACTTTCTGCACCCGGGTTTTTCCACCTCTGTTTGTCGGCAAGAAGGATGGGGTACTGCGACCGTGTATTGACTACAGGGGCCTGAATAAGATCACAGTGCGCAACCGCTATCCCCTTCCGCTAATGTCCACCTCATTCGACCTGCTCCAAGGTGCTACTGTCTTCACTAAGTTGAATTTACGAAACGCATACCACCTTATCCGTATCCGACAGGGAGACGAATGGAAGACTGCCTTTAAACACCCCATCGGGACATTATGAGTACCAAGTGATGCCCTTTAGACTCACCAATGCACCAGCAGTCTTTCAGGCCCTTATCAATGACGTCCTGAGGGAGATGATCAACTAATATTCTTTTGTTTACCTCGATGACATTTTAATATTCTCCAAGACCTTGCATGAGCACCGCCACCATGTCCGTCAGGTTCTTCAGAGGCTGCTAAAGAACAACCTGTTTGTGAAAGCCCAGAAATGTGAATTTCATGTCCCAGAGGTCTCCTTTCTGGGCTTTATTGTACGGACAGGACAACTGCAGATGGATCCAGCCAAGACCCTGGCCGTCCGGGACTGGCCCACTCCCAAGTCCGTGAAAGAGGTCCAGTGGTTTTTAGGATTTGCGAACTTCTACCGCAAGATTGTCAGAAACTTCAGTTCGGTAGCAGCGCCAATATCTGACCTCACCAAAAGGACAGGTGGGTCTTTTGTCTGGTCTCCTCAGGCAGAGAGGGCTTTCAAGGACCTCAAGCACCGGTTCTGTACTGCACCCATTCTGGTCCTCCCTGACACATCGCAACCCTTCGTTGTCGAGGTGGACGCTTCGGACAGTGGCGTCGGTGCTGTCCTCTCTCAACGCTCGGATGGAAGGTTGCACCCCTGTGCATACTTCTCCCACCGTCTGAGTCCTGCGGTGTCCCGTTATGATGTGGGTGATCGAGAACTGCTTGCTGTCAAACTGGCCCTTGAGGAGTGGAGGCACTGGCTGGAGGGAGCCCAACATCCATTCCTGGTTTGGACGGACCACAAGAACCTGGAGTACCTCCAACAGGCCAAGAGACTTAATCTTCAACAGGCTAGGTGGGCCTTGTTCTTCAGTCGGTTCGATTTCACCCTGTTGTACCGCCCCGGCTCGAAGAACACCAAACCTGATGCTCTTTCCAGACAGTTCTCTTCCACTAACAGGGAAAGTGAAGTTGGGCCTATTATCCCTGTGTCCCGAATTGTGGCCCCTGTCCGCTGGGGTATTGAGGAGGCTGTCCGATGAGCTCAACGCCAGGACCCCGGTCCTGGGACAGGGCCACCTGGTCTCTTGTATGTTCCACGTCAAGCCCAGGCCAAGGTTCTCCAGTGGGGTCATTCGTCCCCTCTCACTGCTCACCCGGGAGCTCGGAGGACCCTGGATTTCCTGAAGAGACGCTTCTGGTGGCCAGGCATGGAGAAAGAAGTGAGGTCATTCGTCCTGTCCTGTGAAGTGTGCACCAGAAGCAAGAACCCATGGCAGCATCCCCAGTGCCTCCTGCATCCTCTGCCCATTCCTCGGCGTCCCTGGTCTCATGTGGCGGTTGACTTCATCACGGGCCTTCCAGATTCACAAGGTAATGCTGTCATTCTAGTTATAGTCGACAGGTTCTCAAAGGCCTGTCGTTTCATACCTCTATGCAAGCTCCCTTCTGCCCTTAAGACTGCCAAACTAATGTTCACCCATGTCTTCCGAGTCTTAGGACTCCCACAGGACATTGTCTCCGACCGAGGGCCCCAGTTCTCCTCCTGAGTGTGGCGGGCGTTCTGCAAGCTGATTGGGGTCACTGCCAGCCTCTCCTCTGGGTTTCATCCCCAGTCTAATGGCCAGACTGAGAGGCTCAACCAGGACCTGGAAACCACCCTGCAAGGCCTGGCGATGGACAACCCGATGTCGTGGAGCACCTGGTTGCCATGGTGTCCCATGGGCGGAGTACGCCCATAATACCCTTCAGTCATCAGCCACCAGGTTGTCTCCATTCCAATGCCAATTCGGGTTCCAGCTGCCTTTGTTTCCGGAACAGGAGGAGGACGCTGGGGTGCCCACAGCCAACCATTTCCTGAGACGGTGTCGTAAGACCTGGAACAAGGTCCGGAGGACTCTAATCCATACTTCCAGGGCCAACCAGACTCAGGCCAACCGCCATAGACGGCCTGCCCATAGTTTTTGCCCTGGACAGGGGGTTTGGTTGTCCACCAAAGACCTTCCTCTATGGGTGGAGAACCGCAAACTTTCCCATCATTATGTTGGTCCCTTCAAGGTAGTGCGCAGAGTGAACCCTGTGGCCTATCAGCTCCAGTTGCCCCGGTCGATGAGAACCCCACATTCCACGTGTCCCTGTTGCGGCCCGTACTGTCGTCCCCTTATGCCCCTGCCCCTAGGAGTCCCCCGTCTCCCCGCATCCTCCGTGGACAGACTGTGTTCATCGTGCGCTGCCTGCTGGACTCCCGCCGGGTCCGTGGCAGCCTCCAGTACCTAGTGGACTGGGAGGGCTATGGGCCTGAGGAGCGCTGTTGGGTCCCTGCTAGGGACATTTTGGACAAAGAACTTTGTCGGGACTTCCATTTGGCCCATCCTGATCACCCTGGGAACGTCAGGAGACGCTCCTTGGGGGGGGGGTCCTGTTAGGCCTTGGGACTATCTTGGCCTCTAGAGGCCGCTATTATGTCTTTACCATGTCATGTTTGTTTTGACAGCTAGGGGGTTTGTTTTTTTGTTTTGTCAGCCATGTGCTTCTTTGTTTTTCATGTGCCTTTTGCCCCACCTTGTCTTAATTGCCAATTTTGTCCTGGTTATGTGTTCAATTACTTTGGGTATTTATACTACCCCATTTTGTCCTGCTAGTCACTGAGTCTTTGTGTTGTTTAATGGTTAGTCTCTTGTGTTCTACGTGCCCTAGCCCTTTGTTTTTGGTAGTTTTCTCTTTGGGACATTTTGACTATTTTTTGTTACTTGATACTTTGCCTTTTGTATCTTGTGTGTTTGGATTTACCTGTCTGGCCGATATTTTTTCCCTTTGTGGATTTTTGTTTCTTCCCAAGCTGTGGATTTTTCTGGACTTCTGAGCTTTGGCAAATAAACTTTATTTAACCTTAGCTTTGTTCTCACTCCTCTGCACTTGAGTCATCCTTCTGCTTAGCTTAGAGGGTGTTTGCTGGGTTACTACGCCAGCGACCCAGGTTCAATTCCTAGCTCACCCTAACATTGGGTATATTTAGGAGCAAGATCAATGTAATTCTCTTATTTTATATTAAACTTTGGTCAAATATCTGTCACATTTTGCATTTTGTGCAATTTTTTTTACCTTGCGCAATACCAGAAACATTCAGTTGAATTCAAGCCATTTGAGGTGAATTGGTCCGCTTCTGAAAAAACTTTGCATTTGAATTTCCCAGCAAACATTGATTTTCGTTATGTCACGTGCGGGATGCCTCCTTCTGAATCCCATGTCAGCGCTGGTTTGTTTATGAGAAAACGACCTGGTGGTTTTCTGCAAATTTCTTCAACGTTATCGTGTAATTATTAAAATGGTTAATAGATGTATCATAGGAGGGTGTAGCAACACCAATCTTGATGGGATTAGTACTCATCATTTTCCAAAAGACCAGACAATGAGAGAGAAATGGGAATGCTTTGTGCGAGGCACCCGGAAAAAGCCGAGGACCAAAGCAGAGCCGAGAAAAAGACCAAGAAAATCGACAATTCACAAGTTGACTGTTGCCAGGGTAAGAAATAAGAGAGACTATACTCTAAATTAGGTGTTTGCGTGGTACACGGATAATGTTATTTATTGACACACACACAAAAGTAAACAACACGAAAGCGCTGGGTGATAATACACTTACTTCACATGTATCAAGGGATATGCGTGTCAGGGCTTGAGATCTTGGGACCTGTCAAACACATTAAATGTATATACAGCCCTGCTTAGCCGATTCCATGTGTGTAGCTTATGAAATCTTTCTCCTACAGTAGCCAGTACATTTCTAAATGAAGAAATATATAAATACATCATAGTAATCAACCCTGTGATGACCTGGCGACTTGTCCAGGGCGTACCCCGCCTTTCGCCCATAGTCAGCTGGGATAGGCTCCAGCTTGCCTGCGACCCTGTGGAACAGGATAAAGCGGCTAGAGATAATGAGATAAGATTAGATGATTTATGTAACAATAGATAGATGAGCATTGATACATGAATCCATGGGTTTAGAAGCTCAGGCAACAATTCCATATTTCAGTGCAAAATCGCTAGCTGCTAAACTTGGTCTACACAGACTGTGCACTGAACCCATGCAAGCTCTCTCAGCCTGCTGGCACTTCCGCACGTGACGTCACGAATCTGGCTCCAGACTCCCTTGGGATTTTTCCAGACGTGTTTTGTTATTTTAGTTTTTCTGCTGTAGACAGATGGCCTTGTGCAAAATTACCCTTCTGGATGAGTGTGTAAAGGGACATGCTTTCATATAAAAAAAAAAACACTAAATTGGTCCAGGATATGCACTTTAAGGCCCGGTCCCACAATACTGATAACTATAACCACAACTATAATGATAACTATAAATAAATCAGTCCCCTGTAGTTTATGTGGTTGATGGTCACACCAGACCGATAACAATATCTAGAGCCCAGGGCTGGGTTTATCAGTATTGGTGAGGTTGCTTCTGGAGCGATTTTTCCAGGCCTGGACCTGATCCGATAAACATCTGACCAATCAGGTAATTGTTTACATATGATGTTGTCTGAGCATGTGCTGTTTTTCCCCCGGGCATCTTAGTACATCCTTGTTGCATCATGAAGTCACAGAATATGGATTCAAGGAAAGTAAAAAATATAATACAAAGCATGGATCTTTTATTCACTGATATGTCATATTTTCCGTGAAATATCAATAGTAAATGAATAAAGTAAACATATAAATGCAGGTAAGATATTTTAATTATGAACTTCAGCAGTCCAAACATTTAGTTGTTTTAGACTTCTTAATTTTTTATCCGTGATGCATCATCCGTATGAAATCGGTAACCAATCAGTAATACACTGAAACGTCCGTGACCAATCCGTAAATTATAAGCATCCGTGATGCATCTGTATAAAAATCCATAACCACTCTGTATTTTGTATCCTTTTTAATTATATTTCCGTAATCCGTGACCTATCTGTATTTTATCAACCACTGGGTTGTTTTGAAATCCAGGCTGTACAGTGTGACCCGGAATAATGTGCTACTACTTGGAAAAAAAACTTCCATGACTGTTCCTAAAGGCCCGGTCCCACTGCACTTACGGATGCAAAGAGGATGTAAAACGTAAAAAAATCTTTGCCATCCGTTGGAAAACGCTATGCATCCGTTGTGTACTCATTGCACACGTGCTTCATACGCTCTATCCATCGAGCATCCGTCCACTGTGATTTCATCCGCGCAAAAAGTTTTGAGCTGCACAAAACTTTTAGAACGGATGAACTTTCCGCCGTGTACGATGTAAATCCGCGACATATACGAGCAACAAACGTTCTATGTCCGTCATCATCCGTTAAACGTCTGCTGTATCCTCTCTGCATCCTCTGGGCATCCTCGCAACTCACATCCGCTGCAGCTGAAAACGGAAAGAGGGAGGAAAGATAAGGTACATGAAACGTCTATTCATCGTTAGTAGCACGGAAATAGAAAGGATGTAAGCGTATGCATCTCGTATATAAAGTATTCAAAACGGACAAAGCGTTTATATCTGGGATGTATCTCGTATATTTAGGATGTCTGGAGTATGTCTAGAGTATGTATAAGGACACCTAGCGGACAATCGGTCTGCATCCGATATACATCCGCGCAACATCCCCTTTGTTTCCGTTAGGCGTACGTGAGGCAGCCCCTTCTTCCGCTATGCATCCGCTCTTTCTGCTATGCGTCCGCTTCTCAGTTATCACCGGTAACCCCTTCGGAGCTGTCATCCACTTCCATCCGCTTTCATCCGCTAGGCTTCCTATGAACATGCGTTTAACATCCCCGCTATATACTACCCACGTCCGTTCTTTTCCGTTCTGTTTTCGCAAATTTTCGCCAATTTTGTCCATTTCTGGAGCGGATGAAAACGGATAGAGCCACCCCCGAAATTTTGCGCGTCCGCTGTGTCCTTTTTGCATACGTTTTGTGTCCATCGGCCAGTGGGACCGAGCCTTAAGTTGCATGCATTTATTTCCCTGAGTGGCAGGACCAACCGATATTACAGTCGGGATTATAGTGGTGGTGTGACTGCTCCAGACTGGAACTAAATTCAGGCACAGGTATAGTCATAGTTGTAGTTATAGGTATACTCATAGTTATCGGTGGGCCTTTAGGGCACCATTTTTCATCAGGTTGTCATTTCCAGCTCTGTAAGCTTTGCCTTTTATGAAGTTTTGTGCACTTCACTGACTGTAAATCAGCTATGCCATGAACTGATATTTATCAGTGATATTTATCAACACATGCATATGAGTATGAAGTCAAATCAACATTACCAAAATTTATGCAAATCTGTAGGGAACTTTTCATTCAGTTCAGCTTCGGAAAATGTTTACACAGCTTTAATAACAGATTAATAAATAAGCCCCTTTTTGACTCTCCCAGTGCCCTGGGTGAATATAACAGTAAGCTTTATACCCATGGCTGCCGTTATAACAGCCTGCTCACAATATTGCTCTTATAATAGGCTTAATTTTCTTTTACCTTCTAATGACTTCCCACTGAAGAGGTTTGTGAGGGGCTTTGCCTATTGCCTTCTGACTACAGGAAGCCTTTAAAAAGTGTAACTAAACACAACAGGTATCAGCAGACAAAAATGTTTACTCGTACAAGAGAAAACATTTGCATGTAAAATGTGCATCTACACAGGACTAAGAGCATCAGCCCTCTGGAGAGAGGGAGAGGCACAAACACTGCTGATCATCATGGAAATAAAATCACCTGTAATAGATCCCTCTGTGAAGAGATTAATCTCAAAGGGATTCACTGGAATCTTGCAACAAAATGGTAAGATAAGCATTGATTTGTGAGTCAGGTTATTTTGGATTCTGTGGCCGTCTCTCCGCGTCCAGACCACTGCATCATCTGAAATCCCTGCACTGCCCTCGACAATAGGCTTCTAAGCTCAGGCTGTGGCAGACTCAAAACACTGGTTGAAATCATTTGAAATAAAGCCATGTGTCAAAAGTCTATAAAAAGTATGTCACTGGCTGCACACTATACGTGTCTGTTTTAGTGGGTGTGTGGTGCAGACCTGACACGTGCAGAGGCGCTGGTGGTCACTGGTGGCAAGGTTAGCGTGACTCTTCCACCCACAGCAGACTCATGGGGCGAGCGGCTGGGCTTTTTGTCGAGCAAGTCCGGGGCCGTGCGGATGGACACTTGCTGCTGCAGTCCTCCGGCGCTGCTGCCTCTGTTCATCAGCACAAACGAGTACTCGGTGTCAGGCTGAAGACGGGTGATCAATTTCCTCCGCAGATCGCCCTGCACCTCCACGCTCTGCTGGTTATACAGGATCTGCCACAAGAGGGCACTCATGTTAACACAGATACACAAGCTCACCATAATCCTGCAGCTGATGTGATGAAACAGCCAACGCTGTGACTACATGGGCAGCGACTTGGGCTAAATATTTGAAGTTCAATTACACAAGAATTAAATGAAACTACTGCTAGAGTTTGGCTTGGACGCTGGTCCTGCAGTGGATAAAATGAACTCTTGTCTTCCATTTCAGGCTGCATTTATGTCTGGATCCTAAACCATGCCAGTGGTAAGGCAAAAGATGTGCATGACTTTTGTTTGGCTTTGCTGTCATGATTAATCCATCTGTATATATTTGTTTCATAATAGGCAGCACGATGGTGCAGAGGGTAGCACTGTCACCTCACAACAAGCAGGTTCTAGGTTTGACCCTGCCAGTCAGCTGGGGTCTTTCTGTGTGGAGTCTACATGCTCTCCTTGTGCCTGTGTGGATTTCCTCTGGGTGCTTTGGTTTTCTTCCACAGTCCAAAGACACATGGATCAGCTCAACTGGCTACTCTGAATGACCCTAACCCATAACTACATCATCACTTGTTTACCGCAATGCATTATGGGCGATACCCGGGGTCAGCTCCGCTGTATTGTTTACTTTCTCCTTTGTTAAACACTGCATTGTTCTGTCTAACCGGTTTTAACCGTGCCTAAAGTGAATTGCTGTGTGCTTCACTGTGTCTCCACGACAGAGAGAACACCTAATTTGAGCTTTTATCAGCCACCAGTCGAGAAGAAGAGAAGAAAGAAATGGATAAGTTTAATTCACAAAGAAAACCTTCGAACTGAATCGAAATGGACAAGTGTTTGTAGCTTACATTTTTCTGGTGGGAAAAAGACGTACTTAAACTGTGACCCAGCAATATTTCCATGGTCTGTGGAATGCCCTTCGGTTATAGAAGATTATAACAATCAACACTGTTCATCGTCTGAAACTAGCGATAATCCAAAGCCTGTAAAACAAAGAAGCATTCTTCGGCCTTTGCCTCTCAACGTGCCGAAGCACTTGGCAGCCAAACGAGCCTGTCAGACTGATAAAACTCCCAAACCACGAAGGGTTCTCTTTCGGTTATGTATAATGTTTAGGGTACCTCACGAGTGGCATTTATTGAAGAAAATGCATTTATACTGAACATGACATGGCAGATCAGTGGGTTTCCAAAGTTTTTTTCTTTTTGTAATGTTTCCTGATATCAAGTTTTATTTAACTAATCAGTCGTTTATAAATTTTGATGCTGTTCATCTGGGCCTGGGATCATGAAGCAATCTTAGACTTAAATCAAAAGTTGATTTTTCGTAATAGTTTCCCTTACTGCATCTGTAACTTTCATTGTGCTGGATCAAGATTAAGTACACGGTGAAGATTTCATTAGAACAAAGCTTCTTAGAAAATGGTAAGGAATAACTGAAGAAGATTAAAATTAAATTTAGACTTAAAGGGGAACTGAAGGCAAATTTTTTATTATCAAAATTCTATTTCTCATTTTATTAAATATCGGAATGCATTTTTGATCGCTATTTTGTCGCTGCTATAGCAAGTTATGAGTGTTTGAAATATGCTATGTAATATATCAGTCTATATGTCAAAGCAATGGCCGTAAACAAGATTTGTTGAGACCTGTGCAAGACATCGTAGGACGGAAGTAAAACTTACAGCGGAAATCAAAGTGACCAACATCTGCCAACGTTGTCAAAAGACGCGAGCACCCTCTTTCGAATGCTGATGTAATCAAGCTGGAAGTTTTGTTTGTTTTGATAGCAATCAGGAAAGTTTGAAAAAAGTAGGCAGTAATCGTCATTTAAACTCATTTTTGTGCAATATTTTGTTTGGAAAACAGTTTTCAAAATGGTGGCACTGACACCTGGCTGACACTTCACATTTCGAAGTCTCGCACAAGTCTCTTGAAGATCACGTGGATAAGCGACGCCTACTGTGGACCAAACAAACTAAATTCAACATGGCTAAAAACTGAATAGGCCAATATGTATAATATTTAATTGCAATTAGTTGCCAATACGAGTTATGATATAAGGTTATTAAAACCGAAAACGTAATTGAATAACACGTTAATTAAGAAATAAAGCAAATTTAAAAATGACTTCAGTTCTCCTTTAAGTCTAAGGCCGAATCCCATTTCACCCCTTGGACCAACCCCTTGGCCCTTCCCCTCCATTTTGCGCGTTCACGTGAAGGGGTAGGGGTATCCCAATCCCAGTTAACGCGGAGGGGTAGGGGAAGGCGTAGGGCTTCTGTACCCCTCCAAACGGAGATTTTCCTGGAGCTGACTCCGAACGAAGGGGTTTGAGTGATTTCCCACAATGCCATGCGGATTTCAGCGAGAGTTCATGCGGATTTCAGAAAGATGGCGGTTCCCGCGGCGAAAGATTGTCATAAATGTATTTTCTCCATTATTTACGTGTTTTAAGTTGTTATCCAGAGGAAACACGCTGCTTGATTCGCTTTCGAGCTGAGAATGAGCAGCGATTTCTGAAATCCAAGCTGCTGCTAAAAAGCTTTGGGAGTGAGTATTGTTTTCGGTTGCTTGACTGCGTACGTTTTGTTCTGTTATTCTCGCTTTTATTGTTTACATGAGTGTTCTGACACCTCATTCTGTCGGATGTGGTGCACGAAGCGCCAAAGATATCCCATTCAGTGGTGTTAGCTAACAAATCACACCCTGCCAGCAGAGATTTCTGGTTCTGCCTCTGGCTCTGACTGTAGCGGCTGGTCGCAGCCAATGACGCATTTGGTCGCGTTTTGCTAACGTAAACGCTGACGGAGGTACGCGATGACGTATGCGATCGTTGAAGGGCTATCCCAATACGTAGGGGTTGAATTTCAAGCCCTATCCCTTGTAGCTCAGTTTCAAGGGGAAGGGCCAAGGGGAAGGGGGAGGGGAAGGGGTAGAAATTAGAATTGGGATTGGGCCTAAGACTGCTTCATGATCCAATATACGTCCTCAGAAATAAGACATTCTGAGATTTGATGTTGTTGTTGTACAGTGTGGTAGACTCGGTCTAGACTCTTGCCTTCTCACCAAGCTTGATTTGGATTCCGATTTTCCTGCTGTAAACCCTCGACATGTTATCCACCTCTTTAAATCACCAATTTTATTGTCTTCCACGACAGAGCACGATAAAATTGCTCCTCTCACATCGCTCTCATGTAAAATTAATCTGACATCCATCATATTGCTCAACTACTGACCCCGGCTATCCCCCACAATGCATTGCAGTAAACAAGCGATGACGTAGTTATGCTTGGGCGCTACTGGCCATACCGGTAGGTGTGAATGTGAGTGTGGATGGCTGTCTGTCTCTCTGTGTTAGCCCTGCAATAGACTGCTGACCTGTCCAGAGTGTATCCTACCTCTCACCCAAAGTCAGCTGGAATTGGCTCCAGCTCACCTGCGACCCGCAATGGATAAGCATTTAAGTAACACAATGCTATGGGTTAGTATAGTGTTAATACACGTTATAATCCTCTTCTTTTTGCATCTGCTTCCATTAAGGGCCGCTACAGCAGATCATTATGATCCACATATTTGACTTGGCATAGATTTTTACACCAGATGCCCTTCCTGATGCAACCCTCCCCAATCTATCCAGGCTTGGGACCAGCACCAAGTATGCACTAGCTTGAGCAACCCCAGTGACTGGGTAGTTTACCTAAGTGCCTGATCTGCATGTCTTTGAACTGTGGGGGAAACCAGAGCACCTGGAGGCAATTCACGCAGACACAGGGAGAACATGCAAACTCCACACAGAAAGGCCCTGTCGGCCATGAGGTTCGAACCTGCAACCTTTTTGCTGTGAGGCGACAGTGCTAACCACTACACCATCATGTCAGCCTGTTCTTTCTCTTTTTTTTGGCAACAATTTCTGTTAAATAGGAACTGAATGCTGATCTAGCATTGGCCAAGAATTTTCTGGAGTTAACCACATGGATTTGTCGCTTACTAGTGTGAACGAACGCAATCATGGGAGTTACATGTAATACATGCCATAATCCAATGCAGGCTATTTAAATTGAGTGGGAGGTGTGTGAAAGTATGAACAGGAATTATGGGTGAGTGTTTTAAAATTGTTACAAATTAAATAATTATTAATTACATTTACAAACTAAGTGTTTTACCATGCGCCCGAGATGGTGCCTTGAAATGACTGTTGATGTATACGTCTATCTTTGTTTCTTTGTCTTCCCTATGTCTGTTTATCTGACTGCTTGTTTAAGCTGAAGCAATATAATAGTGTAAAGGTTAGATGTGGTGGAAATGACATTGAATCAGAGTAGCAAGTAACTTACTGAGGTGTTAATTTGGACCAGTTATTGTCTGGTGATGTAATTGCTGAGAAAGTTGTTTCCAAATGTACAAACAAAGTTAAATTCTTACACAGAAATGCTAGGAGGGCGGCACGGTGGTGTAGTGGTTAGCGCTGTCACCTCACAGCAAGAAGGTCCGGGTTCGAGCCCCGTGGCCGGCGAGGGCCTTTCTGTGTGGAGTTTGCATGTTCTCCCCGTGTCCGCGTGGGTTTCCTCCGGGTGCTCCGGTTTCCCCCACAGTCCAAAGACATGCAGGTTAGGTTAACTGGTGACTCTAAATTGACCGTAGGTGTGAATGTGAGTGTGAATGGTTGTCTGTGTCTATGTGTCGGCCCTGTGATGACCTGGCGACTTGTCCAGGGTGTACCCCGCCTTTCGCCCGTAGTCAGCTGGGATAGGCTCCAGCTTGCCCGCGACCCTGTAGAAGGATAAAGCGGCTAGAGATAATGAGATGAGATATGAGATGAGAAATGCTAGGAAATTTGACTTGAACACAAAGTAGTTGCTTGTCTCGGTTTTGATTCAGAGTCATTTCGACTATGCTTGTTGTGCATGGTACAGTGGACTAACTAAAAAATCCCAGTCTTGATTACAAATGGCACAAAATAAGGTTATCAGGTTCATGTTGAATCTCCCTCCTCGAAATAGTATTGGAGTGGATGAGTTCAAGAAAGTTGATATGCTACCCCTATTAAACATCCATCCATCCATCCATCCATCCATCCATCCATCCATCCATCCATCCATCACCGCTTATCCTGTTCTACAGGGTCGCGGGCAAGCTGCAGCCTATCCTAGCTGACTATGGGCGAGAGGCGGGGTACACCCTGGACAAGTCACCAGATCATCGCAGGGTCGACACACAGAGACACACAACCATTCACACCTATGGTATACAAACCCTATGGTTTACAACATCTATAATAACAATGCTCCAGAGCAGCGTTTCTCAACCTTTTTTCAGTCACGGCACCCTTCAGAAGTATGCAAATTCTCAAGGCACCCCCATATAAAATATACGCAGTCATGCTGACCATACGCTGACCCCGGCAGTGACGTTGTGACATGGGAAAGGGGGCCGTGAGACAAATTTTGATGATGCATGAGGCGGCAATGATCTGCATTAGTGTAACTATAATTTTTTGGAATTTTAATTCATTTTATTTATTTCAATGTTAGAATATATAATTTTTTGACGGCACCCAAGGGCGGGTGGTGCATAAGGGCGATTGGGCGACGCACTGCCAAAACGAAAAAAAAAAAGAAAGTTTTTTTTTTTAACAAACTTTCACCAGTGCTGCTCTAGGCCGTTTTAATCTGTCTCTGGGTATCATTGTCCAATCAGGGTGGTCTTGCTTCTAGAGTACCGCCCCTTTTGGGGCGATTTCAGTCACGTTGAAAATCGCCCAAGAGTTCACTGATAGAGTCCCATGTTAATATATTTTTTTTCTCCTAACTGACACTTCAATGCAATCTCTATGGGTTCTGGGGGGGCTTGCCCTAACGTGCTTTCGTCACTGCGAAGCGCGGCAAAGTTGCGTTCGATCCTCTCAGTTTCTGAGGTGAGATGGATGTGGAAAGCAATTCAGTGTGGTCCTTAAAATAAGTTCCATTTAGTCAGCGATCAAATCGAGCTAAGTTGGCAACAAAACAAGCTGGACCCCCCTCGACCAAATCTAAACATAAAACAAATTTCGACAAAGGGGGGGAAATCATATACTCGAGGTTTTACTTCAACATGGTACCAGCGCAAATCCTGGCTAGCTGGCTGCAAGGACGCCTCAGCGGTTTTCTGCTACCCCTGCTTACTTTTCCACCCTGGAGGTGGCTCCACAGACAATACTGCTTGGACTGTCACTGGAGTTTCGGACGTGCATCATTTGTCGGAGAAAATAAAAAAACATGAGTCATCAAAGATTCACATGGGCAGCTGCCTGAAATTTTCGGCTTTTGGGAGAGTGAACATCGCTACACAACCGGATGAAGGCTACAGGCTAGCAGTTCGCCGCCACAACGACGAGGTGAGCTAGAACAGGCACATATTAAACCGGCTCATCCAATACGTGAAATTTTGTGGAGTGTTCGAGTTAGCTCTACAAGGCAAAGACTAAACTGAGGGCTCCAGTCACCGTGGTGTTTTTCTGGGTTTGGTTGACTTCGTGACTCACACACACACACACACACACACACACACACACACACAGTCACAGAATCAGTTCACTGTTGATGTTTTCAATGTGCATTTTTATATTTGCCACACTTTGCTCTGAGAGTTAGCACTTTGGTAATATCCTTGGTAAATACCAGTAATTGCAAGATCTAAAGATCCACTCATCTATTTATTCAACTGCTATTGTTATGTTAGCCAACTATTTACAATGTTTTGTTACAGTAAGTGCACTTTCCTGTTGTCCTTAAGTTGCACAGTCTGTAAAATTCTTGCTGGTCATGGAGTTTGAAGTACAAAATCTATTTACAGAACATTCTGTAGAACAGTACTTTCAAGATTGGCAAATAAATATGTATTATTTTTTAAAAAGTATGGTTTCCTTTCTTATTTAGTTGTTCGACATATCTTTTATAAAGATATCATTCACATCATACAATATTGAAATAATGTGAATAGTGAATAGGGCGTAATTGGAATTGGTCATTGTGGAGCCAAACTATTCTTCGATTGTGAATGTTGTTTGCAACTTTACACCACAGCCTATAGCTTAGGTAGCTACAGGGAAAAGATTTCTGTAATGTGCTGCCATCTAGTGGACAGAAGTGGCATGGAACTGTGTTATGCAGAGAGAAAACAAAAAAGAGTCAATAATGTCTGGCTACCTATAATGTACCTGTTGAATGAGTCACCTTATGACATTATTGGATAATTTGCCCCTCCTGAGAAAATTTTCAGGACCCGCCACAGACGGCACCCCTAATGAAGCCAGACGGCACCCCGGTTGAGAAAGGCTGCTCCAGAGTATATGAAATCTAACTTCCAGCTGCCTACACATAATGGTATGAGAAATAGTTTTGGCTCATTTATTGTAAATCACGTTGGTTCTTTTAGTAGAAATAGTTGCTACCATACTTGTGCTAAGTTATGGAATGACCTACTGTACCTGTTTCTGTTAAAATGTTAAAGGAGAACTGAAGGGAAATTTTTATTATCAAAATTCTATTTATCTCATTTTATTAAATATCGGAATGCATTTTTGATGGCTATTTTGTCACTGCTGTAGCAAGTTATGAGTGTTTGAAATATGCTCTGTAATACCTCAGTCCATATGTCAAAGCAATGGCCATAAACGAGATTCGTTGAGACCTGTGCGAGACATTATAGGACGGAAGTAAAACGTACAGCGGAAATCAAAGTGACCAACATCTGCCAACGTTGTCAGAAGACACGTGCGCCCTCTTTCAAGTGCTGATGTAATCAAGCCGGAAGTTTTGTTTGTTTTGATAGCAATCAGGAAAGTTTGAAAAAAGTAGGCAGTAATTGTCATTTAAACTCATTTTTGTGCAATATTTCATTTGGAAAACAGTTTTCAAAATGGCAGCAATGACACCTGGCTGACACTTCACATTTTGAAGTCTCGCACAAGTCTCTTGAAGATCGCGCGGATAAGCAACGCCTGCCGTGGACCAATAGCCTGGGCCCACCCATCCTAAGCGTGACGCAACACGAGGGCCTGTTGCGAGCTTAGTCTGGCCAGGCAAGCTATCTACAGCTCTTCCAAGCTCCCGAAAAATCGGGAACCAATCAACTTTGAGCATCTCCAACGGCCCTGGGTAGAGGCGTGTTCAAGGCACTGACGTAGTAGAACTGTGACCGGAAGCCATAGATTGTTTACAGAATTTATGCCGGAAGCGCTTCATTCACGCTTCCGCATCTATTACGCATAGATGCTGTATTGAAAGCATTCAACGGGAAGTTCTCATTGAAAACAGAGCAAAGAGCAGCCCTGGAGGTATTTATTGAAAGGAAGGACGTTTTCGCCTTGCTCCCGACCGGCTTCGGTAAGAGTTTAATCTACCAGTTAGCCCCGTCGTGTCGCATACGTCAGAGGAAAGAGTGATGTGATTGGTTTAAGCTTCGTCACAGCCTTTTCTGGCTTCGACCAGTAGCAAACTGAGGCATTTCAGGGAGGCGGGTCAACCACGGGCTCTGGGAAACGGTTGGGCTTAATATCTTGGCCAGACCAATAGCTCGTAGAGCTTTGAAGTCGCGTTAGCCAGGCTAGTGGACCAAACGATCTAAATTCAACATGGCTAAAAACCGAATAGGCCGATAAGTATAATATTTAATTGCAATCAGTTGCCAATACGAGTCACGATATAAGGTTACTAAAACCGAAAACATAATTGAATAACACGTTAATTAAGAAATAAAGCAAGTTTAAAAATGACTTCAGTTCTCCATTAAGGAATAAAGATGATTTTAAGAAAACTGTTAAAGAACATTTTATGTCGCAATTGTTAAATGGCAACCAAGATGATTTTATGTATTATTAGTATTACTCATGTTTTTGTCTTTCCAATTATTGTCTTCGTGATCAACTTTTTTCCTCTTGATTAATGTACTTTATTAAATGTGCCTTTTGCCGGTTGTCTTTTGCTTTTTTCTTTTCTGATGGACCACAATGGAAATAAATTTATTGCTTTTTTTGCGTTGTCCTCAGCAATGTATTGTTTTTATGTATTTGTACTTTTATTGCCAAATAAATCAAATCAAATAAAAAATTCTCTCTTTTTACTTTCCCTTTAAATTGGGCACGGTGGTGTAGTGGTTAGCACTGTGGTGTAGTGGTTAGCACTGTCACCACACAGCAAGAAGGTTCTGGGTTCGAGCCCAGCTGCTGGCGAGGGCCTTTCTGTGTGGAGTTTGCATGTTCTCCCCATGTCTGCGTGGGTTTCCTCCAGGTGCTCTGGTTTCCCCCACAGTTTAAAGACATGCAGTTAGGTTAACAAAGGACGGCCTTGGGCTGAAGTGCCCAAGAGTGGCGGCGTGTATGTATGCAGCCGGCTTTGCTCTCCTGTGATGAACTAAATTTCGTTGTACATTTGTGCAGTGACAATAAAGGCATTCTTCTTCTTCTTAAATTCCCTTCTATTTAATGATCTGCCTTTCCCTTTCTCTAATCATCACTCGGCAGATTCTACAGGATCAGGCACAAGAAGGCGCTCACATTAACATGTATGCTGGGATCAGAGATGAACACACATACTCTTCTGCCTCTCTGGTATTTTTATTTTTGCTGCTCTAACACACCTGATTCAACTCATCAGCTCTTTAACAGACTTTGACAAGTGTATGTGGGTGTGCTACAGCTTATTCACACTGAATGTTTTTGAGCACATAGTGCGTTTGTGTGTGTGTTTCAATTCCCGTCGAGGGCTTTGTTGTGTTGTTTTCTTGTTTTTGGTTGTTGTTGGACCTGATGTGTGTCTGGAGAGTATAAACTGAATGTGATGCTCTGATCGCTGTGTGAGCTTTGCAATGATGAGGAAGTTTCCTCTGTTCTGGACCATTGATTAACTGGCTGGTGCCTTTGTTCTCCATGATCAGTAAAGCCATTTATCCCTCGTGTCTGCCTGTATGTCTGCTATTGATACAGTGCTGTTTAAAGAGGCTTTGCACAATCACGTGACCCCATAGCAATGGTAACTATGCCGCCATGCCATGCTTGTAATGCTTCATTCAGCCAAGTTAGTTGCTATTGGTCGGTATGGGAAGGTTTTGCTGTATTTTTGGATGTGCGAATCATTTTGAATGAAACAAAGACATCAGATTTTTTAATTTAACAAAAGTAATTCATCATCAGGGGAAAAGACTAGAGAGATTTCTAAACATACTGTAGAAGGGAAAATGGGGGGGCATTCAGTGGGACTCGGTGTCGAACAGAAAGGTCAAAAACCTTCTAGTATGATCACTTCATTTCCATGAAGCCAAGAATTTAAAAAATATATATTCGCAACTGCAGCGCGGTGCTCATTCTTATACAGTGAACATGAGCCTCAACACAGCGGCTCTGCACAGCCTCACCTTCACGGGGACTTAATGTGCCTTGACAATCAGGGATCCTTCAGAGCACGTTGTGCATGCCAGTCATTATGGGAAACACCTGATGCTGATTTGAGCGCAATCAGCACATGCATATAAGGACAGAGAGGCTTTGTGAAGTATTATCATCATCACTATCATGTTTGTCTGTAGCCATGTTTATGACTCTGCTTTCGGTTTAGTTTTTGTAAATATCATGCCTGCTAATAAGCACTCTTCCTGCACTTAGATCCGTCTACCATCACATACCTGACAGAATACTTTGCAAAGTCTCTGTGAAAATGGCATCCTTATATGCACGTGCTGATTGTGCTCAAATCAGCATCAAGGGTTTCCCATAATGACTGGGTCCCAAGTGCACGCACAACGTGCGGCTAAGGATCCCAAATGTAAATACACTTTTTTAACCTTGGTGAAGGTGAGGCTGTGTCAAGCTGCTGTGTTACTCATGTTCACTTCACTGGATAAGAATGAGCACCTTGCTGTTGTGAAATAATAATAATAATTATTATTGTTATTATTATCATCATTGGGTGGCACGGTGGTTAGCACTGTCACCTCACAGCAAGAAGGTCCTGGGTTTGAGCCCAGCGGCTGACGAGGGCCTTTCTGTGTGGAGTTTGCATGTTCTCCCCGTGTCTGTGTGGGTTTCCTCCGGATGCTCCGGTTTCCCCCACAGTCCAAAGACATACAGATTAGGTTAATTGGTGGCTATAAATTGACCGTAGGTGTGAATGTGAGTGTGAATGGTTGTCTGTGTCTATATTATGTGTCAGCCCTGTGATGACCTGGCGACTTGTCCAGGGTGTACCCCGCCTCTCGCCCATAGTCAGCTGGGATAGGCTCCAGTTTGCCTGCGACCCTGTAGAACAGGATAAGCGGCTACAGATAATGGATGGATGGATTATTATTATTATTAAAATTCTTACCTTAGTGGAAATGAAGTGAGCATACCATAGGGTTTTTGACCTCTCTGTTCAACACCGAGGCCCACTGAATGTTTTTTCCCCCCATTTCCCCTTCTACGTCCAGAAATCTCTCTAGTTTTTTCCCCCTGGTGTTGAATTACTTTTGGTAAATTAAAAAAATCTGATGTCTTTGTTTTGTTCAGAAAGATTTGCACATCCAAAAACACAGCAAACCCTTCCCATACCGATCAATAACAACTAACTCAGCTGAATGACGCACCACAAGCGTGCCTCCTGTCATGGTGATGTAGTTACCGTTGCTATGGGGTCACGTGACGGTGCAAAGCCTCTATCCTTGACTTGCAAGTGACATCAAAGCAAAATAGAAATCTGGATGTCGGCCATGTTGGTGAAGATACAAATGCGGGGTCAAGCGACATTCCATACAAAACATAGTCACGTGTGCACGACTCTCTTTGTTTTTCCACTGCTTTAAGCATTCTTTTAGCTATGCCATATCTTTGTGCTGGATATGGTTGTGGTCACAACAGTACTTGTGACCATGGCATGCTCTGATTTTTTAGAATTCCGTCCGTGATTCGGAAAGAGGGCGAGAAAACTCTGAGGCTTAGTATGGAGAGGAGATGAGCACGGCTGAACAACATCGGCAGGGCTGATCTAACGGAGGCTAAAAACCAAAACAGCTCGTGTTGGCAGTAATCATTTTATCTCAAGTGAGATTCAAAAGTTCTGTCAAGCTCATGGAAGAATTTTATTTCGTGTTGCTAGAATTTTGCTATAAAATGAGCGTTCTCTTGTCATGGTTCACTCGATTGTTATAATTTTAACACGTGTATTACCATTTCAGGGCGGCACGGTGGTATAGTGCTTAGCACTGTCGCCTCACAGCAAGAAGGTCCTGGGTTTGAGTCCAGCGGCTGATGGGGGCCTTTCTGTGCGGAGTTTGCATGTTCTCCCCGTGTCCGCGTGGGTTTCCTCCGGGTGCTCCGGTTTCCCCCCCAGTCCAAAGACATGCAGGTTAGGTTAACTGGTGACTCTAAATTGACCGTAGGTGTGAATGTGAGTGTGAATGGTTGTCTGTGTCTATGTGTCAGCCCTGTGATGACCTGGTGACTTGTCCAGGGTGTACCCCGCCTTTCGCCCGTAGTCAGCTGGGATAGGCTCCAGCTTGTCTTCGACCCTGTACAGGATAAGCGGCTACAGATAATGGATGGATGGATTACCATTTTGCTTCTAGGAGCGCCAGTAAAATTATACAATAGTAACAATCCAGACTGGGCACCCACTCAGAAAATGGGCGATGTTTTGTCCAAGGTCGGACTTGATTCTTCGGCAGCCAAACCAGATAGAACGCGATATCTGGGTACTCGATGGTCAGTAGAAGCGTCTTATCTTCAGAAAAGTCTGACTTTTTTAAATAATATGGGTCCAGGGTGTCTGCAGGCTTGAACAAGTTCAATTTAAGACTTTTTAAGACCTTTTTAAGACCATAGCAGGTTAAAATTTAAGACTTATGCTGCACAAAAAAATAAAGAAAATTGGGAGAGCCTGAATTACTTTCGAAATAACAAAATGTATTATCATTCACCAATGAACTCATTACATCCCGAGGGTGCGCGCTTGCATTAATGAGGAACTATGTTGCAGTGGAGCCAAAGACATCCCGCAAATCACTTGAGGATGAGGCATTCGATTCGGTATGGTTTGCGTGTTGTAGCGTTACAGTTCGCACGGAGTTAGCTGATGCACCGTCTCGAGATGTGCTTGGACCTGACAACGGTGAACAAAATTGAGTGATGGCATGCGATTGTTGCAGACTTTTATGGCAGCCTGGTGCTTCTCCGCTTTCGCGTGCGATTCCGGTGCCTTTACACCCAGGGTGCTGAGTTTGAATGTTCTTTTGCACAATGTGCAGTACGCCTCAAACGGATTGTTTGGTACACGTTTTAACCAGTCTACGAAATCATTGCGTTCAAGCCAGCAGTCGTTAAACTTGCATTTGCCCATTTTGCTACAAACCGTGACAATAGGGCTGTGCGATATGGGAAAAAATGAATATCCCGATACATTTTCTCCATTTCACGATATACGATATACATCTCGATATATTTAAATCTCCTCTAAAGGACCCCATGAAATCTAACTTTTACTCTTTACTGTTTTCACTACAATCCCTGCAGATTAAATAACATTCTTGGTTAACTTTACAGGCGGTTTTCAACAACACATTTTACATTTTTATGTTGGTGATTAATCACAATTGAATTGAAATAAAACTATTTTTATTCAACAAAGATGTGGCACAAACTGCAAAAACAATCTTGAAAATTGCAACAAAGGGGCAACACAATACAGAGCTGCTCAGAGCTCAAACCAATAAAGTGCAAGCTCAACACTGAGAAAGACATTTAGCCTAAATAAGAAAAGTGCTCTTTCATTAAATTATTTAAAAAATAGATCTCCAAGCTATTAACCTGACTACTGAGAACCACTGGAACATTCACGAGAGAGAGAGATTGAGGGAGAGAAGAGAGAGATCTGCAAAACATAATTTTTCTCTTTGCACACTTTTGAACTGAAATGTTTTCTGGCTCTGCCTCTCAGATGTGTAGAATTCCGGTATTGCCTTCTCTGTAAAATGTCTGCGACCAGGCAACTCATGTTTGGGATCGAGTGTGTTTAGTAATTTTTGGAAGCCTGGTTTTTCCACTATACTAACTGTGATCATGTCTTCGGCAATGAAGTGAGTGATTGCATCCGTTATAGCTCTCCATCTCTAACTCGGTTTCTCATATGGGGTGGCTTTGGAGAACGAGGCCGCTAGGGTCATTTGTTTAGCTCATGGGGGGGGGGGGGGGGGTTTAGCTCGTGGGCAAGTAGTTCGGAGTTTAAGAGACTCTGCATACTGTACCGGGTGAGTTTCAGGTGATGGAACATATTTGTAGTGCTGCTGCCTTTCCTGATGACAGGTTTTTTTGCACACTTTACAAACTGGCATTTGCTGTTCCACGTCCTCCTCGCGATATCCCAAAAATGCCAGATGACTGACCCCTTACTAGTTCTTTTAGGAACCAATTCATCCGCTTCCATTTTTAATTTGTCGCTGAAATTGACAGAGCTTACACGGTAGCCTATGCAACACCAGCGATTGCACGAACTGAGTCAGCACTGTAAACCGAAACTAGAAAATCTTCCCGCCGGCAGTGTTGCCAGATACTGCTGATGTTTTCCA
The DNA here is from genome assembly GCF_027579695.1 of Neoarius graeffei. Lineage (NCBI taxonomy): Eukaryota > Metazoa > Chordata > Actinopteri > Siluriformes > Ariidae > Neoarius > Neoarius graeffei. The sequence continues at coordinate 73,100,177 of NC_083572.1, forward strand.
GCCCAAAATATGTTCAAAACCCACTAAAACGCACTTAAAACCGCCCAATCTGGCAACACAACCAAAACTAGAAAATCTTCCCCGGAAGTTCCTTTCGGCACCGAGATGCTAACCAATCCCGGGTGACATCTAGGTGCTGAAAGGAACTTCCGGGAAGATTTTCTACGTGCAGAATAATTCTGCGGCGGCACGGTGGTGTAGTGGTTAGCGCTGTCGCCTCACAGCAAGAAGGTCCTGGGTTCGAGCCCCGGGGCTGGCGAGGGCCTTTCTGTGTGGAGTTTGCATGTTCTCCCCGTGTCCGCGTGGGTTTCCTCCGGGTGCTCCGGTTTCCCCCACAGTCCAAAGACATGCAGGTTAGGTTAACTGGTGACTCTAAATTGACCGTAGGTGTGAATGTGAGTGTGAATGGTTGTCTGTGTCTATGTGTCAGCCCTGTGATGACCTGGCGACTTGTCCAGGGTGTACCCCGCCTTTCACCCGTAGTCAGCTGGGATAGGCTCCAGCTTGCCTGCGACCCTGTAGAAGGATAAAGCGGCTAGAGATAATGAGATGAGATGAGAATAATTCTGCATGTAACCTAGGTCTTAAATTACCCAAATGAGATTTTAGACCAACAGTGCAAAATATCTCTGTATTTTAGACTTTTTTAGGCCTAAAATTGAAAATGTGTAATTTTAGACTTTTTTAGACTCCGCGGACACCCTGTGGGTCAAAACCACACATATCTATCTTCTCTTTGTATCGAATCTTCGCTCGATCGGTCAAATCATGGTAATACTGAGGAAATTCAGCATTGTTTACAGACATGCTTTCAGGGGCTGCCATCCTAGTTGCTTTGTATATCCACCATCATGGTGGACGCTCATGACGTAGCACATTTTGATCACGTGGTTGCAAGTCATCTATTTGGTGTGTGTGTGTGTGTGTGTGTGTGTGTGTGTGTGTGTGTGTGTGTGGCGGGGGGGGGGGGGGGGGGGTGTTGGTGTTGAGTCTGAGTCACCTTAAAAGGCACTTGAGGCTTGTAGGTTTCGGGCACCTCCCATGTGAGCAGTACTGAGGTCTTTGTTGCTGCTTTCACCCCAAAGTTTTTGGCAAATTCTGTTCAACAAAAGAAAGAGTCATATACTGAGTATATGCTGAACACACACACACACACACACACACACACACACACACACACACACACACACACACAAATATACACACATTCATTCTAGTCAAGTCAACTTTATTGTCAAATATGCTATACATGCTCGACATACAGCACAGATGAAATTTCAGTCCTCTCTGACCCACGGTGCAAACAGGCAATGCAATAAATAAAAATATAGAATAATTGAAAAAACAATATAAACAGTATAAACACTAGTATAAACACTAGATTCTGAGTAGGTACTTTAAATATCAGCTAATATGCATTTAAATGTTAACTTGTCATCATGCCCTGTTTAACTGTAAAAGGCCACCCTAAATTTTGCAACACATTTTTACACAACATTCAGGCAAACAGCATAAATATTTAGACAAACAGCAACATTAAAACTGTTTTCATCTAAGCGTAAACTGTGACATCAGTATCTGCAGGTCTCTGTGCAGTTTCGTGGTGTAGTGTCTAGCTTAGATTCCACTGTTTGGTATAATGAGGTCCTGAGTCTGTTGGTCCCGCTTCAGTGTTATTACCATTATTTGTATTATAACCATGTCACTGGACAACCTCTTAATAAGGCTGGTTGATTAAAGACTAAAGATTTTCAGTCACCCAGTCCACGGGGAAAATCATTGCCTGCGGCATTCACCATGTTCAAACTGAGACTTAACACCAAAGCGAACAACTCCATGAAATAAATGGATGATTCTCATCCCTGGAAGTTGTGCTCTGGTGATCTTCTGTGATATTCACTTAAAACCAATTTACTTGTTATTGTTTTTCAATTAGTGGACTACTACCTCAGGGCTTTCTTCTACACTTGTTTTACTTTCATCTTATTGCATTTTCATTCTTTTATTGTCTTATCGTATTATTATGTGCATCTCAAGACCACTGTACTTGAGTATATTATACCAAATATAACAGATAATGCACATTGAAGCGTCCTGATATCAGAAGGGTGGGATAAATCAGCGGTGAAGAACACCAAAAGGCCTTATCTTGTTTATCCCATGGCTACTTCACTACCTTTTAAAGCTTTTTCCCTTTCCTTTTTCACTTTCTTATATCTGAAAATAGTAAACTCACAGTCGTTTTATTTTGGCCAACTTTCTAGTTCTGACATATCAATATGCTATCATAATATGATTGTTATGGGTATATTCTCAATGCCATTTATTTCAAATATTTCTACACACTGTGTTGTATAAATAATTCCTTTCTTTGGACATTCATGATATTCATTAATGGGTACCTGCCAGATAATCAGAAATTAATATTTTAAACAGCTATGGCATAATGCTTAAAGGACACAGTAGAAGATTGTTTATAACTGTCTGTCTGTCTTTCTTTTAGGCTGTATACAGGTGCCAGGTGTGTGTGTGTGTGTGTGTGTGTGCACGTGTGTGTGGGCGTCTGTAAACACAAGCTGTGCCTGTCCTGCCACAGTGTTTCAGCTACCACCATCTGTTCTGTTCAGTATTAATAACTGTGTGTGTGTGTGTGTGTGTGTGTGTCTCACCAGGCACAGATGTGGCCATGGTCCTGCTCTGAATGCTGGGGCTGAAAGGTCCTGGTCCTTTCCTAGTGAAGGCTCTCACTCTGATGTCGTAGGTAGTGTCAGGTTTCAGGCCGCTGATGCTCATACTCGTCTCTGTTGTACTGTTGGTTTGGTTCTTTACATTGTTGATGTCACGGAACACAATATCATAGCGTACAATTTTGCCATTTCTCTGTGACAGTGGTGGTGGTGCCCATGACAGAGTTGTAGAGGTGGAGCTCAATCCCACCACACTTAGGTTTTGTGGGTAACCACTAGGTATGTCCTCAGGGGTCGTGACCTAAAGTGAAAACATTTGGAAGGTGAAACACTATACTTCCAAAGTAATATTTAATATATTAACTAACCCTAACCCTAGCAGGTACTGCCACTTATACAGCAAGGCAGGACATGCTAGAGTCATGCAATGTATTTATTATAATATGTTGCACAGAGATACAGTCAAAAGAACAATTCTTGCAGTTAAGAACAAGGGCTTCTACACAACATATTTGATGGGATTGCTAGGACTCCAAGCCAAAGCTTCAAATGAACTCACTGGGGAGACAGCACATATGCCTGGGAGAGTGGCATCTGCACCCAGAAGAGGTGTTCCAGATCTGGGAAAAGTGTGGCAGGGCACAGATGGACCTCTTCACTGATGCCAAATTGGCTCACTGTCTACTCTGGTTTTCCCTGGCAGAGTAGGACAGCGTGCTAGGCCAGGGTGCACTGGCTCATGACTGGCCTCACTGTCTACTGTAAGCAATTTTTTACAATTGATCCTGCCCACAATGCACAAAATTCAGCAATCCAACCACAGATCAGATCTGCTTGGAGCCATTGCAGTACATCATAGCACTGTGTATCGTGTCTCAGTAGACTCTCATAAACTCACAGCCTTTCTGAAGGGAGAAGGCACCTTCATTGCCACGTTCCTGCAAATATCCAACGTGGGTTTGTATTGAAGTCACTTTAGGCCTCCTTTTATAAGCACTCCCAATATAAGACTTTATATAAGACTTTCATAATGTGTGATTTTTTTTTTGTATTACTTTGGTGAATATCTTTGCGATTTGCCCTTGGGTGATACATACATTTATTTATTTATCTAAAAGAGCTTACAGGGAAAAAAAAGGTGCATAGAAGCACTGCAAATGCAGTCTTTTTCAACTGCTAACTTCTTGCACAAAGTACAAGATGTACAAGATTTTTTTTATGGTGCCACATAAACTTCAGCACCAGTCTAAAGTTTGAAAACACCTTCTAATTCAAGGTTACTTCTTTACTTTTATGAATTAAAAGGCACTTGATGTATTAAAGTAATGATGGATGTCATTTCTCTTCACTTAGCTTAGCGGTTCTTGACATAATATGGATTATTACAGTTGTGGAATAGGGCTATTTACTGTATTTTTATTAGGATGCAGTGCTGCAGCACAGCAACCTATGGGCTCCCCTAGGGGAGCCCATAGGTTGCAGTGCAAAGCACTGCAACTATTGTTGTTCTACGTGTTTCTTCTTCTTCTTCTTCCGTATTCTTCTTCCTCCTACGCAAATTTCGATTTCGAATAACTCAATAACCATACGTCGCACACAGACAAACAATATATCAAAACGTGTGGCTCGATCGGACTCGCTATGCTATTACTTTTCTCTACAGAATATGATTTTTTCGCGACGTAGTCGCGAAAAAATCCCCCCAAAAAACCCCATTCATTTCTATGGAATTAATTGAAAAAAAAAAGCACTTTTTCAAACATCCGCTGCTCTGGCATGCTTTCACCTAGAGACGTGATTCAAACTCTAAAACGTAGGAAAACTTCTCCTCTGTGGATCTGGCATTCAACTTTTCTGATAGGTTCTACACTTTCGGATCAGTCCCGGCTCAAACGCCATGTGGGTTCCGGGAGAAAATCCGGCTTTTGAATGGGTGTCTATTGCGTTACACACCAGTGAAGCTCGTTAACTTAGAGTGTAGACAGCTTGAAAAAAAAGCTCAAACTTTCTCACTTAAACTGTGTTTTCAGCCACAAATTTCACTCTACAGACATGATTTTCTCAAAAGTAGTAGTAAAACTTGTCCTGATTCACACAATGTGTCTACCTAAACGATAGGATTTACAGTTTTTGAATGAGAAGCCTCAAACTGAGGAGAGTGCAGCCGAGAGGCCTCATTGACTCCCATTATAAACGTGACAGAAAAAGTCACTCATTTTTAACTCGCTCTAGTGTCCTCATTTTTAACACTACAGACAAAAAAATTATATCAGCTTATTCAGGAGACCCTTCTAGCGCTCACTGTGAAATAATTTTGTGAATAGCTGCTTTCGTTGTCGAGTTATTTGTCGTTGTTGGAGGCCTGCTCCTTAGTAAAAAACAGCAGCAAACTCAAGACCTTGTGTGTCTAACGCTACGTTCACACTGCAAGGCTTAATGCTCAATTCCGATTTTTTTGTGAAATCCGATTTTTTTGTGAGGTCGTTCACATTAACAAATATATGCGACTTGTATGTGATCCTCAGTATGAATGAAAAGCGACCTAAAAGTGTTCCGCATGCGCATTGCAGGATACGACGACGTCACACGCAGTGAGCATGGCCAGTGTTTACGGAAGTAAAACCGCCCGGTTGCGGTATGACCCATCCAATCTAGCTTGAATAGCTGTATCCCCCCAAATGGAAATCAGCTCCCTAACCTCTGCGTCCTTCCATTGAGAAGATTCAGAACCTTCACAGCCCGAAGCGTCCCTCGCATTGATGTCATGCGCAGGGGCGCAGATACGTTTTTTGAACTGGGGGGGACAAAAAACCGGGGGGGGGGGGGGGGGGGGGGGACAAAGCTGCCAGCAAACCAACCCCGATATGCCTGTCAAACTTGTGGGTTACCATAGCAACCAAGCTCGAGCTCGCAACCTGTGCAGTCTGCGCAGCTCAACCAACCGAATATCAGTCTTTGTTTTGTTTTATGTGAGTTGTTGCAACTATGTATACACTGCTGTGCACCTCAATAAACCAAATGGTAATTAGTCCTTTGATTTTTCCGTGAGGTTTGCCTTATGCAAAGAAAGACAGCATAGACGTTTTTTCCTCCCTATAAATGGGGGGGACCGAACGAGGTGAATTTAAATCTGGGTGGGACGAGTCCCACCCTCTATCTGCGCCCGTGATTATGCGCCATGTTGTTGTAACTTTTTTTGAGAGACCCGCCGCCTACTTCAGCGCAGAATAGTGACGTTTGTGGCTTGTTGATGACGTGTAAGTCGGATGAATGCGACCTGGCAGTTCAGACTGAAGTCGCATATGAAAAGAGCGGATAGGAATCGGAATTAGGACCACATATCCAAACGGCCTGGGTCGGATTTGAAAAAATCGGATCTGTGTCGTTCATATTGTCAATAAAAGATCGGATACAGGTCACATATGGGCGAAAAGATCGGATTTGAGTCGCTTCAGCCTGCAGTGTGAACGTAGCCTAAGATCTCCCGAGGCCCGTCGCCATGCCGACTGGGGCCGGTGACAGGGCGGGGCGGGGGGGGGGGGGGGGGGGGGGGGGGCTGCTGTCTCAAGCACACACATAAATCATGCTCAAAATTTCAAACTTAAACTGCGTTTTCACAAATTTCACACTACAGACATAATTTTCTCAAAAGTAGTAGTCACACTTGTCTCAAAAAAACCCCATTCATTTCTATGGAATTAATTGAAAAAAAAAAGCACTTTTTCAAACATCTGCTGCTCAGGCATGCTTTCACCTAGAGACGTGATTCAAACTCTAAAACGTAGGAAAACTTCTCCTCTGTGGATCTGGCATTCAACTTTTCTGCTAGGTTCTACACTTTCGGATCAGTCCCGGCTCAAACGCCACGTGGGTTCCGGGAGAAAATCCGGCTTTTGAATGGGTGTCTATTGCGTTACACAAGTGTTGAATGGGTGTCTATAGCACTCCTGCTCAGGCCCGTCGCCATGCCGACTGGGGCCAGTGAGGTAGCAGAGAGGGGGGAGGGGGCTGCTGTCTCAAGCACACACACATAAATCATGGCATTGTAGCTTCATAGCAGGTCACACATTCACGGCCAGCAAACATGCGTGACCGAATTGCTTCGTGCACTGCATCCTCTCACAATTTCCCCCGGGGAATTGTCCGGTCTAGTTTTATTTACTCTTTGATCTCAAACACATTAAGAAGGCAAGAAATTGCACTAATTAACTTTTGATGAGGCACACTTGTTAACTGAAAAGCATTCCAGGTGACTACCTCCTGAAGCTGGTTAAGATAATGCCCATAGTGTACAAAGCGTCATCAAGGTAAACGCTGCATACTTTGAAGAATCTCATCTCATCTCATTATCTCTAGCCGCTTTATCCTGTTCTACAGGGTCGCAGGCAAGCTGGAGCCTATCCCAGCTGACTACGGGCGAAAGGCGGGGTACACCCTGGACAAGTCGCCAGGTCATCACAGGGCCGACACAGAGACACAGACAACCATTCACACTCACATTCACACCTACGGTCAATTTAGAGTCACCAGTTAACCTAACCTGTATGTCTTTGGACTGTGGGGGAAACCGGAGCACCCGGAGGAAACCCACACGGACACGGGGAGAACATGCAAACTCCGCACAGAAAGGCCCTCGCCGGCCCCGGGGCTCGAACCCGGACCTTCTTGCTGTGAGGCGACAGCTCTAACCACTACACCACCGTGCCACTTTGAAGAATCTAAAATATGAAATATATTTTGCTTTTTTTAAACACATTTTTTTTGTTTACCACATAATTCCATACATGTGCCAGATGTTATTTCATAGTTTTTATGTTTTCAGTATTGTTCTATAATGTAGAAAATAGTCAAACTACAGAAAAAACGATGAATGAGTAGGGGTGTCCAAACTTTTGACTGGAATAAAGGAAGAAAGTTACATTATAATTACCAGAATACAGATACAAAGATCTATAATTAAATATATGCACCATGGGTGCTATTGTTATATTCGTTATGGGATGAGTTAAGCGTGTGTAATGAGAATTTATTATGGAAATTTTGCACATTATTCAAACCTCAGATGTTGCAGACTTAAGCACTTAAGCGCTATTCAAAAATTCAGAGCACTCCCTTTATTAGACTTTATAAGTCAAACTGAAATGGGTCTCTCTAAAGACTACCTTTTTGCTCGCAATCACAAAAGCAAAATGTCTTGGTGATGTGTTCACCCATATTCATATCACCCACTTTTTTTTAACCAACCTACTGACCTGCAGCACACTCCTAGCTCTTCCCAGAATTGCCACTCTACAGTAGTATTTGGTTCATACTAGCAAACAGAGGTGGACAAAGTACCCAACTTCATTACTTAAGTCAAAGTACAGATCCCACTGGTCAAATGTTACTCCAATACAAGTGAAAGTTGTCCAGTCAAATTTTTACTTAAGTTAAAGTACTGAAGTACTTGCTTTTAAAAATACTTAAGTATTAAAAGCACATTTTCTGTCAACACATTGTATTATTGCCACAACACTTATGCCTCTGAAGCAATCTACTGGATTATTTTGTGAATTCACAAAATGAACGCACGCTGTGCATCATGGTGGTTTAACGTTAAGCGAGCTAGTCAGTGAAACTCCACCTGACATACTAGCAAACTGTTTTCAAACTCAAACTCATATTGGGTATCTAATCTTACTAGAAAAAAAAGATTTCTACATTGTTTATTTAGCAAGATTATGCTAAAACATATTTCTGAAAGGACTTCAGATAAGTTAACGGTATTCATGTTAGCATAACTTCATTTTTACATGCTAACTAACAGTGTCCAAGTTAACTAGCTATGTGTTAACGTTAGCTGTGGACAAGGCGATGGCAACTTAGTGGGCAAATCCATAGAAAGTCATTTGACTAACCAGACTGCATAGCTATTGCAATGCTATCGCTAGCTCTAAAAGCACAGACAACTTCACTGCAAGCTTTCTCTTGGAATAAAACATTTACAGACCTCAAAATGCTTCCGCAGGTTGGACGGTGAGTTTTTGGAGGCCGTGATGTGGTTCGTTTTAGGCAAACAAAGCAAACATTTAAAATGAAACAAATCTTTATTCCTTTCAGAAAACTGAAACATGGGTTCTAGGTATGGCCAGGGGTGCGTACATTCCCCAGAAGAACCACCTCCTTCCATTCTGCCATCAACTGATCGAGTTCAAATAATGCTGCTGAGAAATAATTGCGCTTGATTTTATACAGTCTATGGACATGACGTGACCCTAGTGATTACTGATAGACTGTCTCAGTGTCACCTGCGAAAAAACCAATCACGTTTTAGAAAAGAAAAGAAAAACCATCCAGTTTCAAAGCTGCTTCATAGTAACGAGTAACGAGGACCTTGATAGAAATGTAGTGGAGTGAAAAGTACGAGATTTGTCTTTCAAATGTAGTGAAGTTAAAGTTTCCACAAAAAATAATACTTAAGTAAGAACAGGTACTCAAAAAGTGTACTTAAGCACAGTACTCAAGTAAATGTACTCCATTACTGTCCACCTCTGCTAGCAAGTGACAAAGCAACAGGTGACCATACATTTTCTGCATGGTGGTGCAGTTGGTTAGCACGGTCGCCTCACAGCAAGAAGGTTCTGGGTTTGAGCCCAGCGGCCGACAGGAGCCTTTCTGTGTGGAGTTTGCATGTTCTCCCCGTGTCTGCGTGGGTTTCCTCCAGGTACTCCAGTTTCCCCCACAGCCCAAAGACATGTGGTTAGGTCAACATGGGGCGGCCTTGGGCTGACGTGCCCTTGAGCAAGGCACCTAACCCCCAACTGCTCTCCACGTGCTGTGGCATATAGCTGCCCACTGCTCTAGGTATGTGTGTGTACTCATTATGCACGTGTGTGTGCTAACTGCTTCAGATGGGTTAACTGCAGAGAGGAATTTCAATATGCTTAGAGTACGTGTGATAAATAAAGTTGTTGTTGTTGTTGGTCTTCTTCTTCTTCTATTTACATGTCCAACACAGAGCCACAGTTCCAGCAACAGCGGCATACATGAATTGAGATGTTCTCAATTCTATGCAAATTAGGTATGACACAGTAAAGTAACGAATTAAACTGATTGGCTCAAATGACTCCCTGACAAGTGTGGTCTGATATGAACTCAATCCTCCTTCACAACTTGAGTTCCTGCCTGTAATTAGTTCACATTTACTGAAGTAGCAGGTATCATTTTTTTGTGCTTGTGGTGAGTGTTGATAGTGAACACATTTAGCATCGTCTGCTAATCTGTCAATGAAGCTAGTCGGAAATCTTGCACATAACATTTAAATCCAGCAACCAATTTTCACACCTATTAGTGCATTACTTCATTTGTGTTTAACTAGTTAGCTTTAGAAGCTATATCTTCTAGTACTGTTTCCCCTCTGAACTAAAAATCATGAATGGATGATGGCAGCTATGATTTAACCAAGGGCAACTCGACAAGACAACATACTGGAGATGCATTATAATAACATTATTAGAATGAATTATCGGTACTCAAAGCCAGTGTTCACTGTGACTCTCATAACCTCTTTAACGTGCTCCACTCCGTGGCCGGCTCGGTTCTTGGCACTCAGTCTGAAGCTGTAAGTGGAGCCCTTGAGCAGCCCGGTAACAGTGAAGTGGTCATCGGTGCGCATGAAGTGGCGCGTGATGAATGAGCCTTCATCACTGTCATCTTTGTCATCATTGTCATCTTTGCGTCTATACTGCAGCCTGAATCCCAACAGCTCGCCAAACGTCTCTTTTGGAGGCTGCCACTGGATCAGAGCTGTGTTACCCACTGTAGTGCTGATGATCATGGTGGGTTTACTTGGCACTGAGAGGAAGAGGCAAAAAGATAGACACAATACAGCTGTATTTACACAATATACTGCATACACACATTAGAAATCTAAATAGTCTAATCTAGATAATGTGAAATGTTGCTTAGTTCACAATTCTTCAAACAATGCCAAACAATACACGCACAAGTAAACATCAGTGAAAGTAATAACATGAAGTGTTAAAATAAAACTTTCACATGGATAAATAGCTAATTATCATTATCATCATTAACAGGGGGCGGCACAGTGGTGTAGTGGTTAGCTCTGTCGCCTCACAGCAAGAAGGTCCGGGTTTGAGCCCCGTGGCCGGCGAGGGCCTTTCTGTGCAGAGTTTGCATGTTCTCCCCGTGTCCGCGTGGGTTTCCTCCGGGTGCTCCAGTTTCCCCCACAGTCCAAAGACATGCAGGTTAGGTTAACTGGTGGCTCTAAATTGACCGTAGGTGTGAATGTGAATGTGAATGGTTGTCTGTGTCTGTGTGTCAGCCCTGTGATGACCTGGCGACTTGTCCAGGGTGTACCCCGCCTTTCGCCCGTAGTCAGCTGGGATAGGCTCCAGCTTGCCTGCGACCCTGTAGAACAGGATAAAGCGGCTACAGATAATGAGATGAGATGAGATCATTAACAGAACATGCTGTAAGTTCCTATGTTATCTTTACCTCACCGGTGACAGAGTAAGCAGGGCGAGGTATTGTAATCAGTGCAGATTGTTTGTTTGTTTGTTTGTTTGTTACCTCGCTTGGGACAGAGTCCACCAGGGGGCAAGGTATTGTTTTCAGTGTTTGTTTTTTTTTTTGCAACATTACGGGAAAACAGCTGGACCAATCTTCATGAAACTTTCAGGATAGATGAGCATTGGTCTCAAATAGAACCTCCAACATTTTGAGGGTCATCCGGTCAAGCTCAAGGTCACCAAAAAGGTCAAAATCATAGTTATTACAGATTTACTACATAATTATATGTAAGGAAATCTTAGCTCCTCTGAAGAGCTCTTTAGTTGCACTTAAAAACAAACAAACAAAAAAAGTGCTACCGGGTGATGTTTATTTTGCCTGGCAACACTTGCTTGTGTGTATGTGTCTGTCTGTTAACAATCTAGCGTCTAGACGGTTGCACCGATTGACTTTAAATTTTCAGGGTAGGTGGGCAATGGTCCATAGATTACCTGATTAAATTTTGGGGGTAATCAGATCAAGAAGAAGGTCAAGGTCAGCGGAAAAGTCAACCTTTCGGTCAAAATAACATTTTCCATTATAACTCAAAAACGGTTGCCGATAGACAAATCTTTACTATTATGAGCATATAGGAACTCCCATATGGCCTTTCATTTGGCACATGACCTTTGACCTTGAGCGACCTTGAAAGGTCAAACTCAAGGTCATGGATTTTCAGAGGGCTGTAACTTGAAAACGGTTGATGGTAGACAAATATTTACCATCATCAACTTATAGGAAGTGTCATATGGGCTTTCATTTGGCACCATGACCTTTGACCTTGAATGACTTTGAAATGTCAAACTCAAGGCCATGGATTTTCATAGGACTATAACCTGACAGCTGCTGATTGAGAAATATTACCATCATCAACATATAAGTATAAAATAAGTGCTGCCGGGTGAGGTTTGTTTTACCTGGCAACACTTGTTTTATGAGCAATCATCCATATTAGTTTAATGGCATTGCAATAACCAGCTGTTCGACAGTGAGTGAATTAAAAACTATTAAATATCAATGAAATAAACAGGCACAAATGAACAGTGTGCTTACTGACAAAACTGGAAATGCATCATCCACTGCTTATCAATAGCTAAAGCTGACTATGGGGATTAAATATGTATAATCACTTAATATATTCATCATAACTGCATCTTACATGGTACACAAGCAGACCCTTACCTGCCCCTGTAGTGGTCACCACTTTGGCTTTACTCCGAGCCCCATCACCTTTAGTTGTATATGCTGCCACGGTAATGGAGTATGATGTCTCTGCCTGCAACCCCGTAATGAAGGCCTCCTGAGGAAGAACGGCAGAGAAAATATCAGTCTGAAACTGTGTGTTTGTCAGCAAATGTCAGCAAACACACTTTGATCGCAACACACTATTTCATTATTTTCCCATATGTGAACATTAATGACACATCTTGTTAACATTGTTAATCATGCACTTCAAATACACTTCAAAGTATAAACAGATGTGACGGTTTTAGAAATATAAAAAGAACATCCTGGGGAAATGTTATGGGGGGAAAGTTAAAATCTTTACTTTCTCTTGACTAAAACAGCTCAATTTCAGTTTACTACTAGAAGGGCAATCAGAGAGCACAGACCTTCCCAAAAAACAATAGTGGACTCTTCTATAATACGCAACTCTGCAACCACAACCACTTTATATGTCTGGATATATTTCCAATAATATTACAATTACGTGCCTACATGTGCATGCCAGAGGATTACTAATAGTCATGAATGTAGATTATGATATGGAGTCATTGTATTTCTACATTGGCTATGTTTATAGGCGGCACGGTGGTGTAGTGGTTAGTACTGTTGCCTCACAGCAAGATGGTTCTGGGTTCGAGCCCAGCAGCTGACGGGGGCTTTTCTATGTGGAGTTTGCATGTTCTTCCCGTGTCTGCGGGGGTTTCCTCCGGATGCTCCGGTTTCTCCCATAGTCCAAAGACACGCGGTTAGGTTAACATGGGGCAGCCATGGCCTGGGGTTGGGCTGAAGTGCCCTTGAGCAAGGCACCTAACCCACAACTGCTCCCCGGGCACTGTAGCATAGCTGTCCACTGCTCTGGGTATGTGTGTTTGCTCATTGCTCGCTTGTGTGTGCATGCGTGTGTTCACTGCTTCAGATGGGTTAAATTTCACTGTGTGCTTAATTCTGTGCTTGAGTGTATGTGTGACAAATAAAGGCTTCTTGCCTTGGCTTTTTGTCACGATTGAATTTTTCTGCCATCCACTGGATTTTAATATATATATATATATATATATATATATATATATATATATGGCATTTTGGGGTGCACACTTCTGCCAAGGCCAAATGCCACATCTTGCAATATTAGTGAAACTAAATTCATGGATCCACCCCATGACTCTGATCCGCTCATAAATTTAATGGGCTCTTCCTTGACCAATGCTACACCCTTACACCAAGTTTCATGGAAATTGGATTGGTAGGTTTTGTGCAATGGTGCTTAGAGGAAGACAAACAAACTGCACCGAAAACAACCTCTTTGGTGGAGGTAAAAATTGCTGTAGGTTTTTGTCAAATACATCTTGACTAAAACTTACAAAAATATGACAAAAATGTATTTTCATCAGAATATTAAGACAAAGATTAAATCGCAATGAGCTGGTTACAAGTGACCAGCTTACTTGTCACTTGTTACACTGGTGACAAGTAAAAATTGTGCCAAACAGTGCCAAACTGTTACTTTCAGATGGCTGAGGGTTTCAGCGAAGGACTTAAAAGGGTAATACTGGAAGACACATTGAGTAAGCATTAACAGAGTACTGGAAGACATATTTTAGTGTTTGTATTTAGTCTGGAGATTCTAGTATTAGGAAAAACAAACATTCATTATATTGCCAGCCTCATGAGTAATGCGTCTTGCTTCTTGCATTGACTCTGAGTACGTCTGAAATATAACGAATTCTGCAACAGTTCCTGCCGCTTCCAGCTGCCTGATGTTACAGCATGCAGAGACTGAGTGCTGAGCCATCATGCTGAGTCTACAGAGGAAGCGGGTTGGAAGAAATGGAGATATGAATTATCTCACATTTTAAAAATCTCTTTAAGAGGGAGATAATGCAGGAGAAAGTCTGTCTCTCACTGAACACTTAGGGGCCTCTCTTCCCTCTAATTAGTTTTCAGGAGTTAAACAGTCTCTTTTATCTTAGGCACATTGAGCAAGGCAAGTCTGATTGGGACAAGGCCAATACGGAGAGACTCAAACCAGCATGGAGTTAACCACAGCCACCATGTGTGAGAGAGGAGCCTCTTTATCTGCCTGGAGAGATATCACAGTCACAGCTCATTAATCTCCATATCACACGGAAAAACTGTCAGATAAAGAGAGAGAGAGAGAAAGAGAGAGTACTGTACTGTCTACACCTTGGCATTGATATACTTCATCCAGTCATGTCTGTAAAGATATCTGGAGGGAAGGAAGGAGACATGTACTCTGATTATATTTATTCAAACCTGTTGGAAAAAAATCTTGCTTTCTATTTTGAATAAAGCTTGTTTACTTGCAAACTGTGAACTCCATTAAAGTCAGACAGAACAATACCTTCCACTATAGTCACTTCAGTCTAAATGTGAGATTTCTTTTGATATTACTTTTGTTGAATATATATGCGGAGAGAGAGAAAGACACACACACACACACACACCCCGATCAGTCATAACATTAAAACCACTGACAGATGAAGCGAATTACATTGATTACCTCATTACAATAGCACCTGTCAAGCGGTGGGATATATTAGGCAGCAAGAGAACAGTTAGTTCTTGAAGTTGATGTGTTGAAAGCAGGAAAAATGGGCAAGCGTAAGGATCTGAGTGACCTTAACAAGGGCCAAGTTGTGATGACTAGATAACTGGGTCTGAGCATCTCCAAAATGGCACATCTTGTGAGGTGTTCCCAGTATGCAGTGATTAGTACCTACCAAAAGTGGTCCAAGGAAGGACAACCGGTGAACTGGTGACAGGGTCATGGGTGTCAAAGGATTATCGATTCACATGGCGCATGAAAGCTAGTCCATATGGAGTACAGATCCAGTCCTACAGAAGAGCTACTGTAGCACAAACTGCTGAAAAAGTGAATGCTGACTAAAACAGAAAGGTGTCAGTGACTGGTAGTTTACCAGTCACTACCTGGCTCTAAATCTTGTTTAGTTCCAGTTTTAGGCTTAAGTCAATAAAGATTTAAATCATGAACAGTTTTTACAACCCCGATTCCAAAAAAGTTGGGACAAAGTACAAATTGTAAATAAAAACGGAATGCAATAATTTACAAATCTCAAAAACTGATATTGTATTCACAATAGAACATAGACAACATATCAAATGTCGAAAGTGAGACATTTTGAAATTTCATGCCAAATATTGGCTCATTTGAAATTTCATGACAGCAACACATCTCAAAAAAGTTGGGACAGGAGCAATAAGAGGCTGGAAAAGTTAAAGGTACAAAAATGGAACAGCTGGAGGACCAAACTGCAACTCATTAGGTCAATTGGCAATAGGTCATTAACATGACTGAGTATAAAAACAGCATCTTGGAGTGGCAGCGGCTCTCAGAAGTAAAGATGGGAAGAGGATCACCAATCCCCCTAATTCTGCGCCGACAAATAGTGGAGCAATATGAAAGGAGTTTGACAGTGTAAAATTGCAAAGAGTTTGAACATATCATCATCTACAGTGCATAATATCAACAAAAGATTCAGAGAATCTGGAAGAATCTCTGTGCGTAAGGGTCAAGGCCGGAAAACCATACTGGGTGCCCGTGATCTTCGGGCCCTTAGACGGCACTGCATCACATACAGGCATGCTTCTGTATTGAAAATCACAAAATGGGCTCAGGAATATTTCCAGAGAACATTATCTGTGAACACAATTCACCGTGCCATCCGCTGTTGCCAGCTAAAACTCTATAGTTCAAAGAAGAAGCCGTATCTAAACATGATCCAGAAGCGCAGATGTCTTCTCTGGGCCAAGGCTCATTTAAAATGGACTGTGGCAAAGTGGAAAACTGTTCTGTGGTCAGACAAATCAAAATTTGAAGTTCTTTATGGAAATCAGGGACGCCGTGTCATTCGGACTAAAGAGGAGAAGGACGACCCGAGTTGTTATCAGCGCTCAGTTCAGAAGCCTGCATCTCTGATGGTATGGGGTTGCATTAGTGTGTGTGGCATGGGCAGCTTACACATCTGGAAAGACACCATCAATGCTGAAAGGTATATCCAGGTTCTAGAGCAACATATGCTCCCATCCAGACGACGTCTCTTTCAGGGAAGACCTTGCATTTTCCAACATGATAATGCCAAACCACATACTGCATCAATTACAGCATCATGGCTGCGTAGAAGAAGGGTCCGGGTACTGAACTGGCCAGCCTGCAGTCCAGATCTTTCACCCATAGAAAACATTTGGCGCATCATAAAACGGAAGATACGACAAAAAAGACCTAAGACAGTTGAGCAACTAGAATCCTACATTAGACAAGAATGAGTTAACATTCCTATCCCTAAACTTGAGCAACTTGTCTCCTCAGTCCCCAGACGTTTGCAGACTGTTGTATAGAGAAAAGGGGATGTCTCACAGTGGTAAACATGGCCTTGTCCCAACTTTTTTGAGATCTGTTGTTGTCATGAAATTTAAAAATCACCTAATTTTTCTCTTTAAATGATACATTTTCTCAGTTTAAACATTTGATATGTCATCTATGTTCTATTCTGAGTAAAATATGGAATTTTGAAACTTCCACATCATTGCATTCCGTTTTTATTTACAATTTGTACTTTGTCCCAACTTTTTTGGAATCAGGGTTGTATATCGGATGGAAGCACTGAAAGAAGATGTACTGTACTGGGTCAGCCATGATTTGCACTGTTTTCTTCCTCATTCTTGATGCAGGTCTGCAGTCCAATGACTTATCTGCGATATAATTTACCCTTCGAGTCTGACGATGCAGAACTGAAGCAGATGGAAAAATATGATGTTCCATATACTGTATTTTCTTCCATGTTCAATAACATAAGAAATCCAGAATGTATATGTAAAACTACCCAAATCTCTGTATGATGACGTATCTGTTATGTGCAGATTGACGTGTTCCATCATTTCTGATGAGACTGAGCAGGATAAAGACGTGACTGTTAAAAAGAAACTGGGTATGTTCCGATTACCTAGTAGTTCCCTGTAAAGTGGACTGAACAGGGTATTCAGCCATGTTAAGTAACCATAGTTAACCATCAGGAGCAAAATGCTCGTTTCAAAGGGAACTGTTCACTGGAAAACTTGGCAAGGATGATTTTCCATCAGTCTTTGCACCTCACTGGAGCACAAAGAAAGAAAGAAGAAAGGAGCTTGCAAAGGCGTTCACATAAGACAACACAATAATATTCCATTATAATAATTTGTAAATAATCAACATATACAACCCCAAATCAGAAAAAATTGGGAGGGTATGTTGAAATTGAAATTAAAACTGAAAACAATGTGTTTTAAATAATCTTTGACCTGTATTGCTTTCAAAACAATACAACAGCACATTATTTGATGTTTTAACTCATGATTTTTTTTCAATACAAACACTTATTTCAATTTTGATTCTTCTAACACATTTCAAAAGAGTTGGGACGGTAAAGCATTTACCACTTTATAATGTTACCATTCCTTCTCACAACACTTAAAAGATGTTCAGGGACTGAAGGCACCAAGTGATGAAGTGTTTCTGGTGTTATTTTGTCCAGTACTTCCTGCAAACAGGTCTTAAAGTGTGTAATGATATGGGGTTGCTGTTGTCATATTTTTCATTTCAAAATTTGTGCCACATTCTCTATTGGGGACAGAGGGGACAGGAACCCTCTTCTTCCACAGCCATGCCTTTGTAATGTGTGCAGAATGTGGTTTTGCATTGTCTTGTTGAAATATCCCTGGAAAAGATGTCGTCTTGAAGGCAGCATATGTTGCTCTAAAGTCTCAGTGTACTTTTCTGCAATTAATGCCACCATCACAGAAATGTAAGTTACCCTTGCCAAGGGCACTGACACAACCCCATACCATGACAGACCCTGGCTTTTGGACTTGTTGTTGGTAACAGTCCAGAGCACATGGTGTCCATTTCTGACAAAACAGACCTGGGATACTGATTCATCTGACCACAATGCATGTTTCCAATGTGTGATGGGCCATCCCAGATGCCTCCGAGCCCAGAGAAGTCGATGGCACTTCTGGACACAGTTAACATAAGGCTTCCTTTTTGCACAGTAAAGTTTTAACTGGCATTTGTGGATGTAACTCTGTTTTGTGGTGCTTGACAAAGGTTTGCCAAAGTAATCCTGAGCCCATGTGGTTATATCAGCTATATATGAATGACAGTTCTTGATGCAGTGCCTTATGAGGGATCGGAGATCATGGGTGTTCAGCTTAGGCTTGCGCCCTTGCTCTCTCTATTTGGCATATCACTGCAGTGATGTGGCTGCTCTGACAGTTTTTACCAGCCATCAAATTCTCTAGGGAAGAATTACAGTAGTGGTTTCCTTCCTGTTGCCTTCTACTGGATTTCCTTTCAACCATTCAGACACACAATTTTGAGTAGCCAGTTAACCTAACCTGCATGTCTTTGGACTGTGGGGGAAATTGGAGCACTCAAAGGAAACTCATGCAGACACGGGGAAAACATGCAAACTCCACACAAAAAGGCTCCCATCCTATGAGGTTCGAACCTGGAACCTTCTTGCTGTGAGGTTACAGTGCTAACCACTACACCACCATGCCGCCCCCTTGCCCTTTACACACCAAAATTCCTCCAGATTCCTTGAATCGTTTCATGATATTATGCACCGTGGAAGGTGAAATATCCAAATCCCTTCCCATATTTTTGAGAAACATTGTTTTTAAACGTTTCAATAATTTTCTCATGCATTTGTTGACAAACTGGAGATCCTCAGTCCATCTTTTCTCCTCAAAGACTAGGTCTTTCCTGGATACTGATTTTGTACCAAATTATGATTACAATCACCTGTTGACATCACCTTGTTTCAAACCACATCGTTATTTAATTGTTACCTCATTATTAGCCCTAAACTGCCCCCATCCCAAGTTTTTTGGAAGGTGTTGAAGGCCTGAAATGCAGGAATGGTGTATATTAACAGATGAAATGAAGTTGACCAGACCAAACATGAAATATCTTGGGTTCAGACTGTCTGCAATGAAATACAAGTCAAAGTAAAATTTAGAAATCACTTCTTTCCTTTTTTTTTACTTGTATTTTCCACACCATCCCAACTTTTTCTGATTTGGGGTTGTAATATTACATAATAACCTGTAAATACTATGCATATCATCACTTTAGGAATGACACCATATATCTTATAAATGAATCAAATCACATTTATTCACAACTTACATACATTTCAACAGCATTCATTTTGTAATGGTATCAGTTTTTAGTTCAAGATATAGTCAATTTTTTTATGGTGTAAAATTTACACTAGTAGGTGGTATCCAATGTGTTTACGTTACCAGGATGGTGTCTGTGCCAATGACGATGAAGGATGAGGAATTTTTGTCAAGGAAAGTTCCCTTTACTGATATTCCCTGATCAGGAAGCAGAGAATGCTGTTTATATACACTGGGGAAGGAAACGCAGCTACTGTCTGTATGGTAAATGGTTGGGTAAGGGACTTTACCTAGAAGCATGTGTCATAAAATGCGGTCTTTGCTCCTATTTCAATCTTAGTTTTAGTCTCTGTTTCTGAGCTTGTAAGCAAAAGGGATAGGATCTGTACTATTCATGGGGGAAGAGTTTGACAGAAAAACTGGATTATAGCTGCTTCTCTTCCACTAGACAAGGACACCAACCTGACAAAACAGGCCACTCAAAATGATTCAGCACCACACACAGGACATGCCCAATCCGTCACATGGATTTGTGAAAGGTTGTACCAAATTAATCTCTCTCTCTCTCCCCTTCTCTCTCTCTCGCCAAGCACAGTTCATTTGGCCTTTCAGTACAGAAAAAAGAACGCTGCTATTCATCGATTTACATGCAGACAGAAAGAAAGAAAACGTGCCTATTAAGTCACAGTGGTATTGGAAACACAACCAAGATATGCGAGAGAGAGAGAGAGAGAGAGAGAGAGAGAGAGAGAGCGAGCGCAAAATGACTATGAATAATAAAAAGGGAGAAAGAGAAATAGACAGAATAATAAACATGAGGAAATGGACAAAAAGATGGAAAGAAAATGATAAATCAGTGAGGGTAAAAAATTATTAAGAGGAAGTGAAAAACAGAAATGAGGGAGAGCGAGACTGGAGAAAGAAAGACAGAAAAAGGGAGAGTTTGAAAAACCACTGGAGATTGATGGGGACAGTAAAGGAGTGCAGAGATGTGTGTGTGTGTGTGTGCATGTGTGCGCATGTTCCTTCACATCTTGTCCACTACTGAAGAATGTAAACTCCTTCCAGGTCCAAAACAATATCAGTCCATAGTAAGCATGACCGTGTGTGTGTGTGTGTGTGTGTGCAAGGGGGTTTCTCTGCATGCACAGATAAGAGAGGAATGCAGATGATGGTGGAAATGGGAGGTGAGTGTTTTATCTGCTGCAGTAAGATGGGAAAACAAAACGAGATGAGCAGAACAGCACACTGATGACGAGCGTGACCTTTCAGAAAGACAGAGAGAGAGAGAGAGAGAAGACGAAAGTGAAGACAACGAAGATAAAATAATCATAGCTGGTCTTGTCTCAGATTTTATACTGGGAATTATTTGATGTGGCATTTTAAAGGCATTTTTAATTGGGTTCATTGAATTTAAACGCTAACTTTTTTTTGTAATGGAGTTAGTACAAGTTCAAATGCACATGATGTAAACAATACTGCTGCACTGAGACATGTGAGAAAGAAAATTCAGTAAGCTGTTTTGTACTGAAGGGAAATTGTGTTACAGATGACAGTGATGGATTGTGTTCGGTGTAAGATGCCTTAACCAGCAGTGCTATTGTTGCACCTCAAATAAGCCTCGGTGCATCTGTCATTTTGAAAATTTCACATCACAATAGACGCCGATTATAAAGCAGGCCGAGACTAATAAGGAGATTTTTTTGGTTTTGCTGGCTCATTTTCTATCAAATTTGCTTCAGAAATGAAAGGGTTACTGTCCTGAAAACATTAAAGGAGAACTGAAGTCATTTTTAAACTTGCTTTATTTCTTAATTAACGTGTTATTCAAGTACGTTTTTGGTTTTAGTAACCGTATATCGTGACTCATATTAGCAACTAATTGCAATTAAATATTATACTTATTGGCCTATTCGGTTTTTAGCCATGTTGAATTTAGTTTGTTTGGTCCACGTCAGGCGTCGCTTATCCGCGTGATCTTCACGAGACTTCGAAATGTGAAGTGTCAGCCAGGTGTCAGTGCCGCCATTTTGAAAACTGTTTTCCAAACAAAATATTGCACAAAAACGAGTTTACATGACGATTACTGCTGACTTTTTTCAAACTTTCCTGATTGCTATCAAAACAAACAAAACTTCCAGCTTGATTACATCAGCATTCGAAAGAGGGTGCGCGCGTCTTTTGACAACGTTGGCAGATGTTGGCCACTTTGATTTCCGCTGTACATTTTACTTCCGTCCTACGATGTCTCGCACAGGTCTCAACGAATCTCGTTTACGGCCATTGCTTTGACATATGGACTGATATATTACATAGCATATTTCAAACACTCATAACTTGCTGTAGCAGTGACAAAATAACGATCAAAAATGCATTCCTATATTTAATAAAATGAGATAAATAGAATTTTGATAATAAAAAAAAATTGCCTTCAGTTCTCCATTTGTTTGTTGTCTCTAGGCTGAGAAGAGTTTAGAGCTGGCTCGCTCATTGGTTAGTCAAGTTTATTTCTATAACACTTTTAACAATAGACATTGTCGCAAAGCAGCTTTACAGAATTTTAATGACTTTAAACATGAGCTAATTTTATCCCTAATCTATCCCCAGTGAGCAAGCCTGTGGCAACAGTGGCAAGGAAAAACTCCCTCAGACAACACGAGAAAGAAACCTCGAGAGGAACCAGACTCAAAAGGGAACCCATCCTCATTTGGGTTAGGACTTCATTGCCGGGACAGACGACCATGGCAGTGTATGTTTATGTAGGAAGAGACAGATGAATTAACCAATCAGATTTTGAGTTAAAGTTGGAGGGAACAAAAATGTATCACCCTTGGCCTTCTCGAAGGCCAACGCTAGCTTAACCGCGAGTTGGCGCCGTCAGCACAGCAGTGAAGTCACCTTCCAGCTGGTGTAGCGTTCATCAGTAGTGTTAGCGAATGCTAATAAAGCAGTCAAGCCAGTGCTATCGAGAGCAAGTAGCACAGGCTAATGACTGAGAAACTAAGATTTCTGTCTCCAGACTCTTCTTCCACACACACTCGCTACAGTATTTTTCACACATACTTAAGTATTCATTTACCTATATAATTTACTTAGTTTTAAAATCACTAATCCCCTGCAAAATCCTTTGCCCTGTTGCTTTTTTTGGTGTGTCTGGCTAAGTTTTGGCTGAGCTGAAGTCCCAGCTCTAACAGTAACGGTTTGCCACTGCTATGGAGTACTATTTAATGTACTATACATCATTTTGGACTGAAGCAAGGACAGTAGGCCATTGTAGGTGTTACCTGAGCATCGGGCAGTGCTATGTCCAGAATAATGGGCTGTCCTCGAGGTTCTCCATCCTCCACACGGGAATAAACCACCTGATAACCGCGGATCTCTCCATGCTGCTTCTGCGCCAGCGGAGGCTTCCAGGCCACGTGGAGTGCTGTTGAGTTCACTGCGTTCACTTCCACCCTGCGTGGAGGAGCTCCAGGCACTGCAACAGAGTTACACAAACATCTATCAATGGATTGCTCTGTCTATTTGTCCATGTACTGTATGTATATGTCTAGTTATTGCCTGTTTGTCTGAAGACAGCTCGGATGACTGGACAAAAATGATTTCAGAAAAATATCACACATAGTGATTTGACCAGTTCCTGTTTGCCTGGGGTAGAAATATAAGGCTGCATACATGTAAAATTAGCGAAAATTACAGTCGTCCATCACCATGGGGACATCCAAATCTCATGGGCTTTTTTTTTTTTTAAAAAGTAAAATATACAGTGAGGCCCCAAAGTGTGAAACCACTAGTGAAAACGCTTCTATTTTGTAATTTAATACAACAATTTTCATTACAAATTATATTACGAGGAATATACTGAGTGAAAAGTAGAACCTTCAAAACATTTTCATGAATTTCAGAAGTCTATTTGATATTTTGCTTTCATAACAGCAAGCACTCGAGATGCCACAGGTTTGTGTAAAACCTGATGATCCATCCATGTTAGATCAAATCTACTGGCGAGTCGTCTGATCGTGTGCTTCAATGGAAGAGCTAAGACTTGAGGAAAATCTGACCATTTGTATAAAGGAGCTGATGTAGAATAACAGTATCACAAATGTGCTTACATTTAAATAGGGACCTAGAAATAGTGCAGAATCTTGAATATTGAAGATCTCATCTCATCTCATTATCTCTAGCCGCTCTGAACATTTTCCTTTCCTTGTTTTAATGTTTTCAAGAAGTTTTAAAAAAGTTTTTTAAAACTGAGAGTGCATTTTTTTGTTCTTTATGTCCAGTTTTAAATGAAAATAAAAAACTTTCCCAGTTTTCATGTTATACATTTATATTTGATCATTTTCATGAAGGATCTATCTATCTATCTATCTATCTATCTATCTATCTATCTATCTATCTATCTATCTATCTATCTATCTATCTATCTATCTATCTATCTATATACTTACCTATCGGTATATATGTGTATCTTCAGTTACATGTGGGTGTGAGGAGGCGAGCTCACATTCCCACCCACAGACACTTATCAACAGCTCCTGCGGAGGCGAGCTTCTTTTCCCACACACACACACACACACACACACACACCCCTACACTCACTCACTCTAGCTGCTCCTGTGAGAGTAGGAGATGAATACAGATCTGTTGTCGATAAGGCGGATCAACAGCAATGTAGATGTTAATGCCGGTCAATAGAGGAGGAGGAGGCAGACCAAGCAACGGGAGAGGTTAAATAGCTTAGTCCTTTGAGATCACCATGGCATTAACACACAGACTGCTGTGTGTGTATATGTGTGTGTGTGTGTGTGTGTGTGTGTGTGTGTGTGTGTGTGTGTGTGTGTGTGTGTGTGTGTAAACGCCTCTTTAAATTGGAATGATTAAGCTTGATGTGTGTGCCTGGCGGTGGTAGTCACTGTTTAGCCTGCAGAGGAAGGGAATGGGTGTGGCTTGTGCACAAACACACACACTAATGTGTGTGTGCATGCAGACACACATTTTATTTTGCTTTAGTTTATTTCATTTACCATCAGTCTGATAAATGCATAAAGACACAAACACACACACACACACACACTCTGCTTTCGCCTCTTTGCTCTGTTGTGATCTCTCTCTTTTTCTTTCCAATTCACTTTTAGTTTATACTATTTTCCATCATTCCTTGCTAATCTACATAAATCCTGTGTGTTTTTGCTGTGTACAATCAATAACAGAAAAGTAAAGACGACGTGATAATAGTTCAAACCATTTTAGGAACATAGATGTTACAATAAAAGATTCTTGAAAAATAAGAATTGACAGCGTTTGATAAATAACACAGCTGAAAGAAACACAGATGGCCCAAGGATTGGAGGAAAAGTGACAAACTGTAGACAAAGCGTGCGGCAGAATGAATCAACGCAGGTGTGTGTTTAAGCAGCTCAGCCTCATTACTTTGCCAGTGTGAAAAATGCTCTGCCTGCAGGATCTGCATTGAGAATCAAGGGGGAAAGAAAGAAAGAAAGAAAGAAAGAAAGAAAGAAAGAAAGAAAGAAAGAATTGGGAATGTGGACAGAGTGAGGACTTGGAACTCGTGATTCATCATCCATTCAGCTGTCAGTCAAAGTGCTGAGTGCAGCACATACAGTAGAGACAGCATTAACACACACACACACACACACACACACACACACACGCCTGCACCTGATGTAGTCCACATAACAGTGAGAGTCCTTGCCACTCTGACCTTTCACCTTTACTCACTAGCCCCAGACATCTTGCACAATAAACCACAGCTGCAAGCCTTGCAGTTTGATTGTCACGCCATCTGTCTCTCTCTCTTTCACACACACACACACACACACACTTCTCTTGCTTTTTCCATTTCTTTCTGTCTCATCATTTCTTTCTTTCAGCTGTTATATGAATATTATTTTATTCGTATTTAGTAACTGCTTTGTCCTGATGAGTGTTGCAGAGTACAGGACACAACACACACTCACATACAACAAAGAGAGCAATTTATCTCTCTTTAGATGGCACAGCCCAATCTACATACTCACATACAGTAACACTTTAGCATAGCCCTTGATCTACATACTGCCATGTTTTTTGGGAGGTGGGGGAAACCAAAGAAAACCCACACAGACATGGGAAGAATACACAACGCCACACAGATGGTCACTTAAGCCCAGGATTGAACCTGGGACCCTGGAACTGGGAGTCAGCAACACAGCCCTCTAATCTACTCAGGTGTCATACTGGATACCTAAGAAGAGCAAGAAGAGTGTTGCTGGAGAGTGACAGAGGGCGTTTCACACATACTGAAAACATGACAGTTTTTTTTTTCTGAGAGATTCGGAATCAGTTTTATCGTGTTCCAGAGCAAGGTGAATATCATGCTAATGAAGAAATTGAAAGAAGGTGGATGAAGTTAAAGAAACTTAAAGACATTCTGGAAAAAAAAAAGATTTCTAAAAGCTCATGAAGAGAGAAGACCACATTTTGGTTCTGTTGGAAGGAGCTCTGGAACAATCCCAAGACTTATGGAAAGATTTTGTGTAAAGAAGTTTTGAAGTATTTATAGCCAGAATTTGAAAAGGGGAAAAAATCAAGAGGTCAGAGAGTTTTCCAGCCAGGAAAGAAGGACAGGAAGCAAATAGAAAACTTGAAAATAGGCTGGAAGGAGTTCAGAAGTATCTACAATACAAGAGGTGCTCTGGAATTTCGAAGCAGCTGTAATGACTTCAAGAGAAACTGGAAAGATTAAAAAGACATTTGAAAGTCGTAAGGTGTTATGGAGCAAGTAGAAACATTTTAAAAGACTTGGACAGGTTAGAATAAGACGGGTAGTGGTTCTAAGGAATAAAGACGAAATGTTTTTGAAAAATTGACGTAAATTGAAGCAATCATAAGTTCTGGGCTTATCCATTTTGGAAAAAAAAACCCTGAAGAAGATCTGAAGTGATTAAAAGGGTATAGAAACATATGGTATTTAGATTTTTTGAAAAATAAAAAAAGGGAAAACTTCACAAGCAGTTGGAAGATTTTTTAATGGATTATGGAGACTTTAAGTCGTAAAGAGACCTTCAGCAGCTGGGAAGATTTTGAAGAAGTTAGAAGTTTTTGATGGAGGAAAGATTTTTTATGCAGTTAAGAAAGCATACCATCCTCTTGCGTCCGGATTGAGGTGTTGCTGCTCTCAGGGCCCGGCCCGACATCAGTATGGGCTTTAACCCACACATGGTACAATGTCCATTTCTCCAGTCCCTGAAGCACATAGCTGGTAGCATCAGCAGGGATGTCCATCACCTCATGGCGCTCTTGGTCCTCCCCTGAGGGCGCCTGATAGGCCAGGGAGTAGCGGACAATGTTCCCATGGCGACTGGCAACAGGAGGTGGCACCCAACTCACCTTGATGCTGGTAGAAGATAGGCTGAGCAGGCGCACATCCTGAGGAGGGGCAGATGGGGCTGTGGGTGTGGAAGTCAGAAATAGGTTCGGTTATGGCATTGATGGGTGTACCGTGAGCAGTCACATTGAAAGATTTTTTTGTTTCTTTTCTTTTGACTTTTTTTTGGGGGGAGCTGGGTCAAAAATGGCCAAACTACAGCCATTTCAAGTTCTGGTCCATCATGTGTCTGAAATCTGGGCCATTATGGTCCTGAGCTGAGGACTGACACTCTGGTAATGTCATCTCCATTAATTCATGAGGCTACGTGGGACAGTTAAGAAAACTCTGGGTCAGCACTTATTTTATCTGATGATGCCTTCATCTGAAATCTGTAGTCTCATTTATCACGCATTATAGACAATTGATATTTATCACATGTGCATATGCACAACTGTGCAGTAGACGTTAATAAATCCTACACATTCCAAGTTGCTCCATTTGTCCAAGGCTACACATACTTACATAAACACCCCCAAATCACCATATATAGTAAACAAATAAAAGCCTAATTTATGGTTATGTATGTGCCTCAATTATATTCGGAAAACAATGGTGTGAAAAATCCCTTATTATTTTCATCTTTGCCACTAGTCTATTCCACTGTAATGTACTGTGGTGAGAGCAATATGAATTTGTCATGTAAGACGTGTCATTATTCGGCTGAAAGTTGGTTGGGAAATTCCTGAACTGTCTCCATTTCTCAGTGAAATGTGCCCGTGGCTAAAATCTCTCGAGTAGAAAGGATTTGAGTGTGCACAGGAACACTATTTGTGTGCTATGTTGGCTTTTCCAGAAGTGGGATGAGCTGCTGGCAGAGATCTGCTAACATTGCACTGGGCAAATGAATCCGACTACAATGAGCCACACATCTCAATCAATGCACCTTTTATGTGATTTTACTTTACACTGTAGCTGTGCACCTTGTTGTGAGCACCATAGTCAGTGATTACTCTGTTATTTATGCTGCTGATTGGTTGACAACAAGTGAGCTTTGAGCAGCTCCTCATAATCAGCTTACAATGACCACTATTACAGTTTTCTACCAGTAATCCACCTGCTCAGGAGTAGTTTAAATACAGTAAACATATCCTCATGCACAAGACAAACTTCATCAATCACATTCGATGTTTAGAAACGTGCAAGATTTACACATTTGTATGCACAGCTGATAAATGCACAGCCTGGTCTTTCACTAAACACAGTAGCACTCTTAATTGACCATGGCAGACTTAGTCGGTGCCTGGACATGCTTTAATCTACAGCAGCTTAGCTTCCTGAGTCCCTTGGAGCAGAAGTACACAAAAAAGGGACAATGCTTTGAAAGAAAACATAAGAAGGGAAGAACACACCATTTGGCCTGGAGGATAAACAAAGCAGCATATGATAGGTAGGCCTGGAAAAGTCAGCTACCACTCCTGTGTGTATTTGGATGATCTTGCTGGACTTTAGGTGAATTACTATGAGGGTTGCCATAGGTGTTTTTCATGTTTCCCAGAAGAGATATCAGTAGCAAATCCTGGATTTCTTTGTAGAGTTATTTGTCTTAGAAAGGATTAGACAAAATCATATATTCATATAGGGTGTTTCAAAAAAACTGATATTATTTGAGATAGAAATATCCCAGAAACTACATAGTCTAGGCGTGTTCTTCCCTTCTTATGTTATCTAGGCAGATAAAACTGAAAACTGATTTATTCCTCAAAATTTGAATGAGAAATTCAAAAGGTATGTGGATTCCATGAACGATTTCACAAATTTTCAATATTCGCGAACCCGCTCGACCGTCTCTTCTGATGCTGGTGGTCGTCCAGATCCTTTTGCCCTGCACAGACAGCCTTCCTCTTTGAACTTTTTGTTCCGTGTCCAAATCTGCATTGAAGTTCGTGCATTTTTAGAGAATTCTCTCATAAATACACCCTGCACAGTCTTGTCCGACTGTGTTCGAGCGTACTCTAACACAAAACGCCTTTTCTTTTCCAGTGAATGGCATTTCTATACCTAAAAACTTAAAAACAAAAAACATTTAACAAATTTTTGACCGGTTTCCACACATGCTGTTAAAATTTGAGGTCAGTTGAACGAGAATTGGCAAAGTTATTAGACTGTGAAATTATATCAAATTTTTTGAAACACTGTGTGTGTGTGTATATATATATATATATATATATATATATATATATATATATATGTGTATATATATATATATATATATATATATATATATATATATATATATATATATACACATACACACACACACACACACACACATTGTATACACTAGCAGAGCTCCTTGCGTGCACTTTGCAGACGGAGTGGTGCCCTGTACTTAAGACAATATGGTAATGCATGGACCTGATGTTGAAGAAGCAGGAAATGAAGGAAAAACCAATCTTACATAAAAACCCCCCCCAAAACTGCTAACACTGTTAATTGCAAACAAACTGAAAATAGGCTACCTATTTTTATTCTATCCACATTCACTGGATATGAACAATCGCATGCTCTGATTGGCTACTCTACTACTAGGCTATCAGCTCATATACCGTGAGTAGAGAAAAACAAAATGGCAGCTTTGTTATCAAGTACTTAAAAGAAACAGAAATAGCTAAAAGAATATAATCCCCCCCATAAATATCGCCTGTTCCACACTCCAGCCCAGTCGGTGGCAGTAATGCACCTTTAAGTTGGTTTGCCAACCGCCAATAAAAAGGCAAAAGAAGAAGAACGAAATGGCAGAGCGAAGAACAAAATGACTCAACCAACCAAGGACGAAATAAAAAGTCTACTCAAAAACAAAATAAAAAACAAAACAAAACCCCTCCAACAAAATATGGAATAAAAGTATTTGATGGTAAGAATGTATCTTTTTTTATTTTTCAAGAATTATTATTATAGCATTTTTCACGAATTGCTTCTGTCATTTTGCCAGTTTGTTTACATTCTAAGTGGAAATGATTTTGTCGGACATTTTGTATAAAGTTTTTATTTATTGAATTTGCAAAAAAAAGAGCTCTGTTTCTCAAAATCCAGTGAATGTGGAAAGAATAAAAGTTATTCCACTCAATCTCGTCGTACATGGCTTATAGCCAACTTGGTGCTACACGCCTCATCAGCTATTTATTTATACAGTAGGGCCCACAATTCCTGTGTTCCAGCAGCTAATCCCGCACTGCACCTAGTTTCATTTATGAATCCTTTCATTCAGTTCATAAAGCTGAAATCCATTATTTACCTGTGAGAGAACTCCTCATATAAACTCACTGACTTTCAGAAATCCTTTAATTGTAACTGATAACATAATAATAATAATAATAATAATAATAATAACAACAACAACAACAACAACAACCTGTACAACTAAAATTTAGCACTTACGAGTAATTTTAGAATTTGTACGTCAGAGATATGGTATTATGCCTCTGCGATTTGACAATGATTATAATTAAATATGAGAAAAAAAGAAATCTTGGTGATCAGAAACCAATGGCAGCCATAATGTAATCAATATCAGAAAATAATTTCAGTGTCTGCAAACATACTGGCTTTTACAAAGTACTCTCAAGACTCCTTCCATGAATGTTAAAGAAATATTTCATAACAGAAAACCTCACCGTAGCACCGATTGCATGCTTTTATTTGTTAAACAAAAGAAATAAATCTGTTTTTTATCATTATTAAGCTTAGATTATGTAAATGAGATATGACTAGAGAAATCATAAGATATTAGAATGAGTTCTTTTATTAGATTACTGTCAACAGCTTCTGACCACACGCTGTGTTATAAATCACTGTAGTCAACACATTCTGTTAAAAGATGTTTTTTGGATTCATCATTCAGTTATGATGTCATTGCACATGCCACATGTACAGTAGCAGTCAAAAGTTCAGACACCCCGACTCATTCATAGGTTTGTCTGTATTTTCATTATTTTCTACACTGTAGAACAATACTGTAGACATCAAAACTATGAAATAACATATGGAACATATATGGAATTATGTGGTAAACAAAAAGGTGTTAAAAAACAAAATATGTTTCATATTTTAGATTCTTCAAAGTATCCATCGTTTACCTTGATGACGCTTTGTACACTATTGGCATTATCTTAACCAGCTTCATGTGGTTACCTGGAATGCTTTCCAATTAACAGGTGCCTCGTCAAAAGTTAATTAGTGCAATTTCTTGCCTTCTTAATGGGTTTGAGATCAAACAACAAACAGTAAATAATAAAAATACAGTAAATAGCCCTATTCCACAACTGTAGTAATCTAGCCTAGTAAACTAGACCCACCCGCCTAGCGGCCAAAAATATTTTTGCCTAGCGAGTGGGTCTAGCCTCGCACCATATAAACAAAAACACCCTGGGCATCAAATCGTGCCCGCCAATCACAACGCAAGGTTTTTGTTTGGATTCTTTGGGCGGGCTTTTGCAGGAGTGACGACAAAGCTGCGCGATGCTGGAGAAAGCACAGCAGGAAAGATGGCTACCGCTAGTGAACAGCACGCGTTTGACTCCGCTTTGGAATCAGTTTTAGAAGAATTAGATTTGGAGTTTTCGTTGAAACATGAGCAGGAAGAGGCTCTCTGCTCATTCCTTTTCAAGAAGGACGTTTTCGCTGTTTTGCTGACCGGCTATGGCAAAAGTCTGATCTACCAGCTGGCTCCGCTCGTAGCCAAAAGGATGGGGCTAGTTTGTGCAGTACGAAGAATTAATAAACAGCTTTGAAACATTACTTTTTGATTGTTTCTTATTTTCCCGTTATTTTAAATTTAAGGGAAATTATTTCACCAAACACCACTAAATAAAAACTCTCAAAAACAGTTTAAGCAAACCCTTGAAAAACACTTGAAAAAAATAAGTGTATGTTAAGTATGTGGTACAGACTCCAAACTTGTGGTCATTATCTCCAAACTTCTTAATATCTAGAGCCTGTTTATTAATAAGCATTTTGAAAAATTATTTATTTCAAGGTCTCCCCCACTGCGCGTTCTGACTACGTCACAGTCACTGTTGTGCTGATTGGTCAGAGCGTTGGCCTATACGCACAGAGACAGTTTGAAAGACAGCGGGTTGTTCCTCCCACACCCGTCGGAAATGTCTACGGATCGAGGCCAGACTAAATATTCACATTTAGTCTGGCTTGCCAGGCTAGTAGTAATCCATATAATGCCAAGAACCGCTCAACTAAGTAAAGAGAAATGACATCCATCATTACTTTAGGACATGAAGTGTCCTTGAATTAATAAAAATAAAGAACAAACATGAATTAGAAGGTGTGTCCAAACTTTTGACTGATACTGTATGTTCCCAAAAATTCCAACACACCACTGTAAAACATCTTCCCATGTCCCAGGATTGCAGATCAGGTCCAAGTCCCAATATGTCCCAAGGGTGCCTAAATTTGACCTTCATAACAAAGCAGAAGCGACAAGGCAAACCCTGTGTCTGAAATCGTTCACTCGTTCACTACTCCCTACCCCTATATAGGGAATTACTATATAGAGGACTATATAGTGAGCTCATTGAAAAAATGAAAAAAAAAAAAAACGCTTTTGGACACTAGTCCGTCATGCTGGTATTTACAGTATGTCATTACTGTCGCACATTTAAAACGTGCCAGATCAGCCAGCTGGTGGGTTTTCAAAATAATAAATACATGCATGTATTTTTGTGATAAATACACATTATACTGAGCGTATTTCCCATATTAATAAATACAAAGTACCTGCATCTTTCAGTTCTTTTAAATCAAGGCTGAATGCTTTCTTCTTTGCCGCTGCTGTCTATTAAATCAAATTTGAGACTTTTAATTTGATTTCTTTCAGCGCGACCGCAATGCATGATGGGATATACTGCTTTGGTTAGTGACCATCGGTTGTATACTACTTTTCGTGATGCATTGTGGGATACTTTGAGTGCACTACTGTATATAGGGTGTAAATAGTCCTTACTAAGGTTTCGGACAGCACTACAAAATGGCGTCCTCGCTATATAGTGCCCTTATATAGTGAGTAGGGAGCAATTTTGGACACTCTTAAAGACTGTCCACCAAACACTGTTGAACTGGAAGTAAATGCAGGTAAGAACTTGTAAGAATAATTGGCAAAACATTAAACAGCCCATGCCACAGGATGTGTCAGAGAAAGCAAATAGCTAACGTATAACATTAGCAAAATTGCACTCCCACAGGAAATGAATGACGACCCGCTGTTTGCTAGGTACGAATACAGGCACGGGCGCAGATAGAGGGTGGGACGGGTGGGATTCGTCCCACCCAGATTTAAATTCACCTCGTTCGGTCCCCCCCACTTATAGGGAGGAAAAAACGTCTATGCTGTCTTTCTTTGCATAAGGCAAACCTCACGGAAAAATCAAAAGACTAATTACCATTCGGTTTATTGAGGTGCACAGCAGTACATACATAGTTGCAACAATTCACATAAAACAAAACAAAGACTGATATTCGGTTGGTTGAGCTGCGCAGACTGCACAGGTTGCGAGCTCGAGCTTGGTTGCTATGGTTACCCACAACAAGTTTGACAGGTATATCGGGGACAGCGCCTCCTAGTTCAGGACCCCAACACGGCATGATGAAGGGTGCCAAAAGGCAGAAAACGATTGCATCGTTTTTTCAAAAAACAACGACTGTAAGTAAACTGTGCCTTACTTTATCATATCACCTTGCAATTTTTTGATAGTCTGTTCAAAGTAATGTCGTAGTGAAAGTAAAATCGTACAGAGTAGAGATGCCTTTCTGGTAGCCTCCTTCTTTCGGTGATAGCCTGTAGATACAGTGCTCAGAAGGCAGTTTTAATGTTTAATCTGGCGTTCCCTGCCATAATTTCAGCGAGCATATTGTTTCATAAGGAAACTTTGCGAAGAGTTGTTGACTGACTGCCGCTCACGCAACACACAGGCATAGTTAAAGTCAACACATGTTGACAACACATGTTGGGGGTGGGGTTGGTTTGCTGGCAGCTTTGTTCCCCCCAGTTCAAAAAACGTATCTGTGCCCCTGAATACAGGTAACACCTGACACTTCCCTCTTCCTGCTTCCGTCTGTGTGTTATCACCATACTGCTTTTTTCCTTTCAGAACACAATTTTGTATTTATATTAGTGAAGAGAGGTGGATTCCTATTTAAGGAAATATCATTTAGCAAATAAACTATAAGTTTTTT
Source organism: Neoarius graeffei (assembly GCF_027579695.1). Taxonomy (NCBI): domain Eukaryota; kingdom Metazoa; phylum Chordata; class Actinopteri; order Siluriformes; family Ariidae; genus Neoarius; species Neoarius graeffei. Next base: position 73,134,455 of record NC_083572.1, read on the forward strand.
TTAAAAAGTGATTGAATAAAAGTGACTTTGTGGAGCTCTAAGTGCAACTCTGCAGGTAAGCACTGATTTTGCTTCGATGATAATTATCAACTGGTTTTAATGGTGGTTTGGCTCCAGACAAAGTGCTAAAACGCGCCTCCTGCTGTGCTCCTGTGAGCGTGAGGGGCCATGATGGTAACCCTCTGAAAAAGTAGAGGAAAAAGAGAAAGGAAGAGACTGTGAAGGAATGCGGGGGAAATGGTCCTCGAGAAGATAAGAGTGAGAGAGATAAAACAGAGCAATGATTGAGGGGCAAAACTGGAAAAGGAGAGCAAGACAGAGTTGGGGGGGGGATAAACATGAGAGACAAATGCAAAAGTGGATGAAAGGTAGTAAGTGAGAAAGAATAATAAGAGAGTGAACAAAGAATGAGAAAGAAAAATAATGACTGGATAAGATAAATGAATGGACGAAAGATAGAGAAAGATGGAGTGAGAGAGCCAGGTTTGAGGTCATGCCTCATTTTTGGCTGCCAAAGAACACATGCACGTACATGCACCCATGCACGGACACACACACACACACACGCACGCGCACACACACACACACACACACACACACACACAAACACAGCCCCAGAATGAGGCATAATTTCCCCCAAGCTGCCAGAAACGCGACAATGTTAGTGACAGAGGATTGGAGGAGTGAGATTAGAGTGAGCACACCCATCACTCTGACATCACTGATAAAATAAACAAACAAATGAAACAAACAATAAAAAAAGATGTGCCACAATAACACAATAACAGTGATTGGGAGGGATGAAAAGCTGAAGCATCTGCAGAAGAATTTCTAGCTGTGTGTAGATAAAATCTGAAGTGCACCATTCTTTACACATCAACTTTTTATATCCATGATGCTTCTTGAGCAGGACTGTACTGCAGTAAAAAGGATGAATAAATGAATGAAAGCACAATAACAGATAGGCGCGAGCACAAAATCATGAGTATTCATCCATTCATCTATTCATTCATCAGCAGTCATGATGGCGAGCCACGAGTTCAGATATCAGTGAAACGATCCTGGACAGGAATTTTGATTATGAAGAAAGTACTCGGAATGCAGATAGGTAAGTGGGATATGTGTGGATTGTGTTTATGGAGTGTGTGTGAAATGTTGGTGGAATGTGTGTGTGTGGTACTTACTGGACTGGGCTGTGCGAGCCTCAATAGGCTGTGTGTACAAGCCTAAACCCATTCCAGAGCGTGCAGCCAGTGTGAATTTATATAGAGTGTCGGGCTTCAGGCCTTCCACAGCATACGACCCAGCCGGGAGAAAGGTCACATGGGTCTGTGAGAGATAGACAAAATTAACAACATGGTTGTTGCTATTAATGGTATTGCTCCTGTTAAAATAACAGCTCAGGCAAACGTAATCTTTTATATCAAATGTAATCCATCATCTGATACATGTTTACTGTTTGAGATTTGCTTCTTTACTTTTTAGGATAAAAATGGTTTTAGTTTTGAGATGCTACTGCCACTTTACCAAGTTGCCAAGGGGTTAGAGCCAGCATACCTCCAGAGTCTGTTCTGCCCCTACACACCATCCGGATCCCTACGCTCTGCTACTACTGGTCGCCTGGCCCCTCCTCCTGTCCGCACCTCCCCAGCCCGCTCAAGACTGCTGACTGTCCTGGATCCCAATTGGTGGAATGACCTTCCCATCCTTGACTTGCAAGTGACGTCAAAGCAAAATAAAGACCCGAATGTCGGCCATGTTGGTGGATATACAAATGCGGGGTCAAGCAACATTCCATACAAAACATAGTCACACGTGCGCGACTCTCTTTGTTTTTCCATTGCTTTAAGCGTTATTTTAGCTACGTCATATCTTTGTGCAGTATATGGTTGTGGTCACAACTGTACTTGTGACCGTGGCATGTTCTGATTTTTTAGAATTCTGTCTGTGATTCGGAAAGAGGGCGAGGAAACTCTGAGGCTTAGTACGGAGAGGAGACAAGGGGATCAGGACACTTCATCCAATGACCATTTGGTGCAATAGTTAAGACATTTCGTCCAAAGCCTTTTTTATATACACTAGCAATTATTTTATATTTCAGATATTCTGGTGTTCCCAAACGAAAGCCCTGTGAGAACGCTGCTCCATGCCTAAAGATTTAATACGATCCAGCCAGCTTTAAAAATTAATAACTTGGCCAACGGAGCTCACAGCAAAGCCAAATTTTACAGGCACCTCCCTCTAAGCCTCCCCCTTCAAAAGAGCATGGTCTCAGGTCGGTAGGACCACGCCTCGGCCTGGGATTCTCAAACGAAGCCTCTGCGAGAGCGCTGCTCAGCGCCTAAAGATTTAATATGATCCAGCCAGAAACAGACATGCAAGCGAACAGCCTGCAATGACAAGGGAGTTAACTCATCCCAGGGTCAGCAAGTGGCATGGGCCGACACGGTTACCCCCCTTAGTACGCTCTTTAGTGTCAAAGTGCATGTACTATGGCACTCATTTGCTTTACAAAAATGTGTTTTGCTTTGGTCAAATTTAATTGAGAATTCCTCCTTTTTTTGCACCAACAAATACCTGAAATATAAAATAATTGATAGTGCGTATGGAAAATGCTTTGGACGAAATGCCTTATCTATTGGACGAAATGGTCATTGGATAAAATAACCTGTATTTGTACTTGATGGTTGGTAGAAGCATTTTATCTTCAGAAAAGTCTGACTTTTTTAAATAATATGGGTCAAAACCACACATATCTATCGTCTCTTTGTATCGAATCTTCGTTGGACCGTTCACATTGTGGTAATACTGAGAAAATTCAGTATTGTTTACAGACACGCTTTCAGTGGCTGCCATCCTAGTTGCTTTGCATATCCACCATCTTGGTGGACGCTCATGACGTAGCACATTTTGATCATGTGGTTGCAAGTCATCTACAGTATAAAGGTCAGAACTGCTGACTCTCTGATCACCTTCAAGCGCAGACTGAAGACTCACCTCTTCAGGCTACACCTCTCCCCTGCCTCCTTACTCACTGTGTAACTGTGTTTCAGTCTAGACCAACCCAGACTGTGTACGGTCTAGCCTGGGGTTAGCTGTTTTGAGTTCTCTATTTTGTTGTACTTTGTATGGTTGGTTTGTTTCCTTGGCTGTTTCAGTATTGGTACTCCAACAGAATATTACACTAGGTATTGCTGTCGCTTGTTCAGTTGGCGCTAGAACTTTCTTGTCTAGAAGTTCAGCACTTTGTGCACCTGACTTTTGTACTCGTTATACGTCACTCTGGATCAGAGTGTCTGCTAAGTGCCATGTAACGTAATGCTGCTATGGCTTTAGTTTTTAATCATTTTTATACACAACATTGTGTCACCATGTTAGAATTCCCATAAGTAAATCTATTTGAGATTCAATAACAATTTGATGTCATTTAAGGTGTGTGTGTGTGTGTGTGTGTACCTTTTGTCCAGAGTCAACTTCCCAGTAGGTGAGCTCATATGTAATGATTTGGTCCTGAACAGGCCAAAGCCAACGCAGCATGATCCGAGTGTCGAGCTCAGCCTCTGCCTCAAATTCACTTGGCTGGGCTGGAACTGCACGAAACACAGTTAGTCTCAACACTTCCACACACACACACCTGAACTCTTACACACTAACTATCTTGACACACTAATCCAATCATAAATTGCTGGTTGCCATCAACACACTAACACACTCTCACACACACACTCAGCCTGGTCTCTCTTACCTCCCTGCAGTGTTTTAATCTGTAGTGTGGGGGATGGTGGTCCGTCTCCCACAGCTGTGAATGCCAGCACACGCAGGCTGTATGTGGTGCCAGGCACCAGGTTCGAGATGGTGGCCAGCTGTGCTGCATCAGCAGTGTTGTGCTTGTACCAGGCACTGAGTGGTCCATACAAGTGTGCATCTTGTGTGTAATATACTCTGTAGCCCCTGATGAGGCCGTTTGGTTCCTCAGGTGGCTCCCACTGCACCAGCGCTGTGCTTGAGCTCAGCATCTTGGCCCGCACCCTCAGTGGAGGAGAAGATGGTGCCTGCTCACCAGTTCGTGTTTCCACGGATGTGCTGGGCAAGCCACGCCCCACGTTGTTTACAGCCATGACGCGGAACTCATATGGTGAGAATGGACTCAAACCGCCGATGCTGTAGCGTGTCGATGCCACACCATCCACTTCCTGGAACCCGCCATTGTCTGAGTGTTTGGCACGGTACTGGATGACATAGTATGAGACGGGCTCTGGGTTTCCAGAATCCCATGTCAGGGTCACGCTGGTTGCTGTGGTTTCAGTCACCATTAGGGAGATGGGAGGGCGAGGGAGGGCTGGAACACACACACACACACACACACACAGTCACAGGGTCAATTATAACAATGCTATGGAGTCTTTGGGGCTATTGCACTGATATTAACCACTGCCTGAGGTGTGGCCTATTACAGTTATTAAGGTCTGACTGCTGTAATGATTTAATATTTTTACTCATCTTGGATGTTTAGACCTGGTTACCCTGTCACATCCACAAGCTGGCCTAGTGGTTAGCGTGTCCGGCTCTCGACTGGGAGATCATGAGTTCTACTTGTGGTTGGATCATACCAAAGACCATCATAAAAATGGTATCTATTGCCATCTGGCAAGGCACGCTGCAATACAGATGCAAGTGTGGAGTCAAACCCTGGCGGTGACCAGAGGACTAGCCCCTCCACTATACCCCTAGCTGTATAGGCGAGAGGCCAAGGACTACAGAAGCGGAGATGGGCGCCGCCCAATGCGCCTAAGGGCCTGGTTAGTACTGGGATGGAAGACTGCCTGGGAAGACCAGGTCCTGCTATGGGAAGGACTTTGACTTTTTTTTTTTTTACTTTTGACCCTGCCACAAGAAAACCTCTGCTCCTGGTACATCTTTTTGGACTTTATCTCATCTAATAGGCTTTCTCTCACCAATACTGATTTTAAATAGCAACCACTTCACTAATAAATGACTGATATAATTTTATACAGCAAAATACATGGCTTTATTGATATGATAGAAACCCCCCCCCCACAAAACTGATTTTATTGGCCAACTGATTTATCAGTCAAGCTGTTTATTATTATTATTATTATTATTATAGTTTTAAGGAGTTTTTTCAAATGCGCTTAAAAGTCATTTAATCTGTATTTCACAATTCACACATACCGGTAGTACAAATGTGTTCCAAGTTGATGTAATTTTTTTCCCAACATTTTAATGCCATTATCTAATGCTGAACCACAGACACTGCAATCTCTGTCTGTAGGTCATCCATTGTGCATTTGACATGAAATGCAGAGGCGTTGCACTAAAAATGTCTTTTTCCCATGGTAAACACGGCCATTATCATCACTTTGGCTCGGGGTAATGGACCGCTGCTCAGAATACCGTGTTTGCACAGGAAAGCGGTAAAGTATCTGCATTGTAATAAAATTGCAGGAGAAAATGACTCTAAATGGCTGTTTTTTCATGTTGCATATGATGCTGTCAGAGGACTGGATGAATGTATAAGTGTACAAGGTAACAGCGTTAAAACGGGTGGGAGAAAAATGTGCATCTGCCCAGCTTTATGGAGCTTAAGTCTCTTCTCTATGTACAAAACGCACTGAGACCAATTTCATCTACTGCCTGTGAGAGGTGAATAAGGAGAGTATAATAATAATAATAAAAAAAATCTGTGCAGACTGGATTAGCACTGTGCTAAGTGATGCCTAACTAAACCTGCAAGATTTATAGTGAATCATTTTCCTTTTCCACTCTATTCCCTCAGTATAAAACCCTTCCTTACATTTTTCCATCATAAATATAACTGTGTCCTAACATCCACAAGAGTCCACAACAAAGGTCATAGTATTTCATTCATGTGGGTTGGAAAGTCATTATATGATACTACCAGAGGTGGACAGTAATAAAGTACATTTACTTGAGTACTGAACTTAAGTACACTTTGAATATCTGTACTTCACTTGAGTATTTTTTTGGAAATGTATGACTTTAACTTCACTACATTTGAAAGACAAATATTGTACTTTTCACTCCACTACATTTCTATCAAGGTCCTCGTTACTCGTTACTATGAAGCAGCTTTGAAACTGGATGGTTTTTCTTTTCTTTTCTAAAACGTGACTGGTTTTTTTGCAGATGACACTGAGACACTAAAGTAATCACTAGGGTCACGTCACGTCCATAGACTGTATAAAATCAAGCGCAATTATTTCTCATCAGCTTTATTTGAACTCGATCAGTTGATGGCAGAATGGAAGGAGGCCGTTCTTCTGGAGAACGTACACACCCGTGGCCATACCTAGAACCCATGTTTCAGTTTTCTGAAAGGATTAAAGATTTGTTTAATTTTAAACGTTTGCTTTGTTTGCCTAAAACGAACCACATCATGGCCTCCAAAAACTCACCGTCCAACCTGCGGAAGCATATTGAGGTATGTAAATGTTTTATTCCAAGAGAAAGCTTGCAATAAAGTTGTCTGTGCTTTTAGAGCTAGCGATAACATTGAAATAGCTATGCAGTCTGGTTAGTCAAATGACTTTCTATGGATTCGCCTGCCAATGAACAATGGATCTTTTTTGTCAATTCAGTTGTGTTTCATTTTGTAACGTTCTACCAGGCATTTATTCTACAGGTTCTACAAGCTAGTCAGTATATCCAGTCGGTTGCTGCAGAGGCATGAGTTATTATAAGCATTGTGGCAATAATACAGCAACGCATTGACAGAAAATGTACTTTTAATACTTAAGTATTTTTAAAAGCAAGCACTTCAGTACTTTAACTTGAGTAAAAATTTGACTGGACAACTTTCACTTGTAACGGAGTAACATTTGACCAGTGGGATCTATACTTTCACTTAAGTAATGAAGTTGGGTACTTTGTCCACCTCTGGATACTACCTGAAATTCCTACTCATGTACCATTCACCATATTTTCTTGATTATAAGTTGTCCAGAAAATAAGGGACCCCCCCCCCCCCCCCAATTTTGTCTGCTTAGAAGAAAGATATATGCCGCTTCAATGTATTGATTTTTATTTGTGTAGGGTTTTTTTTTTTGCTTCTAAATGCCCCTGAGTTGTTATCCATACTGCTTTCAATAAATAGGAACACTACTTGAGGACATAATGTATTAAGGAACAATGAGGCCTTGATTAAAATGTATCCTTCACTTATTTATTTTGTGAAGAAAAATAACCTTGCAGGTAGTGGACTTTCCTGATTGTGAGCTGCTTGATTTTTTTCTCCCACTAGCTGTCGGACTAATTAATGCCACAGGGTTAAGGTAAAAGGGAGCCAGGAAGCCACTGCTAGGATGGCAAATATTTAGTTGAAATAGTACAATGTCACATAAATGCCCTTGGCTCATTATAATGGAGAGCATGGATTAGTCCAGTGACCCTTTTACTGCTGCATGTTTTCCATACCAAGATACACTTCACTATCGCAGGAATTCTTCAGATAAACTTTTACATCTCCAAAGAAGATAAAAATGTGATCTCGTTCCGTGACTGGTACAATTATAGTAAGCAATACTCCACTAAAGTTATGGTAGAAATTCCCAATGATTTTATGATGTATTTGCAAGGGATGTAACAATATACTCCGACCATGATACGATTCGATACGATTCATGATACTGGCTTCATGATTTTGATTCAGTTCGATTCTCAGAATATTTTGAACAGAATTTGAATGAAGAAAAATTATGAATCATAAAAAATGCAAAACAATGTACATTTTTTTGCCTGTATAAAACCAAATTAATTTTAAAAAATTGTGATAAACCGAGGGTTTAATATTGTAAACAAAATGTACTTGAGGTTCATAATATCTTATAAACAAACAAACAAATAAATAGGTGGCACAGTGGTGTAGTGGTTAGCACTGTTGCCTCACAGCAAGAAAGTCCGGGTTCGAGCCCCATGGCCGGCGAGGGCCTTTCTGTGTGGAGTTTGCATGTTCTCCCCATGTCCGCGTGGGTTTCCTCCGGGTGCTCCAGTTTCCCCCACAGTCCAAAGGCATGCAGGTTAGGTTAACTGGTGACTCTAAATTGACTGTAGGTGTGAATGTGAATGGTTGTCTGTGTCTATGTGTCAGCCCTGTGATGACCTGGCGACTTGTCCAGGGTGTACCCCGCCAATGTGAATTGTATATTTTTGCATCACAATGCATCATGTCACAGTATACCGTTACACCCCCAGTATCTGCATAATACTTGAAGCCAGATTTACAAAGCAGAGCAAATTAATGTGAAGCCACAAAAAAAAGTGCCAGTTAGAGTGGCCAGTTCTGCAAGTCATCTACTAACAATGTGCAAATTAATGAACACAGATGCAGCCAGTTCATTTTAATAATAACCCATGCAATCTACCAAGAGCAGCGCAAATTAGTGTAAGGTCTCAAACAGGTGCGTGACTCCTTCGACTTGGAGGTTCGAGGTCATCTTTAATTTCCTCCAGCAAATTAAGAATCATGTGCCTTGGCAATTGATATGTTCTGATAACGTCTTTCTCTGGCATTACAAAATTAACACAAGTGGAGAAAATTCTGTCCCTTCTACCACGAGCTCTGTTCTCAGCAGCACCTGCTCCTAGTGAGAACTATTGTAGCCATGCAAGTGCAAAATGGGTTCAGACGTGCTTTTTTTCAGTGTGAAATAATGGCACAATTAGCGGTAAATTGACTACTGCAAACCATGTTGCAGGATTCATTTAAATACTCTCTCCCCCAAATTTTGTGGTCTGAAAGGGAAACTCCTACAAAAAATATATGCGATGGGGCCAACCGCAAAAATAACTGTCCCCACACCTTTCCATCGCTAACTTTTCACTGAGTGTCTTTAGTAAATAACTCGACAGTTGTTTTTTTTAAAGCCATAAGAGGGTATATTACTGTTTATTCTATCCACATTCACTGGATATGAGCAACTGTGCGCTCTGATTGGCTACTCTACGACTAGGATATCAGCTCATATACCGTGAGTAGAAAAAAAACCAAAATGGCAGAGCATGTTGCTGAACCAACCGAGGACAAAATAAAAACTCTACTCGAAAACAAACCCCCCAAAATACAAAAAAAGCAACAAAATATGGAATGAAAATATTTGAGGGTAAGAACTTTTTTTTCAATTGCTATAGCGTTTTTCACAAATTGCTACTGTCATTGGGCTCTTGCTGTTGTTTGTGCCTATGGCCCAAATAGCAGTATAGAGTATCCGGCCTTCTTGGAGTCCCTGGGAGAGGTACTGAGGAGTGCTCAGACTGGGGACTCCATTGTGTTACTGGGGGACTTCAATGCTCACGTGGGAGATGACAGTGACACCTGGAGGGGCGTGGTTGGGAGGAACGGCCTCCCCGATCTGAACCCGAGTGGTGTTTTGTTATTGGACTTCTGTGCTAGTCACGGTTTGTCCATAACGAACACCATGTTCGAGCATAGGGGTGTCCATAAGTGCACGTGGCACCAGGACACCTTAGGTTGGAGGTCAATGATAGACTTTGTAGTCGTTTCATCTGATCTCCGGCCCTATGTCTTGGACACTCGGGTGAAGAGAGGGGCTGAGCTGTCAACTGATCACCACCTGGTGGTGAGTTGGATCCGCTGGCGGAGGAGGAAGCTGGACAGACCTGGCAGGCCCAAACGTATGGTGAGGGTCTGCTGGGAACGTCTGGCCGAGCACTCTGTCGGGGAGGTCTTTAACTCCCACCTCCGGGAGAGCTTTTCCCAGCTTCCGAGGGAGGCGGGGGACATTGAGTCTGAGTGGACCATGTTCTCTACCTCCATTGTGGACGCAGCTGTTCGGAGCTGTGGCCGCAAGGTCTCCGGTGCCTGTCGTGGCGGCAATCCCCGAACCCGGTGGTGGACACCAGAAGTAAGGGATGCCGTCAAGCTGAAGAAGGAGTCCTATCGGGCCATGTTAACCTCCAGGACTCCCGAGGCAGCTGACGGGTATCGGCAGGCCAGGCGTGCTGCAGCTCGGGCAGTTGCGGAAGCAAAAACTCGGAACTGGGAGGAGTTCGGGGAGGCCATGGAGAAGGACTATCGGTCGGCCTCGAAGAAATTCTGGCAAACCGTCCGGCGCCTCAGGAGGGGGAAGCAGTACTCTGCCAACACTGTTTACAGTGCGGGTGGGGAGCTGTTGACCTCGACTGGGGACATTGTCGGGCGGTGGAAGGAATACTTTGAGGATCTCCTCAATCCCACCGTCATGTCTTCCACTGAGGAGACTGAGGCTGATGACTCAGAGGTGGACTCGTCCATTACCCAAGCCGAAGTCACTGAGGTGGTTTGCAAGCTCCTCGGTGGCAAGGCACCGGGGGTGGATGAGATCCGCCCTGAGTATCTCAAGTCTCTGGATGTTGTGGGGCTGTCTTGGTTGACACGCCTCTGCAACATCGCGTGGCGGTCAGGGACAGTGCCTCTGGAGTGGCAGACTGGGGTGGTGGTTCCTCTTTTTAAGAAAGGGGACCGGAGAGTGTGCCCCAATTATAGGGGAATCACACTTCTCAGCCTCCCAGGGAAGGTTTACTCCAGGGTACTGGAGAGGAGAATTCGACCAATAGTCGAACCTCGGATCCAGGAGGAACAATGCAGTTTTCGTCCTGGTCGCGGAACACTGGACCAGCTCTATACCCTTCATAGGGTGCTCGAGGGTTCATGGGAGTTTGCCCAACCAGTCCACATGTGCTTTGTGGATCTGGAGAAGGCATTCGACCGTGTCCCTCGTAGTATTCTGTGGGGGGTGCTTCGGGAGTATGGGGTTCAGGGCTCTTTGCTAAGGGCTGTCCGGTCCCTGTACGAACGGAGCAGGAGTCTGGTTCGCATTGCCGGCAGTAAGTCAGACCTGTTCCCAGTGCATGTTGGACTCCGGCAGGGCTGCCCTTTGTCACCGGTTCTGTTCATAATTTTTATGGACAGAATTTCTAGGCGCAGCCAGGGGCCAGAAGGAATCCTGTTTGGGAACCACAGGATTTCATCTCTGCTTTTTGTGGATGATGTTGTCCTGTTGGCTTCTTCAAACCAGGACCTTCAGCATGCACTGGGGCGGTTTGCAGTCGAGTGTGAAGCGGCTGGGATGAGAATCAGCACCTCCAAGTCCGAGGCCATGGTTCTCGACCGGAAAAGGGTGGCTTGCCCTCTCCAGGTTGGTGGAGAAGTTCTGCCTCAAGTGGAGGAGTTTAAGTATCTCGGGATCTTGTTCACGAGTGAGGGAAGGATGGAGCGTGAGATCGACAGGCGGATCGGTGCAGCCTCCGCAGTGATGCGGTCGCTTTACCGGTCCGTTGTGGTGAAGAAGGAGCTGAGCCAAAAGGCGAAGCTCTCAATTTACCGGTCGATCTACGTTCCGACTCTCACCTATGGTCATGAGCTTTGGGTAATGACCGAAAGGACAAGATCGCGGATACAAGCGGCCGAAATGAGTTTCCTTCGCAGGGTGGCTGGGCGCTCCCTTAGAGATAGGGTGAGAAGCACAGTCACTCGGGAGGAGCTCGGAGTAGAGCCGCTGCTGCTCCACATCGAGAGGAATCAGCTGAGGTGGCTCGGGCATCTTTTTCGGATGCCTCCTGGACGCCTCCCTGGGGAGGTGTTCCAGGCATGTCCCCCCGGGAGGAGGCCCCGGGGAAGACCCAGGACACGCTGGAGGGACTATGTCTCTCGGCTGGCCTGGGAACGCCTCGGTGTTCTTCCCGAGGAGCTGGCCGAGGTGTCTGGGGAAAGGGAAGTTTGGGCTTCCCTGCTTAGACTGCTGCCTCCGCGACCCGGTCCCGGATAAAGCGGAAGAAGACGAGACGAGACGAGATTTTGCTGATTTGTTTACTTTCTAAGCAGAAATGATTTTGTCAGATGTTTTGTAAAAATATTTTATTTATCGAATTTGCAAAAAATAAAAATGCTCTGTTTCTCAAAACCCGGTGAATGTGGATAGAATAAAACAGTTATTCCACTATACCTACCTAGTCAGTTACAGTGGTGCTTGAAAGTTTGTGAACCCTTTAGAATTTTCTATATTTCTGCAGAAATATGCGTATGATGTTTACACCCTAGCTGACTATTCCCTTACCTGTTCCTGACCTTAAACTCAACCTCAACAACAGCGGAACCATACAGTCGGCTATACCATTCTTGTCTCATTTGTTTTTGATTCTTAACCATTTCTCCTTTGCACTCTCAGACATAATCACCTTGTTGCTGTAGTGGGACCATCAAGGGCACAACTTTGGTGAATTTATATTATATACAGTGGTGCTTGAAGGTTTGTGAACCCTTTAGAATTTTCTATATTTCTGCATAAATATGACCTAAAACATCATCAGATTTTCACACAAGTCCTAAAAGTAGATAAAGAGAACCCAGTTAAACAAATGAGACAAAAATATTATACTTGGTCATTTATTTATTGAGGAAACTGATCTAATATTACATATTTGTGAGTGGCAAAAGTATGCGAACCTCTAGGATTAGCAGTTAATTTGAAGGTGAAATTAGAGTCAGGTGTTTTCAATCAATGGGATGACAATCAGGTGTGAGTTTTATTTAAAGAACAGGGATCTATCAAAGTCTGATCTTCACAACACATGCTTGTGGAAGTGTGTCATGGCACGAACAAAGGAGATTTCTGAGGACCTCAGAAAAAGCATTGTTGATGCTCATCAGGCTGGAAAAGGTTACAAAACCATCTCATCTGTGGATTGGTAGAGTTTGGACTCCACCAATCCAGTCAGACAGATTGTGTACAAATGGAGGAAATTCAAGACCATTGTTACCCTCCCCAGGAGTGGTCAACCAACAAAGATCACTCCAAGAGCAAGGCGTATAATAGACAGCGAGGTCACAAAGGACCCCAGTGTAACTTCTAAGCAACTGAAGGCCTCTCTCACATTGGCTAATGTTAATGTTCATGAGTCCACCATCAGAAGAACACTGAACAACAATGGTGTGCATGGCAGGGTTGCAAGGAGAAAGCCACTGCTCTCCAAAAAGATCATTGCTGCTCATCTGCAGTTTGCTAAAGATCATGTGGACAAGCCAGAAGGCTATTGGAAAAATGTTTTGAGGACGGATGAGACCAAAATAGAACTTTTTGGTTTAAATGAGAAGCGTTATGTTTAGAGAAAGGAAAACACTGCATTCCAGCATAAGAACCTTATCCCATCTGTGAAACATGGTGGTGGTAGTATCATGGTTTGGGCCTGTTTTGTTGCATCTGGGCCAGGACGGCTTGCCATCATTGATGGAACAATGAATTCTGAATTATACCAGCAAATTCTAAAGGAAAATGTCAGGACATCTGTCCATGAATTGAATCTCAAGAGAAGGTGGGTCATGCAGCAAGATAACGACCCTAAGCACACAAGTCGTTCTACCAAAGAATGGTTAAAGAAGAATAAAGTTAATGTTTTGGAATGGCCAAGTCAAAGTCCTGACCTTAATCCAATCCAAATGTTGTGGAAGGACCTGAAGCGAGCAGTTCATGTGAGGAAACCCACCAGCATCCCAGAGTTGAAGCTTGTTTGTACGGAGGAATGGGCTAAAACTGCAGGACTGATCAACAGTTACCGGAAACGTTTAGTTGCAGTTATTGCTGCACAAGGGGGTCACACCAGATACTGAAAGCAAAGGTTCACATACTTTTGCCACTTACCGATATGTAATATTGGATCATTTTCCTCAATAAATAAATGACCAAGTATAATATTTTTGTCTCATTTGTTTAACTGGGTTCTCTTTATCTACTTTTAGGACTTGTGTGAAAATCTGATGTTGTTTTAGGTCATATTTATACAGAAATATAGAAAATTCTAAAGGGTTCACAAACTTTCAAACACCACTGTATCAGCTAATGTACGACTCAATTTTGTGGAATAACTGTTAAATATTAGGAAATTTGAGAGCTATCATTGAACAAAATTGCATTATATTTCATTTCTGATATTCTTTATACAAAGCAGTTTCTTGTATCATTGACGGTCTTTTGATCATTGTATAGTAAAGTAGCTTCATTTAAAAAATAATTTCATTTCTTTTGAAAAACGATCTCTTCCTTACTGAGCTTGCATTTTCTAGTTAATTACCAAGCTTTTTGATGGCCTCATGCATGACAATTTCCACCATTTCACAATGACGTTAAAGCCCAGTGCCTTATGCAGAGTCCTTTTATTAGGCAGTACCAGGCTATTGCATATTATGGCCACATCAAGTCCTTTTTTTTTTTTTTGTCTGCATCTCCTCATTTACATACATCTGGGCCTAAATCTTTTGATCCCTACTATAGCTGTAGCTGTGATTAAAACCCCATATCTGAAATTCACCCGTGTAATAATCCTAAGTCTTAGAATCCCCAAATGATTATAAGCACCAGATGGCTATTACCAACATGTGGCCTAAAATTCAGCACATTGTGTTAGATGCCTGAAGATATCTTGGTGTCTGATAAGGCTTTAAACCTCAGAGACAAGGATGAGCATTTCTGGGCTGCGCTCCAATATTGTTACGATGTGATAAACAATGCAATAGGCTCAGCTCCTTCTCATCAAGAGACAGTTTTAAATAACACCTTTAATTTGGCCGAATAGGTTCACTTTGGTTTAGGGTGAAAAACAATGCTCAAAGAGTTATTCATCACTCTGAAATGATATTCCTCATATTTCAACACTGATGAAAGATTGATGAGCTGATGGCACGCGCTGTGTGGTGGGGAGCTGTGGGAATCATACAGCCTTCATTATTAACAAGAAGTTTTTACAGATTCGCAGCTGCAGCTCGGCGAGAACAACATCAGAGCTTTGAGAGCAGATCGGGTCATCTTTCTCGATCACTGCAGATGAAGAAGTACGTGCTTAATCAAATGTCATGTTAAGCCAATGGCAGATGTGTCCGTGATGTCTTCTTTCCTCTTCAACCCATCCTCAAACATTTCTTTTAACCTTCTTATTATAACCAAACACTGATTTTACAAATACGGCTCTAAAGTAAAAAACAATTTTGTCTTACAGTGCATCATGATTTCATAATGTGCCTTTAAAACAGACTCTTCTTATTGACTGAAAGCAGGAGGGATGATTAGACAAAACTTATTACTTTGGCAAATGAGAGGATACACAATGCTCCTGAGATCACCATTCACCCAAAAGTAACAAGACAGTATAATATACCTATATAGTAGCTAGAAAAGTCATTAAAATAATAATAATAATAGGGTGGCACGGTGGTGTAGTGGTTAGCACAGTCACCTCACAGCAAGAAGGTCTGGGTTCGAGCCCCATGGCCGGCGAGGGCCTTTCTCTGCGGAGTTTGCATGTTCTCCCCGTGTCCACATGGGTTTTCTCCGGGTGCTCCGGTTTCCCCCACAGTCTAAAGACATGCAGGTTAGGTTAACTGGTGACTCTAAATTGACCGTAGGTGTGAATGTGAGTGTGAATGGTTGTCTGTGTCTATGTGTCAGCCCTGTGATGACCTGCCGACTTGTCCATTGTGTACCCCGCCTTTCGCCCGTAGTCAGCTGGGATAGGCTCCAGCTTGCCTGCGACCCTGTAGAACAGGATAAAGCGGCTAGAGATAATGAGATGAGATGAATAATAATAGGGTGGCACAGTGGTGTAGTGGTTAGCGCTGTCGCCTCACAGCAAGAAGGTCCGGGTTCGAGCCTCGTGGCCGGCAAGGACCTTTCTGTGCGGAGTTTGCATGTTCTCCCCGTGTCCGCGTGGGTTTCCTCTGGGTGCTCTGGTTTCCCCCACAGTCCAAAACATGCAGTCAGGTTTGTCGGCTACTCTAAATTGCCCATAGGTGTTAATGGTTGGGTTAGGTTAACTGGTGACTCTAAATTGACCGTAGGTGTGAATGTGAGTGTGAATGGTTGTCTGTGTCTATGTGTCAGCCCTGTGATGACCTGGCGACTTGTCCAGGGTGTACCCCGCCTTTCGCCCGTAGTCAGCTGGGATAGGCTCCAGCTTGCCTGTGGCCCTGTAGAGCAGGATAAAGCGGCTAGAGATAATGAGATGAGATGAGATAATAATAATAATAACACTTTGTAAGTGAATCAGTGATAACTGTTTTTGGAATGAAAATTAAGCTGGCTAACTAACTT
Source organism: Neoarius graeffei (assembly GCF_027579695.1). NCBI lineage: Eukaryota > Metazoa > Chordata > Actinopteri > Siluriformes > Ariidae > Neoarius > Neoarius graeffei. Next base: position 73,150,570 of record NC_083572.1, read on the forward strand.
AGAGGACCCATTTTGAAGTTTGGTTTTGAAATAAACAGCTCTGACTGATGTAAACCAAATCTACCCACAATGAATTAAATATATCTGTAAAATTACAGTATGTTTTACAGTGCTGATCTTAATGAGCTCTGTTGTGATAGAGTTATCGGTTACTGACTTATTTTATAGTGACGTAAGTACTTATAAGTTTTTTTTTTTTATTTTTTATTTATGCTAGCAGCGGTAGTGCAAATTGTTACTTTCACTCAGGAAAGTAACATCCATCCATCCATAGCTGCTTATCCTGTACAGGGTCGCAGGCAAGCTGGAGTCTATCCCAGCTGACTATGGGCGAGAGGCAGGGCACACCCTGGACAAGTCGCCAGGGCTGACACATAGAGACAAACAACCATTCACACTCACATTCACACCTACGGTCAATTTAGAGCCACCAATTAGCCTAACCTGCATGTCTTTGGACATGCAGGTTAAAAAAAATTCCCACTTTTCATGGATCATTCCGGTTTGGTGATCAATTGTGGGGGGAAACCGGAGCACCTGGAGGAACATGCAAACTCCACACAGAAAGGCCCCCATCAGCCACTGAATTCAAACCCAGAACCTTCTTGCTGTGAGGCGACAGTGCTAACCACTACACCACCATGCCGCCCTCACTCAGGGTCTTTCTACTTTCTTCTTTCTATTCTCATAACATTTTTAGGACACTATTTCTCCCTCAGTTTTCAACCAATCATCATCAAATTTCACATGAAGAATACCTCTGGGCTCAATTATGTTACTATGACTTTTGGTGCTGATTCAGATCACCAAACCGGAATGATCCATGAAAAGTGGGATTTTTTTTTTCAATCACCTATAACTGTCAATTTTCATGAATTTTTCAATCAGGTTTTTTTTTTATTTTTAATTTTGTTCAGGGCAGCAGGGCACAACTTTTCCTTGACCTTCAATTGACAAATGTCACCCAGCGCAAATTACTGTGACTTAAAGTCATAGTCTCTATCTAGTTTTCTGTATTGCTGTTTCTATCATTTCCTCGAGTTTGAGAAATTGGCAATCATACAAGGAAAGACCTGTTTGACCAAAGGATTGGTGTCTAAATTTCAATGATATTGTACAATTGTTATCAGAATGTTGTGTCTTTTGGACTCTAGCATAAACTTACGGTTTCTTCTAGGCAGAACTGTGTAGTATTCTGTCATTTTAAACGGACTCTTACCTTTGACGATGATTTGCGCAGTGGTCTCGATCATGCCCAATGAGGACATAGCCACACAAGTGTAGTTGGCTGACTGGCGGATGTTGTTGAGCTCCAGCACATTGCGTCCAATGGGCATCTCTTCTTCTTTGGTCAGCTCCGTGTCACCCTTCATCCACTTGACAAAAGGCATTGGTGCGCCGACAGCGACGCATGTGAGGTTGATGCTGCCACCGGGCATCACCTCATGATTGGTGGGAGGAATAGAGAAGCGTGGCGGAACTCGCCTCACTGTTGGAGGAGGAGGAGAGGAAGTGAACAGATGAGAAAAGGAGGAAACTCAGTAAACATACCTTACTGTGACATGGCCCTGGCATGCTAAAAGGGATTTGTATTATCAGATAAATAGCCTTTTTATTACTGTGTTACTATTTTAAAATCATTATGAGACATCTTAGGACAACTTCAGTTAAACACAAATTGTCTAGTGATGCAGAAACTGACAGGGTATTGGATTTTTTAGTATCATGTGATGTCTCCTGGGAAGCATTGGAATGATTTTTTTTTATTCCATCAAGTTATGGTTGATGATAGCTATGTCAATTTCATCACGGGCTTTTCTTAAAACTAAATGTTACAGCTCTTAATGTTCCCACGAGACTCTGCTTGAACTCTGTCTCTCATTAGGCAAAGTACCTCCTTTTGAAAAAATCACTAATGAGCATCCAAATAATAATAATAATAATAAAAAAGTAAAGAACTTGTCCCAAGCAGAAATGTTAACTGGACTATATGATAATGTAAAATGCCACGTTCTGCACGTTCTGCAGTTCCCTGCTATGGATTTCGCTGAGTGCATCTTTATTGTTATCTCCCCTGGGTTTCCCTAAAATGCTGCCAAGCTTTCTACATTATAGGTCTTTTCTGAAGGGACATTACTGCACTCTCTCTGCACATTAAAAACACGAGCCGCTGCAATGTTAATTGCAATTGTGAAATGGGAGCCATGAAGGAAATGTCTCCTGAGACACTGTGTTGCTTTCTGTATTATGAGCTCCAGTTTCTGATCTTCATGGGTGGACCAGTGGATTGGACACTAGATCTTGTACTCACTCTGGGATGAACACTGGCTTATGATTGATGAATATTTCTTGGTATTTCGGTTGGGAGTGTTTATTTATTTATTTATTTATTTTACTAGGTTATTTAAAGGATAAGAAAACCTGAATAGTCAGCTTAAGGCCTGGTCCCACAATACTGATAACTACAACTATAATGATAACTATAAATAAATCAGTCCCCTGTAGTTTATGTGGTTGATGGTCACACCAGACCGATAACGATATCTAGAGCCCAGGGCTGGGTTTATCAGTATTGGTGAGGTTGCTTCTGGAGCAATTTTTCCAGGCCTGGACCTGATCCGATAAACATCTGACCAATCAGGTAATTGTTTACATGTGATGTTATCTGAGCACGTGCTATTTTCCCCGGGCATCTTAGTACATCCTTGCTGAATCATGAAGTCACAGAATGTGGATTCACAGAAAATTAAAAATATAATACAAAGCATGGATCTTTTATTCACTGATATGTGATATTTTCCATGAAATATCAATAGTAAATGAATAAAGTAAACATATAAATGCAGGTGAGATATTTTAATTATGAACTTCAGCAGTCCAAACATTTAATTGTTTTAGACTTCTTAATTTTTTTTATCTGTGATGCATCATCCGTATGAAATCAGGAACCAATCTGTAATACACTGAAACGTCCATGACCAATCCGTAAATTATTAGCGTCCATGATGCATCCGTATTCAAATCTGTAACCACTCTGTATTTTGTATCCTTTTTAATTATATTTCCGTAATCCTTGACCTAGCCGTATTTTATCAACCACCAGAGTATGTACGTGGGTTGTTTTGAAGTCCAGGCTGTACAGTGTGACCCGGAATAATGTGCTACTACTTGGGAAAAAAACTTCCATGACTATTCCTAAGTTGCATGCATTTATTTCCCTGAGTGGCAGGACCAACCGATATTACAGTTGGGATTATAGTGGTGGTGTGACTGCTCCAGACTGGAACTAAATTCAGGCACAGGTATAGTCATAGTTGTAGTTATGGATATAGTTATCAGTGTTGTGGGACCAGGCCCTTAAGCATGACTGCATGAGCCACTCTGACATTAAAATAATTCAACACAGAGGCTCCACTGTTCACGTGGGTTTCCTCTCTGTATTTGAGTCTCATCCCACAACCAGAAACATGCCAAAAGGTACATTACCGATTATTTCAATACATCCTATTCAAACACATTTCATCAGTGTACCAATTTAATGTACAAGATTTAAGACATCTGATTCAACACTATATAGTCAAAAGTATGTGGACACCTGACTATCACACTCATATATGCCCATTCCAAAACCATTAACATGGCACTGGTTCCCTCTTTGCTATTACAATAACCTCCACTCCTCTGCGAAGGCTTTCCACTAGATTTTGGAGGATTGCTGTGAGGATTTGTACTCATTCAGCTACAAAAGCATTAGTGAGATCAGGCACTGATAAAAGCCTGGGGTGCAATCAGCATTCCAGTTTATCCTAAAGGGGTTCAGTGGGGCTGAGATCAGGGCCACTTTACTTCTTCCACTCCAAACATGGTAAACCATGTCTTCATGGACCTCATCCAGGAACCATGTCTTCATGGACCTGGATGGACATCATCCAGGGGTGATGTCAGGATGAAGCAGGTTTGGGCCGTTTAGTTGCAGTGACTGGAAATCTTAATATTACAGCATACAAAGACATTATATACAATTGGACGCTTACAACATATAGGGGAGACTTGGGACAAGTTTTCAGCTTTTGTAGATTGTGTGAAATTCTTTGCAGTTAACAGTCACATTCATATCACATTCGAGAGTATTTACTGTCCCCTTTTGCCACAACATTAGTTTCTCAGCTTGCCATATATACTGGCCTTCAGGCTTCACTTTTCTGTCATTATTTTTTTGCAGAGAGACATGAGACACTGAAGGGAGATATGGGACATTATGTTGGGAGACTTGGGGCATTATGGGGAGACATGAAACAAAAATCAAATACCTAGGCATACATGGTTAATTTTTATTTATTATCAAAACTTGTGGGGCGGCACGGTGGTGTAGTGGTTAGCGCTGTCGCTTCACAGCAAGAAGGTCCGGGTTCGAGCCCCGTGGCCGGCGAGGGCCTTTCTGTGTGGAGTTTGCATGTTCTCCCCGTGTCCGCGTGGGTTTCCTCCGGGTGCTCCGGTTTCCCCCACAGTCCAAAGACATGCAGGTTAAGTTAACTGGTGACTCTAAATTGACCGTGAGTATGAATGGTTGTCTGTGTCTATGTGTCAGCCCTGTGATGACCTGGCGACTTGTCCAGGGTGTACCCCGCCTTTCGCCCGTAGTCAGCTGGGATAGGCTCCAGCTTGCCTGCGACCCTGTAGAACAGGATAAAGCGGCTACAGATAATGAGATGAGATGAGATCAAAACTTGTAACATCCGAACTGTATGAACACGCAGTGCTGGTACAGCGATAGAAAAATGTTAGTTTACCCCAAACCTGACTCGACAAAACAGCTCCATTCTCAAGAAAGAATTAAATAAACTGAATCTTCATGCAGGGACACACCTACATTTTTAACAAAAAATTCTAAACAATTTTATATTTGTAAACCACAAGGGAAAAAAAACGTAACATGATGAACTGTCCCAACTCTCCCCATCTGGCCATTTTAAAAATAAATCCTTAAATATTTTCCCCCAGAATTTAAGTTTAATAAATAATATGGTAACTCTAGGCTACACACTTTAATTCTTAACAAATCCCCAATTCACCAGTGTACATTACATCAGAGAATGGAGGTGAATTGCAAAGTAGGGAATACAAGTTTTGGTTGACAAAAATATTGGACTGCATATACCTTGCCGTAGTGTCCAGCTTTGTGCCTCCAAAGGAAGTTACATCTAACTTCTGATGTAATCAGCTTGGATGTCCTGATTGGTTGAAATCAATTTATGGGAATACAAACTGTCTCACTCTGACTTGCCCATACCGTAGGTGTCAATGTTTGTGCGTGAATGGGTATTTGTCTGGGAGCTGCGACAGGCAGACAGCCTCGTAGCCTACAGGGCGTCAGGATAAAATAAAAATAAATAATAAATGACAAACAGCCCCAAGTCTCCCCTGTCCCAAGTCTCCCCACTCTCTGCTACATTGGTCTGATGGTCAGGTATCCACACACTTTTGGCCATATGGTGTATCTGATTTAATGAATCAGATTCAGCTTGGATCTACTTCAGCCATAGATTAATCAAATCTCTGTATCAAATGTACTGAATCAAAGATATGGATTCGATTCCTCACATCTGCTTTAATCCACCTAATTCAACATACATGATTCAACAAACATGATCTGACAGGTTTACCACATACAGCATCTGACTCAGCACACAAAATACAGGGTGTTTAAAAAAATTGATATCATTTCATCGTCTAATAACTTTGCCAATTCTCGTTCGATTGACCTCAAATTTTAACAGCATGTGTGGAAACAGGTCAAATTTTTATGCTTAATGTTTTTTGTTTTTATCTTCTTAGGTAGGCGGCACGGTGGTGTAGTGGTTAGCACTGTCGCCTCACAGCAAGAAGGTCCTGGGTTTGAGCCCCGGGGCCGGCGAGGGCCTTTCTGTGCGGAGTTTGCATGTTCTCCCCGTGTCCGCGTGGGTTTCCTCCGGGTGCTCCGGTTTCCCCCCACAGTCCAAAGACATGCAGGTTAGGTTAACTGGTGACTCTAAATTGACCGTAGGTGTGAATGTGAGTGTGAATGGTTGTCTGTGTCTATGTGTCAGCCCTGTGATGACCTGGCGACTTGTCCAGGGTGTACCCCGCCTTTCGCCCGTAGTCAGCTGGGATAGGCTCCAGCTTGCCTGCGACCCTGTAGAAGGATAAAGCGGCTAGAGATAATGAGATGAGATGAGATCTTCTTAGGTATAGTAATGCCATTACCTGGAAAAGAAAAGGCGTTTTGTGTGTTAGAGTACAGTCGAACAAGACTGTGCAGTGTGCATTTATGAGAGAATTCTCAAAAAATGCATCAACTGCAATGCAGATTTGGACACGGAACAAAAAGTTCAAAGAGGAAGACTGTCTGTGTGTCTGTGTCTCAGGCGGTGTGCGTACTGAAAATTTGTGAAATCGTTCATGGAATCCACATCCCTTTGAATTTCTCATTCAAATTTTGAGGAATAAATCTTATATTGCTCAACATTAAGCCTGTTCAGTTTCATTTGCCTCAACTATGTAGTTTCTGGGATATTTGCATCTCGAACAATAGCTAATTTCTTTAAACACCCTGTACAACACACCCAATTTGACATATCCAACTCAATAAATCTGATTTAACACATTTCATTAAACTCAAAACACCCAAATAAACCCAATCCAAAGCACCCAATTCAACCAGCCAATTCAGCACATCTAATTCAGTTTCTTCAAACATTTAATGACCTATCAATTTAAAACATCTGAAACCGCTAACCTGATTCCACAGACATGATTAAACAAACCTCATTAGACATACCGGATTTCAACACACCCAACAGCATATGTGATTCAAAATTTCAAATCCACTTCAACATACCCTATTAATCTCAGATGACTTAATATACATGACTCAGCACTTCTGATTAAAAACATTAAATTTTCTTCCAAGATACATCAGGCTGGATCAGGGAACCTGAAACATGACCGCTGTTTGAGAGACACTCAAGAGTACAAGACATTTATGCAATGAGTCATGGGCAACTAGCTCTGCTCCCTGAAAAGGACAGGCTCAAACCTCTCAAGTGCATTAGAAGACTACTGCAGACTAGATTAAGACTAGATTAATCCAGACTAGATTACAGATCATGGACAAAAGTTGCTACATTTAGCAAGCTAGGAAAAAAGTGAAAAAAAAAAAACCTTTAGTTATCATTATTGTATCATTCAAATTAAGTGAACATACAGCATATTTACTTATTATTCTATCCACATTCACTGGATATGAGCAATCGATGTGCTCTGATTGGCTACTCTACTACTAGACTATCAGCTCATATACTGTGAGTAGAGAAAAATAAAATGGCGGAGCGTGTTGCTGAACCAACCGAGGATGAAATAAAAACTGTACTTGAAAGCAAACCTCCCCAAAATAAAAAAAGCAACAAAATATGGAATAAAAGTATTTGATGGTAAGAACATATCTTTTTTTTATTTTTCAAGAATTATTATTATTGCATTTTTTTTTTTTTACAAATTGCTTCTGTCAAGTCGCCAGTTTGTTTACATTCTTAATCTTGACACATTAAAATTTGTTGAAATTTTTTTTTATACTGGTTCAAAAGCTCAAAGAAATTTGAAAATTACATAACTGAAATGTCCAAGGAAGAATTAAATAAATGTATAAAGTGATTCTATACCTCGGCACGACAGCAAGATGGCACTTTCTCCAAAAAAACAACAACACTAAAGTCAATTTGTGCAGCCATCGACAGGTTTTTAAGAAGTCTGCCTAAGTGGAAATGATTTTGTCAGACGTTTTGTATCAAGTTTTTATTTATCAAATTTGCAAAGAATAAAAATAAAAATGCTCTGTCTCTCAAAATCCAGTGAATGTGGACAGAATAAAACAGTTATTCCACTTAATCTCGTCATACACGGCTTATAGCCAACTCAGCGCTACGCACCTCATCGGCTATCAGCTCATGTACGACTCGATTTTGTGGAATAACTGTTACATATAAAACAAACAAATTTGATTTAGTTTGCTAAGTTAATCAATAATTAATAAAACTGTCTCGTGTCCTTTTCACAGAAGGTACACGAATGGAAAACCTGCACATTTGCACTAGCTCCTATCCCTTTAAGCAGGGTCTAAACTGGTACAGCATGGCCAAACTGGACTACAGACAGATCAGGAAGCAAGGTGATTATTAATTGCCCATGTTTACGTGACATGAATGCCATTTTAGACTGGAGGGCTTTTTATGCCCCTGAGGGAAAGCAGAACAGAGAGGCATTCGTGATAGTACAGCGGCTGAGACACAACGGCGCCTTATCACCTGCACCTGGCTGTGCACCATAAAAACACCAAGAAAGTGAAAACTGAGCTGTTAAATGTCACTTTGTTTAGTTTATACACCATAGGAGATGACACAAAACTCTGCCTGTCTCAGAACTAAATCACCTTCTAAATATGTTTCTCTAAATGTTTGGTCCATGTTTCATTTTCTCTTTTTTATATTCAGGTCAATGTTTCTAATTGTATTTTTCATGATCCTTTCCCACTTTTTATGTTTGAGTCATGTTTTTCATTTTTCTGTTTAGTGCAATGTGTAATTTTTCCTTTTTTATGGTTGGGTCAGTGTTCTTTTTCTCCTTGTATGTCATGGAGCCCAATGTCTCTTTCTTCTCTATTTTATGCTTAGGGCATGTTGCATTTCCCTTTTTTATGACAGACCCAAAGGCCCCCCCCCCCTTTTATATTTGAGGCAAACTATCCATCCATCCATCCATCCATCCATCCATTATCTGTAGCTGCTTATCCTGTTCTACAGGGTCGCAGGCAAGCTGGAGCCTATCCCAGCTGACTGGGCGAGAGGCAGGGTACACCCTGGACAAGTCGCCAGGTCATCACAGGGCTGACACATAGACACAGACAACCATTCACACTCACATTCACACCTACGCTCAATTTAGAGTCACCAGTTAACCTAACCTGCATGTCTTTGGACTGTGGGGGAAACCGGAGCACCTGGAGGAAACCCACGCGGACACGAGGAGAACATGCAAACTCCACACAGAAAGGCCCTTGCTGGCCACGGGGCTCGAATCCAGGACTGAGGCAAACTACTTTTTACCTTTTTATGTTTCCATTTTTCCTTTTTATTTCTGGCCCGTGTCTCTTTTTCTCTCTCTTAATTTTAGGCCATTTATTTCCCCCATTTTACATTTGGGCTATGTTTCTTTTTTCTTTATTTATGTTTGTGCCAGTAATAATATATAGGCGATTTTCATGTGTGTATGTATGTGCGGGTCTTGGGCTATATTATTTTATCTTTCAGCCAGCCGACGGTACTAGTCAGTGTGTAAGAGAGCACACAGTCTCAGCACCCTGGCTGGAGGTTAAGGGAGGAAGAAGAGACCACGTTAGTCCATGTTAATTCACATTAGTCATCATACACACAGAGAACAGATGTTACCTATGGACACCATGGATATGGAGAATGGACATGTTATGATGGCTGAGTTTATTCAGTTGGAATGAGTTAGAGAAGACAGCGTGATGGTCCAGAATACCACCAACTCATTTTGCTAAAGAGAGTTTTTGAAATGCAGACACACACACACACACACTAGTCTAGTCGAGTAAGCATGCTACAGGAAGAAGAGAGAGTTAAAATGCTGGAAGGAGATGCAGAAGATTAAAGGGAAGGGTGGTCCATACACGCACACACACATACACACACACACTTTCTCCAGCATGTCAGACAGCAGCACAAGCAGGAAGCAAAGCAGCCTGAGCCACAATCAACAGAGCATGCACCTGTGACTGAATGAATGAATGAATGAACAAATGAATAATAAACAAAACTGCCCATTAATGGTGAACAGAGCAACAGAAACAGTTCTGACTCTAGTCAGATTGACACAAATGAAAATTCTCTGCACTGATCAAAAAACAACCTTGATCTTCAGTTAGCATGTCAAAACAAGCCTCGATTCGAGCAATGACTCTGCATTTCCAGGAGATGTCAAACAACAGACTAATGCCACACAGATCAGAACAAATGTTTAATCATGATGCTGACATAAACCAGGGCGTCTGCAATGATGGGACAAAAGTAAAGATGAAGAAGAACAACTTTATTTATCACATGTACACTTAAGCACAGTGAAATTTCTCCTCTGCTTTTAACGCATCTGAAGCAGTGAACACACACAAGCAATGAGCACACACACGTATCCAGAGCAGTGGGCAGCTATGCAACAGTGCCCGGAGAGCAGTTGGGGGTTAGGTGCCTTGCTCAAGGGCACTTCAGCTAACATGGGCCATGGCTGCCCCATATTGTCTTTGGAGCATCCAGAGGAAACCCACGCAGACACGGGGAGAACATGCAAACTCCACACAGAAAGGCCCTCGTCAGCCGCTGGGTTTGAACCCAGAACCTTCTTGCTCTGAGGCGACAGTGCTAACCACGACACCACTGTGCCGCCCAAGATGAATAGAAAGGAACTTTGATGAGTGCACTAATAGAGAAAATTCCTAACTTTATGCATGTATGAGGGTATTTTACATTTAAACCACAGCACTGTTGAATTCTGAAACCTGATTGGTCAAAAGGTTTGATTAAGCAAGCGATAATGCACAACGAGCCAGTCATTAGTGTGTGATAAACCCAGACAGGGTGATGCAGGACCCTGACAGGAAGGGGTTTATTTCACAATGATTACCAGCTCACTGAACATTATACCACTTATTACATGGCTACTGACAAGAGAAATCAATATGACACAAAATATGGACTTAAAACAACTTTATTGATTTTAAAAATGATTATAGTGCTTCTGTTAAAAATGATCCATTAGAGCTTGTGGTTTGAATTGCGTCCATAGCCTTCTTAAGATTAGCTGACTTAGTGTTATAATTCACGTTAAACTGAACGTTAAAATTAATATTAGAAAAAAATCTTCCATGGTGGTTTTTGATGGAGTAACTTTTTTTTTTTTGCCACCATAGGATGTTGTGAATGAGCTGACGTTGTTAATTTGATTATTACAGCAACAATATTTACCGGACTTCTTTCTGTGAATTGATATGATTGGACATGGGCCTCCGAAGTCGATGATCAGAACTGTGTCAATTTGCTATTAATAGCAGTGGACTTCCATTCAGAAATAACAGACTGTAGAATGCCGTAATTGACCAGTCAGAATCGAGTATTCAACAAAGCTGTGTAATGATTTTCAATAACAGTATAGTTCTGACAGTAGTTTCAGATGCCATTCAAAAGACACTCTTTCATTCTGACATGTAGACTGTGTTCAACCAGAACCCTGGCTTACAGAGACAGATCAGCATATGTACAAGAAACCTGAGCAGAGAAAGACACTTTCTCTCTGTACTTGTCTCAGGATTGATTTTCATAGCTGGAGCCAGAACCAACACAACCCCTTCCAAATTAAACAATCAGTTCTTTTTATCCGGCTTAAACACTTCCAAACTCAAAAAGCTCTTTGGCATTTACTCAAACGATGATAATAATATGTCCCATCCTCAAATACTCTGAGCTACGAAAAGGGAGGATAATTACACTCTGCAATTGAGACTCATCCGTAAACAAGTTTTGCTGTGTGACCTTGGAGATTCAGTGCCTTGTGACATTGCAAAGGCAACCTGCTTATGAAAACGGAGACAGAATGTACTATAAGGTAAACTTTTGTACATAGTAGCTAAACATAATAATATAAAAAACAGTCCTGCCCACATCTCTAGGTTAAAGTGCCCATCAAATCAAAATATTATGGACACCTATATGCCTGTCTATAATAAAAGAAAGTCTATTTCTCATCTCATCTCATTATCTCTAGCCGCTTTATCCTTCTACAGGGTCGCAGGCAAGCTGGAGCCTATCCCAGCCGACTACGGGCGAAAGGCGGGGTACACCCTGGACAAGTCGCCAGGTCATCACAGGGCTGACACATAGACACAGACAACCATTCACACTCACATTCACACCTACGGTCAATTTAGAGTCACCAGTTAACCTAACCTGCATGTCTTTGGACTGTGGGGGAAACCGGAGCACCCGGAGGAAACCCACGCGGACACGGGGAGAACATGCAAACTCCACACAGAAAGGCCCTCGCCGGACCCGGGGTTCGAACCCAGGACCTTCTTGCTGTGAGGCGACAGCGCTAACCACTACACCACCGTGCCGCCAGAAAGTCTATTTGTTAGACAATACATACAGTATCAGTCAAAAGTTTGGACAGGCCTATTCATTCATATGTTTTTCTGTAGTTTGACTATTTTCTACATTGTAGAACAATACTGAAGACATCAGAAGTATGAAATAACATCTGGAATATAAATGAGATTATGTGGTAAACAAAAAAATTGTTAAACAAAATAAGTTTCGTATTTTAGATTCTTTAAAGTAGCCACTGTTTACCTTGATGACGCTTTGTACACTATTGGCATTATCTTAACCAGCTTCATGAGGAAGGAATGCTTTTCAGTTAACAGATGTGCCTCATCAAAAGTTAATTAGTGCAATTTCTTGCCTTCTTAATGTGTTTGAGATCAAATAGTAAATAATAATATAGATACTTAACCAGTACCTAAAAGCAGAGCTCCTGATGAGTGTATAAGCAAAATATTTGCAAGGGCACAAAATCAACCTGAATAGAATAATAATATTATAGCATATGAGCCATTGAATTGTGTCGTGTCGTGTATTTCACATCAGTGAATTGCTGCATTGTCTTGTGACAGTGAAACCAATAATGAGATGCACATCACAGTTATGAATACATATTTATTCCTTTCTTTGACACTGCATGCCATGTGTCAGAAACAACACCATGACAGACTCTGCTTGCTGGGTGCCTGGTGGACAGCAGTGAACCAGCGCTTTCACTTTACATCATTACTATATAGTTACGATCGAAAATCAAACTTGATATGTCAGAGTTTTCTGGTTACATCTGTCACATCAACATGTGTTGTTATTTCTTGAATGATTTTGTTTTTCTGTGAATAAATTTATTTCAATTAAAGGTTGGATTTTTCTCATTTTTTCAGTGTGAGATGAAGCTCCTTCACCAAAAGATGAATTTTTTTCTAACCCTTTTTTACTCATCTTTACAAGGGGTGTCAGTAATCATGGAGGGCACTGTATGTGCATAATATGTAATATATACAATATATTACATATATATATTTGATCTCAAATTTGATCCCAAGTTTTTGGATTCTACAATTAAAGGCTTTGGGAAATAAGAGTCTGCCTCAAAACGTTGGAATTGTAAAACAGAAATTGATTTGCTTGGGTTTGGCTCCAGTGAGAGTAAGATAATCTGCTGTCACTGTCTGATAAATGCCTTTCTCCACACCACAAACATCAGTAGTTTGGCAGTGTTTTACTTTGGAGACAGCAAAGCACAAAATAAAATAGAAAACTGGTAATGATAAACTGACTTATAATAAAACAGTGCCTATATTAAAGCATATTAAGGCTAAGCATCTCAACGTGTGATTAACATTAGCCCTCCAAATTTGATTTTGAAAACGACAGAGACAACCCTCCTCAACACACACACATCCATTCATTCATTATCTATACCACTTATCTGTCAGGGTCATGGGGAAGCTGGAGCCACATCCTGATGACATTGAGTGACATTGAGCAATCTATCGCAGGGTTAACACAGAGACAAACAACCATTCACACTCACATTCACATCCGTGGGCAATTTAGAGCAGCCACTTGACCTAATCTACATGTCTTTGGACAAAATAAAATACCTGGGACTGTCAGAGAAAACCAGAGGACCCAGAGGAAACCCACACAAGCACAACATGCAAACCCCACATAGAAAAGCCCCAGTCGCCTGCGAGGTTTAAAACCAGAACCTTCTTGCTTGGAGGAAACAGTTCTAACCTCTGCACCACTGTGTCGACCACACAAGTATCCAAATTACCATAAAACAACAATTAGATTAAGCAAGGACAACTTGTTCTACATCAAGTTAAGCTGGAGGTAGAGTTGCTTTTTAACCACATATTCATATAGACAATGGATTGTGTCATGAACGTAATTGTTCACATACTAGCCTGTCTACTATGTGTGTTACTGGAGGATTCCACTAGAGGGCACACCAGAGAACTCAGACAGACAATCTAGAACTTGCATTTGCAAGAAAGGATTTGCATGATGTAAACAATAAACATGGCGACAAGTCACATCCCCATACTGTCCCTACTGTTCATGTGCATTTTCCCCTTACACATATCCCACAATCCACTGCGCAGTTGGGAACTTCCAGTGGTCAGGCCCAGGCTGCTGATAACGGTACAAAACCCAATATTGGGCGATATAATCAGTTTCAATGTTCAAATATTGAATGTTCAAATATTATTACAGGTTTACATGCTCTCACATATTTTTTCAAGATTAATACTGCTTGAAATGATTGCACATTTACTGTTTGTCATCACTGTAAATGTACACTGTTAATGCTGTTGGCCAGAGTTATAGTGCTGAGTAGCTGGAACATGTATTTCGTATAAACAATGTAGAGTGTGAAAGTGAAAGGGCTGTATGGGCGATAATATAAGGATGACCAATTAAAAGTTTCTGTGCTGATGAAAAATACCATGGAACCAGTAATTAGACATATAAAAGCAATCTAATAACATCACATTTCAGCTTGCATCTGATATTTGAACATCAAAACTGATTATATCGCCAAATATTGGTTTTTGTATTGTTATCAGCAGCCTGGGCCTGACCACCGGAAGTTCCCAACTGTGCAGTGGATTGTGGGATATGTGAAAGGGGTGAATATTGCATCTTCCAGACACCTTCATTTCTGAAGATGTGTACAACCAACACACCAAACAGACGTGTTGCTCATTCAAAAGAAGAACAAGGAAGCCTAACTTGCTTTCCTGACTAGGTATCTAATGTGAGAAAAATAGAAGATACTAACTGGAATGAAGCTACAGCATATATATATATATATATATATATATATATATATATATATATATATATATATATATATATATATGAATGGAAAATGAAAGATAATGGACAGAAGACAAAATATCAACAGGCATGGCTAAACAATTAAAAGGCAGAGCATCCATGCAGCATGCAAAGACTGTTGGGAAAATTCTGGGGCAAATGAGGTTGGAATTGGAGGAAACCAGGAGGCAAAGGAGGGAAAACAGGGATAAAAAGGGGCAGAAAAGGGAGGTTAAGTTGTAGTAGAAGCCCTGGGCGGGACTGAAGAAGAGAGCCTGACTGTGATCCACAGGCCCTCCATGGAGATCAAGAGAAGGAGAAAGAAAGGACCCACCTTCCCGCTGGTCTGAGAGTGGGGAGTGGAGTGAGTTTTGATGGCAGGATGCGATGGAGACAGAGGGAGGGAAGGAAAGAAAGAGAGAGAGAGAGAGAGAGTAGAGGAAAAGAGGGAGAATGAGAAGATAAAGAGAAACAGAGAGAGTAAAACAGGCAAATATTCTGCACTGAAACACCAAGGTCAAGCACACACACACACACACACACACACACACACACACACACACACCTTGTAGCACAGAGATATGCACATCTCTTTAAGATCTAAACATGACAGAGTTTAAAGATAACTTACACAGGCACACATTATTCTTTACTCCCATGACTTTCTATGCTGCATATAGTTATATAGTTAAATCTGAAAAGCTAGACACATATATCAAATAGTTTTCCTACTTCATCCTATTCATCAACAACCTCAAACACACACACACACACACGCACACACCCACACCTTGGAAACACATTTCTAAGCATCAGCACGAACAAGCAGTGAGAAGGCAGGAACCCTCAAGTGGCTACTTGTGGGTCTGCTAATGATTAAGGCACATGAGGATGACTTTGAGCATGCACAGATGTTTATGGAACAGGAAAAGCATTTCAGCAATGAACAGTCCCATATACAGAGTGTGTATATGCTAAGTTATAACCTGGAGATATGGAATAGTTGTAGAAAACACACCCACGTAGAGACACACCTGCATACAGAGGTGAGAACAAAGAAAACTGGATCATATAAACTGAGGGAAAAAAAGAAAAAGGCTGAAGTGCACCAACGAGAAGAAGAGAGGCCACCCACACACCCAGAACAGCCCACACATTGATGTAGGTTTTACACACCTGTAGAGAGAGGAGGTTAGGCAAGTTCAAATAAGAGTACACCCATTAAAGAGAAATAAAAACACATATATGGTTTATTATATACACATAGTTTATGTATAAGGCTTGTATTTGCACCTAAAGCAAAGAATTGCATTACACACACACACACACACACACACACACACACACACACACACAGGTTACAAATAAGGAATTTGATCCCGATTACAGACAAACTCATAAATATATATTGAATGACATCAAAAGGCCAAGGTTCTGAGTGTGTGTTCCATCCGTTGGCACATCTTAAGGTGTGTGTGGTCGGAGTTCTGAGTTCAGATCAAAAGCAAAAAGTCTCCATTTCGGCGGATATGAACTCTGCTCTGCATATGTTATTGGAGCTTCTGGTTCAGACTCTTATCAGGGTGAACAAACAGGATGGG
This sequence comes from Neoarius graeffei, assembly GCF_027579695.1. NCBI lineage: Eukaryota > Metazoa > Chordata > Actinopteri > Siluriformes > Ariidae > Neoarius > Neoarius graeffei. The sequence goes on from NC_083572.1 coordinate 73,167,203, forward strand.
GGAATAAGTGAGGAACGAACCACAATTCTGTTCTTCCAGAACACACACACACACACACACACACACACACACACACACACAATATTACACACCTAACAGATACAAACTCAGAAATGTTCTTCCTTCAGACAGGTGAACTGAAGCCAAGGTCAGACAAAATCTATTCACCAACTTTTTTTTTTACACAAAGCATATGACCCAGATACAAACCAAATATTTTAAATGAGATGGAAGTGTTGCAAAGTTTACTAAATCACAGAATTGTCTCAAAACAGCTGAAAGAGTTAACGAGACCATCAATGACGGTGCAGCTCACTCCGGCCCTGTCCAGTCCAGAAGGAACGATCTAAAGTGGGCCACCTTGTGCAATAAATATTGCAAGCTTTATACACGACATACAAGCTATATATAGAAGCTATATCCACCCTAAGAATACCGACCTATTTGCCAGAAAGAATCCAAAATGGCGAGGAATTGACCGAGAAGAAGTGATTTTTGTTGAACTGCTCATTAAAGCTTAATTAGTCCATAACTTCATTAATAATTGTAATTAAGCAAATCTGGGTAGAAGTTATATGCACCCTAGGTACCCCTACCTTCATGCCAGAAAGAATCAAAATCGGTGAAGAATTGAGGAGGAAGCGATTTGTGTGGACACTGCTTGTTAGGGCTTAATTACACCACATCTTCATTATTAACTGCAATTATGCAAATTTACATAGAAGCTATATGCACCCCAGGCAGACCTACCTTCCTGCCAAAAAGAATAAAAATTGGTGAAGAATTGAGAGAGAAGAAATTATTTTCATGAAACGTGGACGATGCTGGACGGATGACAGACAACACATGATGGCATAAACTCATTGCCTGTCAGCTGGATGAGCTAATAATTCAGCATGTCAAATGAGAGAAATTAAGACAGGTGTCTCATCTCACTAGCCTATCATTAGCTAATTTGGTCGATTCCTAGTACGTTAGCTCTAGTTAACTTTTTGGCGTGCACAAACAAATTAGTTGTGTGTTGGAATTGTTACCACAAAGAGAGAATTAGAAAAGCTTGAAAAAGCTGATTTATTTCAATACAATTCTCAGCATAGATTAGCATACACTAGTTGTATCCATGATTATAGATACCTTTACCTTTTCTTGGTCTACTTATCAGCAAGGAACCTGGCCTCTCTCAATATGGTACACTGCCAATATGTCTTCAACCTCAAGTTTCTTATGCATATTACAGTTCCATACCACAGACAAAATGGAGGATCTATCTGAACACCACCAACCAAGTTTTTGATTACGATAAATAGACACACAGTACCAGTCAAAAATTGGGACACACCTTCTAATTATGTTTTTTCTTTATTTTTATTAATTCAATGACACTTCATCTTAAAGTAATGATGGATGTCGTGTCTCTTTACTTAGTTGAGTGATTCTTGACATAATATGGATTACTACAGTTGTGGAATAGGACTATTTACTGTATTTTTATCATTTATTATTTACTGTTTGATCTCAAACACATTAAGAAGGCAATAAATTCTACTAATTAACTTATTTTTAAAAGCACTTTTATTTACCACATAGTTCCATACTTATTCCATATGTTATTTCATAGTTTTGATGTCTTCAGTATTGTTTGCAGTGTAGAAAAGAGTCAAAATACAGAAAAACCTATGAATGAGTAGGGGTGTCCAAACTTTTGACTGGTGGCCTACTGTTTCTTTTAGCCAATCTATGACCTCAAAGACGCCCATCAAATTTTTAGATATAAGTAACCATTTGGGGCTCAAAAGCATCTTAATATTATATGATACACAATATTATAAAAATATCCTGCCAAGTTAGCTCAGCTAGTTATCATTAGCATTATGGACATTTGCATATGACTTCTAAGAACTCATATCAAATTATCTTATGTTGGATAGATAGCTAGTTTTAGCACTAAAGATTATGCACATTTCTGAATACAACTTCAAATTCTTTCAGAAATCACTTTTCCCCCCCAAAGTGCATGGTCTGAATCTCTAATTAGGCATTTTAAAATCGACAAATATTTTTCACTTCACAACATACAGCTCTAATTTTATAGAATTTAAAACAAGACTCTTGTTTAACAAAGCTTAAATACAGCGTACACAAAAACGTTTGACTGGCAGTGTATATAGCTATTCACTAATTACAATGGCATGAATCAGATGATATGAACACTAAAGTAGACTGTTCTGGAAACAAGATTTCGGCTCATGTTGGTGTTTATTAACATCTTAGTTTTACAACAGTTACAACTGGCTGCAACTTGTTTCACTGCAAAATCTCATATCCGTATCTTAAACCTTTCCACACTCTGCCTAAAAATAATCCCTTTCTGAAAGAGTTAACAGAGGTGACAGTATCGGTGGAGAGATATTCTTTGAGAATCAAGCTGTGGTGTGAAGTTGAAGCAAGTAAAGGCACAAATCCCTTTGAAATATTCTCACTTCAGCCTGCTGCTCATCTGGAATTCCCCCTTTGATTCTGCAGGAACCTTATAGGCATACCTTATAGACATGCTACACACACACACACACACACACACACACATTACACACGGTGTAACTCTACATTATATTCAACTTCCTGTCACTCACCATAATCTCACTTTTATGTGACTATTTCCATTACCTTCCCAAAGGTACACACTCTTGACCTGATACCTGACTTGTACCTTACTTATACCAAACCTTGACACTTACCTAGAAATGTTTTTCACTTGCGTATGATGTTTACACCCTAGCTGACTATTCCCTTACCTGTTCCTGACCTTAAACTCAACCTCAACAACAGTGGAACCTTACAGTCGGCTATACCATTCTTGTCTCATTTGTTTTTGATCCTTAACCATTTCTCCTATGCACTCTCAGACATAATCACCTTGTTGCTGTAGTGGGACCATCAAAGGCACAACTTTGGTGAATTTATATTATATACAGTGGTGCTTGAAGGTTTGTGAACCCTTTAGAATTTTCTATATTTCTGCATAAATATGACCAAAACATCATCAGGTTTTCACACAAGTCCTAAAAGTAGGTAAAGAGAACCCAGTTAAACAAATGAGACAAAAATATTATACTTGGTCATTTATTTATTGAGGAAAATGATCTAATATTACATATCTGTGAGTGGCCAAAGTATGTGAACCTCTAGGATTATCAGTTAATTTGAAGGTGAAATTAGAGTCAGGTGTTTTCAATCAATGGGATGACAATCAGGTGTGAGTGGGCACCCTGTTTTATTTAAAGAACAGGGATCTATCAAAGTCTGATCTTCACAACACATGTTTGTGGAAGTGTATCATGGCACGAACAAAGGAGATTTCTGAGGACCTCAGAAAAAGCGTTGTTGATGCTCATCAGGCTGGAAAAGGTTACAAAACCATCTCTAAAGAGTTTGGACTCCACCAATCCACAGTCAGACAGACTGTGTACAAATGGAGGAAATTCAAGACCATTGTTACCCTCCCCAGGAGTGGTTGACCAACAAAGATCACTCCAAGAGCAAGGCATGTAATAGTCAGCGAGGTCACAAAGGACCCCAGGGTAACTTCTAAGCAACTGAAGGCCTCTCTCACATTGGCTAATGTTAATGTTCATGAGTCCACCATCAGGAGAACACTGAACAACAATGGTGTGCATGGCAGGGTTGCAAGGAGAAAGCCATTGCTCTCCAAAAAGAACATTGCAGTTTACTAAAGATCATGTGGACAAGCCAGAAGGCTATTGGAAAAATGTTTTGTGGATGGATGAGACCAAAATAGAACTTTTTGGTTTAAATGAGAAGCATTATGTTTGGAGAAAGGAAAACACTGCATTCCAGCATAAGAACCTTATCCCATCTGTGAAACATGGTGGTGGTAGTATTATGGTTTGGGCCTGTTTTGCTGCATCTGGGCCAGGATGGCTTGCCATCATTGATGGAACAATGAATTCTGAATTATACCAGTGAATTCTAAAGGAAAATGTCAGGACATCTGTCCATGAACTGAATCTCAAGAGAAGGTGGGTCATGCAGCAAGACAACAACCCTAAGCACACAAGTCGTTCTACCAAAGAATGGTTAAAGAAGAATAAAGTTAATGTTTTGGAATGGCCAAGTCAAAGTCCTGACCTTAATCCAATCGAAATGCTGTGGAAGGGCCTGAAGCGAGCAGTTCATGTGAGGAAACCCACCAACATCCCAGAGCTGAAGCTGTTCTGTACGGAGGAATGGGCTAAAATTCCTCCAAGCCGGTGTGCAGGACTGATCAACAGTTACTGCAAACGTTTAGTTGCAGTTATTGCTGCACAAGGGGGTCACACCAGATACTGAAAGCAAAGGTTCACATCCTTTTGCCACTCACAGATATGTAATATTGGATCATTTTCCTCAATAAATAAATGACCAAGTATAATATTTTTGTCTCATTTGTTTAACTGCATTCTCTTTATCTACTTTTAGGATTTGTGTGAAAATCTGATTATGTTTTAGATCATATTTATGCAGAAATATAGAGAAGTCTAAAGGGTTCACAAACCTTCAAGGACTGCTGTGTTTGTGTGTGTATATTTTTATATACAGTACACACACACACACACACACACACACACGTCTATCCACATTCACTGGATATAAACAATCACGTGCTCTGATTGGCTACTCCACTACTAGGCTATTTCTCTAGTCATACCGTGACTAGAGAAAAACAAAATGGTGGAGTGTGTTGCTGAACCAACCGAGGATGAAATAAAAACTCTTCTCAAAAACAAAACCCCAAAAAAGCAACAAAATATGGAATGAAAGTATTTGATGGTAAGAATGTCTTTTTTATTTTTCAAGAATTATTATTATTATTGCATTTTTCACAAATTGCTACCATCATTTTGTCGTTTTCTTTCCATTCTTCACCTTTAAGCATTAAAATTTGTCAATTTTTCTTTAGACTGGTTCAAAAACTCAAAGAAGTTTGAAAATTACATAAGTGAAATGTTCAAGGAAGAATTAAATCTCTAAAGTGATTCTATACCTTGGCATGACAGCAAGACGGCACTTTCTAAAAAAAAAAAAAAAACAACAAAAACACTAATGTCAATTCCTGAATTCATCAATTTGCTACACGCCTCGTCGGCTATCAGCTCATGTAGGACTCGATTTCATGGAATAATTGTTAATATATACCCGTAGTTTGTTTTGTACTTCAATATGTGAATATATTAGTGAGTATATACCTTTAACGATGAAAAACTTTACTTTAATAGCTAATTAAAGTTACACCACATGCACGGTCCTAGAAAATAAATGTACAAGGGATATACCCTTAATGGGATTATTTCTGAGAGCGTACCACACCTGTATATAACTACTGCATCATCTGTATATGACATGTGCCTCACTTGAACTTCATCCTTACCTTTACACAACTTTTTTAAAAATTCTATTTTATTTTGTACAGTGTGTCTTTTTCTTTTCGCATGTCTGATAACTTGCTGCTGTAACATAACAGTTTTCCAGCTTAGGATCAATAAAGTAAATCAATCAATACATGATCCTCAACTGTACTGTTAATCATCAGTTCTTTTCCCACATTTACCTGACTGTTGTTTGCACATAATCCTCAGCTGTACATAAATCATACTTATGTCTAACCTTTCCCTCACTTGTACAACACTCTTAGCTCTTCTGTACCTTATGTTTACCACAAACTGACCCTTATCTGAATTGTTCCTAGCTGCTTAACCTTTACCTCATCTGTATCTGATCCTTCCTGAACTTAACCTGTTCCTGACCATCTCACATGGACCTGCCTCTTATCTCACCTGTACTTTACTTTAACCCTACAGGTGAGTGACTCGTCCCTTACCTAAATGTAAGTCTTATCTGCACATCATTATTGACTTATCTAACACTAACCTCATCTTTATTTGAGTGTTATATCACCTGCACATGAGCTTAACATGTACTGTATGGGATTACTGAGACATAGTTTGTAATTGCATTGCCATGCACTGGATGTAAAAGAGGCAAATCACAAGACACACAGCTTCATAGGTGAGATGGTTGAGAAAAGGGAAGGTTGAGACCTGCAGTTGTTTTCACTGCAATCGCAGTTCTCCTGTCAGACGGCAGAGGGCTCTGAAAAATTACAACCTGTTCCATGAAATCAAAAGTACAATCAAAAAGTACCAGACCAGTACAGTTAAGATCAACGACACACTTTAATCCCCAAGTATCAAACTCCAGACCTGGAGGCCTACAGCACTACAGAATGTAGCAACACACACACACACACACACACACACACACACACACACACACACACACACACACACACACACACACACCTGATTCAGCTAATTACCCAGGTCTTCATGGTGTGTGTTTTTGGTCCTCCAGGACCTTGAGATGAAAACGCTAATTTAAACAAAGAAAACTGTAACAAAACCATATTGAACATGAGCAGTGGACTCATCTTCCCTAAAAGAAACAAATGACTGTAGTGTTTAGTTCACAGAAGGCAAAGCAGGTGTGTGTGAGATTCTGATTTGAATAAAGCTAGAGATATGGAGAGCAGGAGGAGGTTGAACAGCATGACATTTTGGGTTAGATCGTTATTTATCTCGTTGTACATGGGGTTATTTAACATTTAGTCCTGTGCATTGTTGTTTTGCCCGCTGTGTCCACTCTGGATGTCTCTTACCTCTGACATAGAGATTAGCCGGAGCGGAATATCGTGTCCCGGCGCTGTTCGTCGCCACACATTCGTACTTCCCCTGATCTGATTCCTCGCTGTTCTCTATCTGCAACGCACCTGAAAACAACACAGCAGGTCATACAACTACAGACACATTGCTCTAAAACAAGACCACAGTCATGCCCTGACTTGAGGTTTCAAACATCAGGGTCGAATTCATGGGTAGAAGTCACAAATCTACTTATGTATCCTTCAAATAAAAGCAGACAGCTCTCAGTCTCAAAGAGTGTCTTTACAGGGTTCCGCTACACACTAAAAAAAGTCTGTGTACTCATTCAAGTCCAGCAGGTCTATATTATCCTGGAGACCAACATGTTCCAACATGTCTGTATTGCTGTATGGATCCATTTGGCTTCAGGACAAAGACACGTTTTTAAAAAGGACAGCAATTGTTAACATGTAAAGATATGTTGTACCTCCAGTGATATAATAATTACTTTTTGTCCTTTTTAAAGTCCCAGAGAAGGTAAAACTGATGAGATTAATAAATATATATTAACTTGTGCCACAAACAATGAACAATTTGTGACTTTTGACAATGTGAATAAGAATATTGGATGTTCTCCAATTGCATGGCTGATTTTTCTTACTCCTCCTTCAGTGTTTTTCAAATCTGAAAAGTCTGTGAGTCGAAGCAGACAGAGAAAGCTAAACGGTTGGCAAAAGCTAACTCCTCTGGGTGTGAGCCCAGAATACACCCTGGATGGAAACGCACTTTAAACATGCTTCAAGGAAATTTAAAGTAGCCAATCAACCTACTGGCATGGTTTTAAGAGGTCGGAGGAAACCAAAGATCCTGAAGGAAAACCATATGAGGAGAAGCTGTGAAAACTAACTCCACACAGAGCATAACATGAGCTCAGGATTGAACCAGGGACCCTGGAGCTGTGAGCGCTTATCTATTGTGCCTCCAAGTCCCCAGTTATTGCAAGTAGGGTTAAATGATCCTGATTCTCCCCACACAGCCAAGTGTGTTTGAGTGGCGCAGCAGGCAGGTAGTCCTGATGTCAATCAAGTGTGCATATTAGAATATTAGGCCATGCATGGGCAGTTCAAAGACCTGTCACCAAGTCCAGTATCATACTCATAGTTATTAAAAACTATACGATTGTCATTTTACATGTGCATTCCCTGGGACTTTCAAACCAATGATATGTGTGTACAGCAATTATTAATAAAGTGCATATTCATTGAACTGGACCAATTTCTCTATGATAAAATCATCTGAATACAAAGAAAAGAATGAAGATACAGCTCTGGTGCTGTGACCGAGGATATCTCCCCAGTCGAGCGGGCCCCCAGACCACTGAAGGCACACCCAATGTGTGTCCAGCTTGCTGTGGGTTCTATCCTTTGTTTACAATAGACATAACTTCCAGTAATGATCTGCCTCATTATGTATTCAGATTTCTAGTAGGTATCATATTTGTTTACAGTCGCTTTGCAGTAGTTTCTTGTATTTCGCCTCCAAATATGCCAGATTGTTGCTCTGTATTTGGATGTTGAAACGGATCAAATTTTTGAAAAAGACAAAAGGTGTTATAGGATATCAAAAGAAGTTGTGCACAAGGGTGAAAGAACAAAAAATATCTCAAAAAGACGCCATGAAAAATGGCTTGCAAACCTTTCACTGTGTTCGAAAGGAATCGAGTCTCCATATGCCTGCGTTTGCAGCGATCATTTTGTTAAAGGTATGTACATCATGATACTTTATGTATCTAGAATCAAAACTTATAATGTTAAATGAGTTTTCTTACGTTTTGGATGTCGTAAAACAAACCATTGAAGAAACTAGTTTGTAGGTCGGCCTTGATTGAAACTCGATTGTTTTTGTATTTTTTTCAGTTTGTCCAATGATGTCAATTCATAAGTCTGAGCTACGTTTGAAATGTCATGAAATAAAATGTAAGTTATCATTGCAAAAATGCCTACAGCAGCTCTGACTCGAATCACATACTACATGTCAGCTCACTTGACTTACCCTGGCAAAAATAAGACGATTATTGTCCTTTAGAAGTCTTATTCTAATGTCATGAACCCAGCCACAAATGAAAAAGTTATAGGCTTCAAGACTTTTCAAAGCTTTCATTTGATTCTTCATGTAAAATGATCTTTGGGCGAACAGATAATTGGAAATGTCCGGAAACTGTATGCTTGGAAAATTGTTGAAATCACTTAGTCAGTCTTTTTTAAGCTGTAGGGGTTTAATCCATCGCCCCAGTATATTTTTTTCTTGATATCTCGATTTTGCTTTTGGTTTTAGTCCGTTAACATAGTCAGATGTACAACATTTTCCACAAGATGACAACAGACGCTATATTGATTTGGACACTATCTTTGATTGTTGCCCATCACTTGGAAACCGGAAGTGAACCAGGAGGCAAAAGTCACATGATTGCAAACAAAGAATAGGTAATCTTTATGTACTGCAATGAAGACTCCTGGTGTAGAGTGATAGTGGCTAACAATCAGGCTACCTTGATATTTAGCTATTTGACAATAGTGTAACACTAGCCAGCTAGTTATACTTCATACCTTACTATAAGAAATCGCTTGATATTTATACTTGGCTTAAATACTACAGTAACAGTCCCAGTTTACAATGCTAGGTACCGTAGCTTATCGAATGCCAATTTCAAATCAGCTAGCCACCTTAAGCAAACCATTTTAATGATAAATATATTTCCAAAAAATTTCAATCTGGCACATGAATATGACAGAATATGTGATTTTGTGCAATGACTGGTATTTATGACCTCAGGGCAGACTGGCTCCCACACTTGCACACACCACAATGTCCTGGTTAAATCTTGAGTACCAACCTGATTCTGGGTTTCTGGTCTTTGCTTTTGACACACATATTTCACAGCACATTTTAATAAAACATGTATATGATGTTTAATTGTGAGAGACAGTTAGTCCTGTGAATATATGTGATGTTTTAGTGTTGTAACGCTGTGGAACTGCAACACACATCATGCAGTTGACTGATGGAAGCGCACACATTAAAAGAAGCCATGTTTTGCGGCTGGATTTCAGAAGAACTTCCTGAAATGCATCGTAGGATGGTTAGAAGTGTCCACACTGACAAATTAAAAGAGAATCAAAGGAATATGGAATCTTTCCAAATGTTATCAATATCTTTACTCTGATGAACACCTGAGGGGACACACACACACACACACACACACACACACACACACACACACACACACACACAGTTCCAAATGCACACTTTCTCTTTCACTATTTTTCTCGCTTATTTTTTATTCATTCAGTTCTTTCTCTCGACATAGCCTTTTTTGATATACATCCCTCTCTCTTTCTATTATTCTCCTATCTCCTATCCCTCTTTCATTCTTTATGATTCATTGACGGACTGATCACTAATGTTAGGTCTTCTTAAAGCAGTACTGGTTCTCACTGTTTCTTTCTCTCCTCATATAAAGCAGACTGTGAGTCACCTGACTGCAGAGATCTGTTCAGTTCTACCATAAAGCTACTTCAGATGGGTTTGGGTTCAATAGTCTAAATGCACTACCAAGAATTATTTACACACTAAGCACAAAGACCAGTCCCCCCAGGATTTCGCGGGCCTTTTTTGTGATTGTTGCGGGCTAAAATGTCTGATGTTGCGGGGGTTTTCCAAAAAATTGCGATGAAAGTTGCGGTGTTTTTTAGGTTTTTGTTGCGATTACATTGCGGGAGGAAGTGAAAGTTGCGAGAAATTGTTGCAATTTTCTCTTTTTGTGATTAAAATTGAGTGATATGTTAAATATTAAATTATTACTGAAAAACTATTGATTAAAAAAACAGACACTGAGAAATGGTCCTATAAACAACTTTATCAATATAAAAGATTACTAGGACTACAAAAATGCAGAAAAATAGGCTTTACTTATCCAAATGCACCTGTTGGTTCAAAAATTAAAGTGCAGAGAACCTCACAGCACAACATGAAGTTACCTTAAAATATAATATAAATGCCTCAGCTTTCATGTAAGAAAAAAAAAAACTATTAATACTAGTACTGTGTGCAGGCAGTCTCTCCTGAAGACTAAATTAAACAATAATTATAAACTAATAAAATAAATGGCTCAGGCTTCATAGAAGAAAAAAAAAACAATTTGAACAGAATCTCACAGTATGATGCTGAAGCTGCCTAAACAATGGAAAATAAAATACCATTTTGGCAAAAATGTTGGCATCCATTAATTTCTTGTATTAAGTAAAAAAATAATGTAAAGTGCACACAGTCCTTCACTGTAAACATAACACACTTTCAGTAACAGAATTTAAGTCTACATAAACACTGACTCGCACATGTTGCTTCTCTTGAACGTTGAAGTTGCGTTGAAGTTGCAAATCGCAACATCGCAAAATCCTGGAGGGTCTGAAAGATGTCAAAGTGATGATCAGGACATACGTAAGCTTCAGACAGAGTGAAATCTCACATTTTACACTGATTTTCCAGATAATTTTATGCTGCCTTTGTTTTGCACATTCAAAGAGTTGGTTTGTCTCAACCTTATCTTCTTCATATTGTTTTCAGCTCAGTCATTTGAGAGTTGCTGGTCTCCAGTCGCACACTGACCATCTCAAAGAGACTTGTGTACATTTTAGGTCAATCAAATAATATAATCAAATAAATAAGGTAAGATCACTGATTATTCTGGAGATTTGAAGGTTTAGAATGACTCATTGACTCTTTTTTTTGTTTCGAATCACGTCACTGAATTATCTCAGATTTGATCAAGCATCAAACTGGAAATCTTCTGATTTTGAAAAAAAAAAAAAGTGAAAAACAGAAACTTGGGAATACATTTGGGCTACACATGCTGCACTATATGCCCAGTTTCAGTCGTAGGACAGTAAGCAGGTTTGCTTTTACTAATCGTGTCTCTGTGTGACTGAGTCAATATCAGATGTTCGTTGTTACAATAATTAACATAAAGGAGCATACAGTGCTACTCTTTGAATAAAACATAGTGTTTACTCTTTCTCTCAATTTCAAACAATGCTATTATACTGTAAACTCAAGTTCAAAGCTTATGAAATTAGTTTTTGGTGGTGCACTCAGACTTTCACCCCCTGACCGTATTGAAAGCTAGATACAATTTCTATATAACAGTTTCCAATTAACTGTCTTCATATGGTGTTTCTGAAGTGAATAAATCAGGCAGATGATTGAAGCCTTCATGCACTGAAATGTACAATCAGACAGAGAGAGAGAGACACACACACACACAGACAGATGCAATGGTAGACTTTGTGGTAAGCGGAGGAGAAGGCGAGATGATGCGTTTTGTTTCCAGCATTCTTACCTCTGATTGGTGTACCACCTGGTAAGGTAATATAAATGCAAATCAGATTAGAGAGAGAAAATTAGTATAGCAAAGAAAGAGAGGAACAGGAAAAGAGGAAATGTATGATACATTTCCTAGTTTACAGAAGTGCTGTATGTGTGTGTGTGTGCGCGCGCGCGCGTGTGCGTGTGCTCGGATTGGATGCTTTTGTCCCATCATGCTTCAATCCACATGCTGATCCATATTCTCACTCAGCTCTACTGGTCTTTAAATTTTGCAGTAGCTCTACTGTTGCATCAAACACACACACACACACACACACACACACACACACACACACACACACACACATGATGCAATACAGAGAAAGAAATCTCCCCTCACTGCACTATAATCACATGACTGTATGAACAGACATGTCTTCATGCTGTTTTATGACAAAGCTCCTGACCAAAACATTGCTTTGCTTTACTCCTTGTACAACCCCAACAAAATGCAGATTAAAAAAAAAAAAAAAAAACAGACTGCAATGATTTGCAAATCCATTTTAACCTATATTCAGTTGAATACAATACAAACCCTGGCGAAAAAAAAGTACTTTATTATATTTAAAGTATATTCATATTTTCAATAGTATATTGAAAATGTACTTACACAAATTGTACTTTTTGTAAATATATAAAAAGTATACTAACCACACTTTCACGCTAACACTTTTAACACACTTTAAAATAATTATACTATATTACACTTTATAGAAATATATTATACTAAAATATACTTTAAGTGAAAGTTATGTGTAATTTCTAAAGTGTGCTAATTTTTAAGGTACTTATAATACAAAGTACTAATGAAGCATATATTCGTACATATAAAGTCATATACTTAAAGTATACAAAATATACTTTAAGTTGTTCCACTTTAGCACATAAAAGTACACTAAATACACTTCAAGTTGCACTTTTCTACAATTTAATTACAATTAAAATGTATTTAGTACAAAATTAGTTGTTCCAAAATAGCATGCCTCAAGTTAACTAATCATAAACACACTTGAAGTATATTGATGATTAGTGTGGCTTCAAGTACACAAAAGTATGCTAAATTTTAGTACACTTAGCACATTTATTTTTCACCAGGGAAGACAAGATATGTAATATTCAAACTCATAAACTTTATTGTTTTTTTTTTTTGGAATATACACTCATTCTGAACTTGATGCCTTCAACACGTCCCAAAAATGTTGGAACAGGGGCATGTTTACGGTACGACTGCATTACATCCCCTTTTCTATGAACAACATTCAGAAAGTGTTTGGGAACTTAGGACACTTAATGTTGAAGATTGAAGATCTGGGGAATTTAGAGGTCAAGTCAGTACCTTGAACTCTTTCTCATGTTCCTCAAACCATTCCTGAACAATTTTTGCAGTGTGGCAGAGTGCAGTATCCTGCTGAAAGAGGATTGCCATTACGGAATAGCGTTGCAATGAAAGGGTGTACTTGGTTTACAACAATGTTTAGGTAGGTGGTACATTTCAAAGTAACATCCACATGAATGCCAGGACCCAAGGTTTCCCAGCGGAACATTGCACTGCTTCCACTGGCTTACCTTCTTCCCATAGTACATCCTGATCTCTTCCCCAGGTAAGTGTCTCTCACACACACACACACCTAGTTGTCCACATAATGTAAAAGAAAACATGATTCATCAGACCAGACCACATTCTTCCATTGTTCCATGGTCCAGTTTTGATACTGGTGTGCCCATTGTAGGTGCTTTCAGTAGTGAACAGGGGACAGCATGGGCACTCTCACTGGTCTGCAGCTGTGGAGCAAGCTGCGATGCACTGTATTCTGACACCTTTCAATCATAGCCAGCATCAACTTTTTCAGCAATTTGTGCTATAGTAGCTCTTCTGTGGGATTGGACCAGACAAGCTAGCCTTCATATCCCGCCTGCATCAGTGAGCCTCGGGTGCCCATGACCCTGTTGCCGGGTAGACCCTATTGCATCTCCTGACTCTAGAGATGCTCTGACCCAGTTGTCCAGCCATCACAATTTGGCCCTTGTCAAAGTTGCTTAGATCTTCAAGCTTGACTTCATATATATAAAATCTCATTATCTCTAGCTGCTTTATCCTGTTCTACAGGGTCGCAGGCAAGCTGGAGCCTATCCCAGCTGACTACGGGCGAAAGGCAGGGTACACCCTGGACAAGTCGCCAGGTCATCACAGGGCTGACACATAGACACAGACAACCATTCACACTCACATTCACACCTACGGTCAATTTAGAGTCACCAGTTAACCTAACCTGCATGTCTTTGGACTGTGGGGAAAACCGGAGCACCTGGAGGAAACCCACACGGACACGGGGAGAACATGCAAACTCCGCACAGAAAGGCCCTTGTTGGCCACGGGGCTCGAACCCGGACCTTCTTGCTGTGAGGCAACAGCGCTAACCACTACACCACCATGCCGCCCACATACATACGGTACATGCACTCAAAAGCATAAAAATAATGGATATTCCACAATATGGATACATTAATAAGTAGAATGCATAGAAAGCATAAACTATAAATCTGTTTGCGTGACCAATCTATTGTACAGCAATTCTGTGTTGGCTGCCTCAAAAGGATAATGTCCATCTCAAAAATAGGAGGAAAAAATGGAAAGACCGTTCAAAACCAAGAAACATGGAAATAGGACATATTGAAAGAACTCATAATCAAAAAAGTTTCTCTCAATTTTTTTTTTCACCCACCAGCCAGTTCTCTCCTATCACATAACAGCTACCAACTGAGGAGGGTGAAAGCTAACATGTCTCAAGGGTCTTCCCTTGAGATATGAGAAGCCAGCCACTGCATCTTTACAAATGTGCTCATTTGATGGCACAGAGGAAAGAGCGATCTGCTCTGTTCAACATGTGATCACAGACACTTGTGACTGGCATGACTGCGACAATGTCTACTGTTAAAAGTGTGATAAAAATAAATTTGACTTGATTACAGTGTCCCACTGTAAAAAAAAAAAAAAAATGCTGTAAATTTTTCAATAATTTGCTTGCAACTTGGGTTGGCAGTAAAATACTTTAAAATGTACAGTAAACAAGTAGAAAACATAGTGCTGTAATATCTTAAAAGTGCATATCATGGGTAAATTCAGGAGCAAGATCAATGTAATTCTCCTATTTTATATTAAACTTTGGTCAAATATCTGTCACATTTTGCATTTTGTGCAATTTTTTTTACCTTGCACAATACCAGAAAAATTCAGTTGAAATCAAGCCATTTGAGGCGAATTGGTCTGCCTCTGAAAAAACTTGGCATTTGGATTTCCCGGCAAACACTGATTTTCGTGACGTCACGTGCGGGACGCCTCCCTCTGAATCCTACGTCAGCACTGGTTTGTTTATGAGAAAACGACCTGGTGGTTTTCTGCAAATTTCTTCAACGTTATCACGTCTCATCTCATCTCATTATCTCTAGCCGCTTTATCCTGTTCTACAGGGTCGCAGGCAAGCTGGAGCCTATCCCAGCTGACTACGGGCGAGAGGTGGGGTACACCCTGGACAAGTGGCCAGGTCATCACAGGGCTGACACATAGACACAGACAACCATTTACACTCACATTCACACCTACGGTCAATTTAGAGTCACCAGTTAACCTAACCTGCATGTCTTTGGACTGTGGGGGAAACCGGAGCACCCGGAGGAAACCCACACAGACACGGGGAGAACATGCAAACTCCACACAGAAAGGCCCTCGCCGGCCACGGGGCTCGAACCCGGACCTTCTTGCTGTGAGGCGACAGCGCTAACCACTACACCACCGTGCCGCCCACGTTATCACGTAATTATTAAAATGGTTAACGAATGTATCGTAGGAGGGTGTAGCAACACCGATCTTGATGGGATTAGTGCTCATTGTTTTCAAAAAGACCGGACAATGAGAGAGAAATGGGAGCGCTTTGTGCGAGGCACCCGGAAGCCAAGGACCAAAGCAGAGCTGAGAAAAAGACCAAGAAAATCGGCGATTCACAAGTTGACTGTTGCCAGGGTAAGAAATAAGAGAGACTATACTCTAAATTAGGCGTTCCTGTGTTTGTGTGGTACACAGATAATGTTATTTATTGACACACACAAAAGTAAACAACACGAAAGCGCTGGGCGATAATACACTTACTTAAATTAGATTAGATTAGATACAGTAGAACTTTATTGATCCCTTTGGGAGGGTTCCCTCAGGGAAATTAAAAAGATACAGTTCACAGCCTGGTAAAAAGCAGCCAGAGTCCAAAGTAGCGTGTTTAAAGTCCCCAGAAATGATGATAAATGCCTCAGGGTGATGTGTCTGCAGCCTTGCTGACAGAGTGAATCCCCTCACATGCAGCGGTTCCGGCTGCCCTCGGAGGGATGTAAACACAGATGGTGATGCTAGCAGCTCCAAGTCCGGGCAACATAAAACTGTCTTTATGGAGAAATGTCCTGTGTTACACCAGCGGTTGTTCACGTAAATGATGAGTCCCCCACCTTTGCCTTTCCCGCATGCTTTAGTGTCTCTGTCGGCTCTCACAGTAGTGAATCCTCGCAGGGCCACGTTAGCATCCGGTACAAAGTGTGTTAGCCATGTCTCCGTAAAAATAAATAAGCTGCTCTCCCGGTAAATCTGCTGGTTGTTCAGTGCGGATAGCTTGTCGACCTTATTCGGCAGCGAGTTCACTTTCCCCATGATAACGGAAGGAATGGATGGTTTGTAGCGATGCCGGTTGTCCACTAGCCTAGCCTTTGGCTTAGGCCCGGCTTTGCAGCCCCTGGGTTTCCTACCCAGCTCGGCCGGGATGGGGTGTCGTGTCCCGGCTCGTCCCATTGTTTTCAGGCCCAGCAGCTCCTCTCTTGAATAAGTGAGAAAACAGGCTCCTAGTTGCATGTTAAAGTTAAAAATATCCATGGGATATGAAGAAAAACACACTATGTCTTCGTAAGAAGAGCAGAAAAGTTAAAAAGGTGGAAAAAAAGAGGTTTAAAGAGCTAAAAACTACAGAGCTACTGGAGAGGCAGCCGTCTCACACAGTGCCCAAGGTCACATTTTCTGTACATTTTACTTCACATGTATCAAGGGATATGCGTGTCAGGGCTTGAGATCTTGGGACCTGTCAAACACATTAAATGTATATACAACCCTGCTTAGCCGATTCCATGTGTGTAGCTTATGAAATCTTTCTCCTACAGTAGCCAGTACATTTCTAAATGAAGAAATATATAAATACATAATAGTAATTAGCCCTGTGATGACCTGGCGACTTGTCCAGGGTGTACCCCGCCTTTCGCCTGTAGTCAGCTGGGATAAGCTCCAGCTTGCCTGCGACCCTGTAGAAGGATAAAGCGGCTACAGATAATGAGATGAGATGAGATGAATAGTAATTAGCCCTGTGATGACCTGGCGACTTGTCCAGGGTGTACCCCGCCTTTCGCCTGTAGTCAGCTGGGATAGGCTCCAGCTTGCCTGCGACCCTGTAGAACAGGATAAAGCAGCTAGAGATAATGAGATGAGATGAGATTATTTATGTAACAATAGATAGATGATCATTGATACATGAATCCATGGGTTTGAAGCTCAGGCAACAATTCCATATTTCAATGCAAAATCGCTAGCTGCTAAACTTGGTCTACACAGACTGTGCACTGAACCCATGCAAGCTCTTTCAACCTGCTGGCGCTTCCGCACGTGATGTCACGAATCTGGCTCCAGACTCCCTTGGGATTTTTCCAGACGCGTTTTGTCATTTTATTTTTTTCTGCTTTAGACAGATGGCCTTGTGCAAAATTTCCCTTCTGGATGAGTGTGTAAAGGGACATCCTTTCATATAAAAAAACACTAAATTGGTCCAGGATATGCACTTTAATGTTGTATAACACAAACTAATACACTTGCTAATTTGACTGATGCAGGATAAAACTGAGCTGAAGTTTAGGTGTTAGTCCTGCGTGCTGTGGCATGTGCACCTGAAGGTGCACCTTGGGCTGCGCGCGCCAAGTGGACTCCAGCACGTATTTCCGGCTGAAGACTGACTGGAGTCCCCCAGCACTCTACTACGGAACATGTCACCCTACGGGATTCATCATGCAGTGTAACTTTTTCTATGAGAACAGCCTAAGCCACCAGAACCTGTCTGGGTAAGGTTTATCCTAACGTTTATTGCTGGACGAGCACGCAGACGGGTGGATTACCTGATCCAAGTTGAGCACCCATGCCTTCGAGGCTCTTTGCCATGCTCAAGTTTATTTTTGAATCTTTGGAAAAGGAAGAATCCCATGAAAATTTTTGGAGAGGGGCAATCATTCCGATGGCTGACTCAGCGGAGGAGGCCGTCACTCCAGAGCTCCCTCCAGTGGCTGACTCAGTGGAAGAGGCCGTCGCTCCAGAGCTCCCTCCAGTGGCTGACATAGAGACAGCAGAGGAGGCTGTTGTTCCTGAGTCCCTCCTAATGGCTGTCTCTCCAGAACTGGTTTCTCAGCCAGAACCAGTACCTGAATCAATGCCTGAACCAGAGTCTGTATCAGAACCCATGCCTGAACCTGAGCCAGTGCCTGTTCCAGAACCAGTGCCGGAGTCAGAGTCAGCACCAGTGTCTGCCCCAGAACCAGGGCCAGAGTCAGTGCCCATGTCTGCTCTAGAACCAGTGCCAGAGTCAGAATCAGTCAGCGCCAGTGTCGGCTCCAGAACCAGTGCCAGAGTCGGCATCAGAGTCAGCGCCTATGTCTACTCCAGAACCAGTGCCAGCTCCAGTGCCAGAGCCAGCATTAAAGCCTGTGTCAGTGCCTACTCCAGAGCCAGTGCCCAGGTCAGCTAGAGCATCAGAGCCTACACCAGAGTCAGCGCCTGCACCAGCTTCAGTGCTGATGCCAGAGTCAAGGCCAGTACCAGAACCTGAGCCTGTTCCAGAACCCGTGTCAGAGGATGTCAGAGCAACCTCTACCTCAGCCAGCTATGAAGACATTGTCCCTCCGCCGCCTGGCTATGAAGATGTCATCGTAACCCCACCGCCACCAGGTCCTAACCAGGACCGAAGCAACGTGCTGACAGAGCCGAACCCATGCCTGAGTCCAGTTCTGAGTCCAAGCTGAGTCCTGAGTGTGAACTAGAATCAAGTCCACAATCCAAATCTAGTTCAGAACTCGAGTCCTCTACAGAGCCTGACTACAGCCTGGAGCCTGAGTTGAAGCTCATTTTCTGTCCTGAGCCCAAGCCAGTTCCTGAACTCCTACCTGAGTCTTCTCCAGAGCTTAAGTCGTCCCCTGAGCCCAAGTCATCTTTGGAGCTTGAGCACATTTCCAGCCCTGTGTCCAAACCAGTTCCAGAACTCCAGCTTGAGTCATCTCCTGAGCTGGAGCCAGAGTCGTCACCAGAGCTCAAGTCATCTCCTGAGCTCGAACCCAACCCTGCGTCCAAGCCAGTTCCAGAACTTCAGCCTGAGTCATCTCCTGAGCTGGAGCCAGAGCTCAAGTCATCGCCAAAGCTCGAGCCCAGCCCCATGTCTAAGCCAGTTCCAGAGCTCAAGCCTGAGTCATCTCCTAAGCTGGAGCCAGAGTCCAGTCCAAAGTTTGAATCCAGCCTGGAGCTTGAGTCCACCTTCAGTCCTGGATCTGAGCCAAGTCTAAGACTCAAGTCAGGTCTGGAGTCTGAGCATGATTCCGGCCCAGAGCCCAAGTCAAGTCCTGAACTCAAGCCCACTCCTAGTCAAGAATCCAAGTCTTGTCCTGAGCCTGAGCCCGAACCCCCACCAGGGTCAAGTATGATGGCTTTTCACTCCCATGTGGGAACTCTTTGGGAGGGGGTTCTGTCAGTGCTGCACACTGTGGCGTGTGAGTGCCTTCAGGCTGCATGTGCGCCGAGTGGACTCCAGCACACGCGCGTGAACAATGCGCACCTGAACGCAATTAAGGAACTGTGTGTACCTATTTAAGGACTATGCTGATGCACTATCAGTGCGAAGTATTACGATACTCCAATATGCATTACCAAGCCTTTCTGGTTTCTCGATTCCTGTGCCTGTTTCTCGTTCTCGCTTTGCCTCTGATCCTGTTTGCGCCTTGCCTGATCCTTTTGCCTGTTTCATGTTTTGTATTTTGCCTGCCAATTTGGACTGTTTGCCTATGTGCATATTTGTGCACTTTGTGTGTGTGTATATTATACAACCCTGATTCCAAAAAAATTGGGACAAAGTACAAATTGTAAATGAAAACGGAATGCAATGATGTGGAAGTTTCAAAATTCCATATTTTATTCAGAATAGAACATAGATGACATATCAAATGTTTAAACTGAGAAAATGTATCATTCAAAGAGAAAAATTAGGTGATTTTAAATTTCATGACAACACCACATCTCAAAAAAGTTGGGACAAGGCCATGTTTACCACTGTGAGACATCCCCTTTTCTCTTTACAACAGTCTGTAAACGTCTGGGGACTGAGGAGACAAGTTGCTCAAGTTTAGGGATAGGAATGTTAACCCATTCTTGTCTAATGTAGGATTCTAGTTGCTCAACTGTCTTAGGTCTTTTTTGTCGTATCTTCCGTTTTATGATGCGCCAAATGTTTTCTATGGGTGAAAGATCTGGACTGCAGGCTGGCCAGTTCAGTACCCGGACCCTTCTTCTACGCAGCCATGATGCTGTAATTGATGCAGTATGTGGTTTGGCATTGTCATGTTGGAAGGTCTTCCCTGAAAGAGACGTCGTATGGATGGGAGCATATGTTGCTCTAGAACCTGGATATACCTTTCAGTATTGATGGTGTCTTTCCAGATGTGTAAGCTGCCCATGCCACATGCACTAATGCAACCCCATACCATCAGAGATGCAGGCTTCTGAACTGAACGCTGATAACAACTCGGGTCGTCCTTCTCCTCTTTAGTCCGAATGACACGGCATCCCTGATTTCCATAAAGAACTTCAAATTTTGATTCGTCTGACCACAGAACAGTTTTCCACTTTGCCACAGTCCATTTTAAATGAGCCTTGGCCCAGAGAAGATGTCTGCGCTTCTGGATCATGTTTAGATACGGCTTCTTCTTTGAACTATAGAGTTTTAGCTGGCAACGGCGGATGGCACGGTGAATTGTGTTCACAGATAATGTTCTCTGGAAATATTCCTGAGCCCATTTTGTGATTTCCAATACAGAAGCATGCCTGTATGTGATGCAGTGCCGTCTAAGGGCCCGAAGATCACGGGCACCCAGTATGGTTTTCCGGCCTTGACCCTTATGCACAGAGATTCTTCCAGATTCTCTGAATCTTTTGATGATATTATGCACTGTAGATGATGATATGTTCAAACTCTTTGCAATTTTACACTGTCGAACTCCTTTCTGATATTGCTCCACTATTTGTCGGCGCAGAATTAGGGGGATTGGTGATCCTCTTCCCATCTTTACTTCTGAGAGCCGCTGCCACTCCAAGATGCTCTTTTTATACCCAGTCATGTTAATGACCTATTGCCAATTGACCTAATGAGTTGCAATTTGGTCCTCCAGCTGTTCCTTTTTTGTACCTTTAACTTTTCCAGCCTCTTATTGCCCCTGTCCCAACTTTTTTGAGATGTGTTGCTGTCATGAAATTTCAAATGAGCCAATATTTGGCACGAAATTTCAAAATGTCTCACTTTCAACAATTGATATGTTGTCTATGTTCTATTGTGAATACAATATCAGTTTTTGAGATTTGTAAATTATTGCATTCCGTTTTTATTTACAATTTGTACTTTGTCCCAACTTTTTTGAAATTGGGGTTTTATATATATATATATATATATATATATATATATATATATATATATATCCACCTACCTTGCGTACCTGACATGAAGGGTCTTAACTTACCATGATAGCTTGGAGGTCCTGGGATTTGAACACAAAATATTCCTCAAAGCCTTAAAGAAAATATCTCACAAATAAATTGAGCTAAAAGTCAGTCTTTATGTCTGTCCTTTATAAAAAAGCTGCATTTTGAATTTGTTCTTAACGATATAACCACTAAAGTGATGAAAACAGACAGGACTTTTTTTTTTTGTCAGGGAGGCTGCCATAATGCCATCGTGTGTGATGTCATTTTCTATGAGCACAGTGGAGGTGTACAAGTGCATGCTGTACTAGACTATAGTAAAATATTATGGTCTAGTGTGACTTCTTGGTCAATTTGTTGGCATTTCTGCACAAAATTATGGCAATGCAGTATTAGAAAAGGAATCAAAATAAAATAGTGGCTAGTTTATTGCCTGTTTATTTTTAAAAAAATATTTTCCTGCTTATCTTCCATTTGTTTGATTGCGTGACATGGCGGTATGCTGTCGTGCTGCCGGTGTCTGTGTTTTTGTTAGGACTGGGACTGTTTTGGCCTCTAGAGGCCGCTGTTATTTCCATCTTGTCATGTTTGTTTTGGCCTCTAGAGGCCGCCACTGTGTTTTTGTGTTTGTCTTCATTGCCTGTTTCCTGCCCCGCCCTGTTCCTTAATTAGTGTGTGTATAAATACCCCTCTGTTTGTTCCCTTGTCACGGAGTCTTTTTCCTATGCTATGCCTGTTAGTGCTAGTTCCCTCTGGTCCATGGTCCTTGCCTGTGTCTTTGTGGTTTTTGTACTTTGCTTTCTTTTTGGACCTTTTTGAATTTTGTTTTTACCATTTTTGAGATCTTCTGAGCGTTTGCATTTTTGCCTTTTCTTTTCTTATTTTTGGACTTTGAACTTTTGGATATTTTTTTATTTTCCCTTTATCTTCTGAGCTTTTGGATTACTTTTGTTTTTTGCCGTGGATTGTACATTTTGTAAATAAACTTTTTGATACTTTTCTACTTCTGCCTCACACCTCTGCACTTGAGTCATCCCCCTGGTGGCCTAGTGGGGGTTTGCTGGATTATCACACCAGCGAACCAGGTTCGAATCCCAGCAAAACTCTAACAGTTTTGTGGTGAAACAAAGTTGGTATCACATCTGGCTTTGTCATTTCTGCCTCATGTCTCACTTCTTCCCAGTAATAATTTTTTTTCATACAAGTCCTCCACAAAACAATCTTGTGTAAAATGCTCACTGCACAATTTGCTGCTTTTACCAAGAGTAAAGTTCTCTCACTTTACTTGATGAAGTCACTTGGCTAAATGTCTTGGATCCAGGACAGAAAGAGGAAGATGTGCAGAATCCTACATCATGCAGTGCTCCCCTCATTTTCGTCTCCTAATATATCCATGTATCTGCCTAATCCAGTATGGCCACACCCATTCTGGCCCAACGGACCGATGTTACAACTTTAACATGTTTTTTAAACTAAAGTCTGTTTAATTTTTTTCATCTAGAACATCTTGTATTAATGTATAATGATGACATTTCATAACCCTGTAATTTCAAAATTTCCCGGTTAATTGGTTTAACCACTGAGCCACCACAACTACACTACAAAACCACCACAACACTAGGCTTGCATTGATTCAACTACTTCTACTATTGAATTAACACCACTAAAGATTGCACTGAATCAATACAAACTAGTGGAGCCTCAGGAAGAAGGTTGTATGTTCAAACCTCAGCATTACCCAACAGCCTTAACTGGATCCTTGAGCAAGACTCAGTTGTATCCGGCATCAACCAATTGTACTGGGCGAGGTGATATGTAGTATGTAAGATATTACAGTTCTTTATTGTAAATGTCTTACAGCTGTTACTATAAATTTTACAGTATATTATTTACAACTCAGGTTACCAGGAAAATCTACAGTAAATATTTTACAGTGCACTTTGATTGACAGGCGCGAGAGAGCATGCCATCCCTCCCACCCAGAGAGCATGGCCAATTTTGCTCCCTTGTTCTCCTGAACACAGATGGCTGTGATGAGTTTGTACCATGTAAAATCCTGCTCATTGTAAATATGATAAACCATTGCAATAAACTAGCTCATGTTAAAAGTGGTTACCATAGGAACAGTCTAGTATTTGACTTTCCAGCTTCAAGCTATGTGTAAATTTTCTGCACAGTCACAGTAAAAAATTCAGTTGGTGCAATGATGCTGGATTTTAGCTGTTCACTTTCTTGAAAAAAGACAAACACAACTGAAGTGAAATATTGCTCTCTCTCTCCTTCATGTCTCTTCAGTCTGTTCTCTCTCTCCTTCATGTCTCTCTTTTTTCAGTCTGTTTTCTCTCTCCTTCATCTCTTTTTTCAGTCTGTTCTCTCTCTCTCCATGTCTCTCTTTTTTCAGTCTGTTGTCTCTCTTCATGTCTCTCTTTTCTCAGTCTCTCTCTCCTCCTTCTTTGTGTCTCTTTTTTCAGTCTCTCTTCTTCTTCTGCTTCTTCTTCATGTCTCTCTTTTCTCAGTCTGTTCTCTTTTTCTCTCCCCTCCTCCTCCTCCTTCATGTCTCTCTTTTTTCAGTCTCTCTCTTCTTCTTCATGTCTCTTTTTTCAGTCTGTCTCTCTCTCCCCTTCATGTCTCTCTTTTCTCAGTCTGTTCTCCCTCTCTCTCTCTCCTCCTCCTCCTTCATGTCTCTCTTTTTTCAGTCTCTTCTTCTTTTTCTTCTTTATGTCTCTCTTTTCTCAGTCTGTTCTCTCTCTCCCCTCCTCCTCCTTCATGTCTCTCTCTTTTCAGTCTCTCTTCTTCATGTCTTTCTTTTCTCAGTCTGTTCTCTCTCTCTCTCCTCCTCCTTTGTGTCTCTCTTTTTTCAGTCTCTTCTTCATGTCTTTCTTCTCAGTCTGTTCTCTCTCTCTCTCCTTCTTCATGTCTTTCTTTTCTCAGTCTGTTCTCTCTCTCTCTCTCCTTCTTCATGTCTTTCTTTTCTCAGTCTGTTCTCTCTCTCTCTCTCTCTCCCCCTTCTTCATGTCTCTTTTTCAGTCTGTTGTGTCTCTCTCTTGCGCATCACATTTTTACTGTACTGTAAACAAGTTGTTGATCAACTTCTTAGGAGGCATCACTAATCCAGTAATTAACATGTTCTGGCCTTGATAAGAGTCTTTTTGTTACACAGTAAACACACACACACACACACACACGCGCACACTGCTGTGATAATTTAATAGGAGCCAGGAAAAGTCCGTATAAAAAAGAAAAGGATTAGCATGCTGTGGTAGGAATAGCTTTAGACCTCACTCTTATCATTTCAGAGCAGCTCAAGATATAGGAACAAAATAATGCACTTAAATGATATAAATGTGCACTCATTGCACGACAGAGTGAGGATTTCCCTAAGGATAAAGCTGGTCAAAATAAGGGAATTGTGTTATTGCTTAATCTATGTTACAGGTCACACAATAATTACCATTTGCTTGCTTGTAAAGGCAGTGAATTGAAATTCTTATCTCGGCTATACTTTTGGACAAATACTTGAATCCTGATAGTTTGAGTGCACTATCAGGAACTGTTCTTATTCCATAGTGAAAACAAGGTTAATAAAAGTGTGTTCTTATTGATCAAAAGCAGTAAAGAGAAAGACATCACTCATACAGGATCGTACTCTCGGACAGTGTTAGCTGTTAAAGTTACACCATATGTAATGAATCAGGCAAGGCATACTGGTGGCCAGGATTCTGTTTCCTGAATTCGTAATCATACCTAACATGTAATCTTATACAAATTGCACTTCGTCAGTAACATCATTCAGATTTGCTGATATGTTTTCCTTTTGAGTGTTCAACATGTCTTTCTCTTTCAAAATTCTCTCAAAATCTTCTGTATTTAACAAAGTAAACCTGGCGGCCATGTTTGTTTACAAACTGTCACAGCCACTGATTAGTGTGGAAGTTTTACATCTCTGACGTGTCTCTTTTCCAGTTTTTCGATGTCTGTTGGTATGTTTTTCTCTTGTAAATATGTGTGAAGAATATATAATTAAGTTTTGGTAGCCTTTTGGGTGTTCAATGCGTCTTTCTCTTTCCCGGCGAACAAAGAAATGCTTCTGCGCATGCGCAGCAGAAAACTCTCTCATTGAATATTCACATCAGCGCCGATATGTGACATCATGTCTTGACAACCATGCAATATCGTAAACCATATTCAATGCTCATTTTCCATTGGGTAGAGTGACGTAATACACATAGGATAAGCGATAAGCTAACAATATTGCATGCTATCAAACCAAATGAATGACGCCTGCTAGAAGGGAATAGAACACATGTTTTTATTCCATGGAAAAAAGTGTCCTGTATGTATAATAATTTCCGATATTTCAGTTGAATGATGTCACTCCCAGGGTTTTTTCCGCTGTTTTTTCCATTGTCAAAATTGTGAACCGATTCAAAATTAAAATTCTTTTGATTAACTTGCATTTTTTTTGTGTGTGGACGTGTCCATATAATATAAAGAACATTACATGGTGGCACAAAAATATGAAGTTTATGTTCTCGTGTTGAAAATATTTTCACTTGTTCACTTCACTCACTCGTGAATATTTTCACCACTCGAAGATAAACTTCATATCTTCATGCAACCGTGTCATATCCTCTATTTATTACACAGGTTTGTTGAATACTCGATTCTGATTGGCTATCGTATTCTATGGTCTGTTATTTCTGTATAACTGTTGCTCTGTATAACAGACTGTTGCTGTGGACCATGTCTTTCACGAAAACAATACAATTATTTTTACATCAATAAATTAATTTTAAAATCAATATTTTGTGTTACATTATTGATTCCCAGAGTAATTAGCCATGTAATAAGTGGGATACTGTACAGCAAGCTGGTCATTATTAAGAAATAAACCCCTTACTTAAAACTGTTATTTGGTCTCTTTCCCATGTACCAAAGTAAAACTCTAAATCAGTGGGATAACAGGGATTTTGGTGTTCGTAAAATGTGTGCTTTTTAATAACAATACTACAATCACTTTCCCAGGTGAAAGATACGAGCTACAAAAGAGGTCTCCTTATGGTTACCATCAGAGTGACAAACTCTTATACTCCGGAAGGTAAATTTTTAGTACCTTTTATGTGGCTTTAAGTGTGTTTCTATTTGAATAAAATATATAGCATCAGAACAGGTGGCGGCATGGTGGTGTAGTGGTTAGCGCTGTCGCCTCACAGCAAGAAGGTCCGGGTTCGAGCCCCATGGCCGGCGAGGGCCTTTCTGTGTGGAGTTTGCATGTTCTCCGCGTGGGTTTCCTCCGGGTGCTCCGGTTTCCCCCACAGTCCAAAGACATGCAGGTTAAGTTAACTGGTGACTCTAAATTGACCGTAGGTGTGAATGGTTGTCTGTGTCTATGTGTCAGCCCTGTGATGACCTGGCGACTTGTCCAGGGTGTACCCCGCCTTTCGCCCATAGTCAGCTGGGATAGGCTCCAGCTTGCCTGCGACCCTGTAGAACAGGATAAAGCGGCTAGAGATAATGAGATGAGATGAGCATCAGAACAGATGTGTGTGAACTGGATACTAAAGCTTCATTTTCATGTCAGGATTAACAGTTATAATGGACTGTTCAATATAGGGATCATCTCAGTCCCGTATTGTTTCAGTGTTTAATTAGTGATGGAGTGAAAACTGTTCTCTGTAGTGCACTCAGACTTTCAGAAGAGTAGCTAGAGGCGAATCTAGTTTATGATCTCTGCGAAATCTTTACATCAATAGAGGTCATGTCATCTGTAGAGGCTGGCCTCTCAACTAATTGCAATCTGCTCAAGTGATTGAGGAGAAATGAAGCGGATGCTCACATGATCGGCCAGAAAGAAAGGTGCCTTTTTATGGCGTGTAAAATTGTGTTGAGGGGGAGACCAGTAGAGAGTTATGGGTGCATTTTCTGCTGTATAATCAGTATTTTTCCCCTGTCAATATGTACTTTTATAGACTATAATTTTGGGAACATTTTAGATATAAATGAGCAATTAATTTATAGTTTAAGTTTTCAAGGGACGTTTCTATATTTCCAAGTGATTTTATGAGACCATTTGATCTGTTCCACCTGAGAAACTTACAGGAAAACTAAATTACTTGATACAGCTGATATATTTAACAGTTATTCCACGAAATCAAGTCGTACATGAGCTGATAGCTGATGAGGCCTGTAGCGCCGAGCGGTGTGTACAATGAAATTGAGTGGAATAACTGTTTTATTCTATCCACATTCATTGGATTTTGAGAAACAAAGCATTTTTATTTTTTGCAAATTTGATAAATAAAAACTTTATACAAAATGTCCGACAAAATCATTTTTAGACAGTAAACAAACTAGCAAAATGACAGTAGCAATTTGTGAAAAACGCTATAATACAACCCCAATTCCAAAAAAGTTGGGACAAAGTACAAATTGTAAATAAAAATGGAATGCAATAATTTACAAATCTCAAAAACTGATATTGTATTCACAATAGAACATAGACAACATATCAAATGTCGAAAGTGAGACATTTTGAAATTTCATGCCAAATATTGGCTCATTTGAAATTTCATGACAGCAACACATCTCAAAAAAGTTGGGCCAGGGGCAATAAGAAGCTGGAAAAGTTAAAGGTACAAAAAAGGAACAGCTGGAGGACCAAATTGCAGCTCATTAGGTCAATTGGCAATAGGTCATTAACATGACTGGGTATAAAAAGAGCATCTTGGAGTGGCAGTGGCTCTCAGAAGTAAAGATGGGAAGAGGATCACCAATCCCCCTAATTCTGCACCGACAAATAGTGGAGCAATATCAGAAAGGAGTTCGACAGTGTAAAATTGCAAAGAGTTTGAACATATCATCATCTACAGTGCATAATATCATCAAAAGATTCAGATAATCTGGAAGAATCTATGTGCATAAGGGTCAAGGCCGGAAAATCATACTGGGTGCCCGTGATCTTCGGGCCCTTAGACGGCACTGCATCACATACAGGCATGCTTCTGTATTGGAAATCACAAAATGGGCTCAGGAATATTTCCAGAGAACATTATCTGTGAACACAATTCACCGTGCCATCTGCCATTGCCAGCTAAAACTCTATAGTTCAAAGAAGAAGCCGTATCTAAACATGATCCAGAAGCGTAGACGTCTTCTCTGGGCCAAGGCTCATTTAAAATGGACTGTGGCAAAGTGGAAAACTGTTCTGTGGTCAGACGAATCAAAACTTGAAGTTCTTTATAGAAATCAGGGACACCGTGTCATTCGGACTAAAGAGGAGAAGGACGACCCGAGTTGTTATCAGCGCTCAGTTCAGAAGCCTGCATCTCTGACGGTATGGGGTTGCATTAGTGCGTGTAGCATGGGCAGCTTACACATCTGGAAAGACACCATCAATGCTGAAAGGTATATCCAGGCTCTAGAGCAACATATGTTCCCATCCAGACGATGTCTCTTTCAGGGAAGACCTTGCATTTTCCAACATGACAATGCCAAACCACATATTGCGTCAATTACAGCATCATGGCTGCGTAGAAGAAGGGTCCGGGTACTGAACTGGCCAGCCTGCAGTCCAGATCTTTCACCCAGAGAAAACATTTGGCACATCATAAAACAGAAGATACGACAAAAAATACCTAAGATAGTTGAGCAACTAGAATCCTACATTAGACAAGAATGGGTTAACATTCCTATCCCTAAACTTGAGCAACTTGTCTCCTCAGTCCCCAGACGTTTACAGACTGTTGTAAAGAGAAAAGGGGATGTCTCACAGTGGTAAACATGGCCTTGTCCCAACTTTTTTGAGATGTGTTGTTGTCATGAAATTTAAAATCACCTAATTTTTCTCTTTAAATGATACATTTTCTCAGTTTAAACATTTGATATGTCATCTATGTTCTAGTCTGAATAAAATATGGAATTTTGAAACTTCCACATCATTGCATTCTGTTTTTATTTACAATTTGTACTTTGTCCCAACTTTTTTAGAATCGGGGTTGTAATAATTTTTGAAAAATAAAAAATAAAAAACAGATACGTTCTTACCATCAAATACTTTTATTCCATATTTTTTTGCACTGGGGGGGGGGGCTTTTTCTTCTTTAGGTTTTTTTGTTCCAACTGGGCTGGAGTGTGGAACAGGAGATATTGGGGGGGGGGGGGGGGGGGGGGGGGACTATATTCTTTTAGCTATTTCTGTTTCTTTTAAATACTTGATGATAATTTTTGGAGTTTTGTTTTCGAGTAGAGTTTTTATTTCGTTCTTGGTTGGTTCAGCAACACACTCCACCATTTTGTTTTTCTCTACTCACGGTATATGAGCTGACAGCCTAATAGCAGAGTAGCCAATCAGAGTGTGCGATTGCTCATATCCAGTGAATGTGGATAGAATAAAAATAGATATCAAAATCAAATCAAAGTCCTTCCCACGCCATGTGGTGCAAAAACAGATATACTCCAACTTAAATACCTCACACACACTTTTTTTCAGTCATGATTTTAAAAGAATTGAAAGTAGCTGCCGCTAAAACTGCTGCAAATTTTATGAAACCTTTAATCCAATATTAATGGATTATATCATACATCATTTTCATGTTTAACTGTGTGTGTTGCTGATTCTCATACCTGAGCGCAGCTGTTTGATTCGCCCATTGCTGCCGTTGATGTCGACAGGGAGAAAGTCTTTAAACCAGAAGATTTCAGGGTCGGGGTTCCCGCTTGCTGCACACAGAATGGTAGCTGTGCGGGTTCTCTCCACCACCTTCAGCTGAGGACCCATGTCTATAGTGGGGAAACCATGAGGGATCTGGTCCTCTGCACGCGCACACACACACACACACACACACACACACACACAGTGTTAGCAGTCATTATAGACAGATCTCTGCTATTTCTCTTAATCTCTTTAACATCTCCTACCTCTACTCTTTTAATTGTTGAACACTAGTCACACTTATTAGTTTAAATTATATGTTTACTCTTAAAAATGAGAAACAATGATCATAAGCATCATCCTCATCTACGTAAAATATAAATGAATAAATAAATAAATAGAGTCAAATTTTTTTGTTTACAGAGGTTAAGGTTCGTAAGACAAGTAAGTTGGCTTTCGTAACACAAACACTGTGTGTGTGAAAAGCAAACAGAAGCAATCTCAAGGTGTGTTATCAGTCTTTCCCTGACAGCCGATAGTGTGGGAAACACTGGCCGGGTGTAAATCATGCTCAGTGAGTATGGAACAAAATAATTTATGCCTCAGTAGTGTGTCTAACACTAACACGCACCACATACACTAATTAACATCCGCTCATAATTGAATTGGAACCGGAGGCACTAACAATCTTTTTGTGCTGATGTCACTGTATGTCAAATGACTGAAATGCATCTTAGTAGCTTCACAAATACATATTTACTGTTAAACAGCTACTGGTGTGCTTCAGACGCACAATCTGATGGTAAAGCTGTCCCAACCAACCTGAGTTTACTAATTAAACGCAGGAATGAGCTAATACATAAAGGGATATATTTATACATTAGACAGTTTGTATCCCTATTGTTCTGGGTGACAAAAATAATTAAATTAAATTAAATTTAAAAAAAAAAAACAAGGAGTCTCCAGTTTCTCATTCTCCAGATCTGATTAGAAAATCTGTCAGAATTGTAATGCGTGCTGTATGTCAAAAAGGATGGTGGAAATGTTACAGCTGAGAAGATCCACAAAATGATGAGAGGACAGAGCAGGTTACAGCCGTACCGGTTATTTATTCACTAATATCACTGTAAGAAAAGGGAATTAGTTTTAGCAATAAAGGAAAATCTATGGAAAATAACTGACACTAAATGTCTTGTACACGAATATTTTTATATCTTGCAGGTTTGAAGAGGATACAAACCCTGTCACTGACCTGGGCTTTTATATGTCTGTCTGTCTTTTTCTCTGTGTCTGTGAGAACACATTAACCCTTCCTTGCGTGATATGAGCTGTGTAAAGGTGTGTGTGAGACCTCAGTGAAATGGTGCTGTCATGATGTAATAGCGTTTGAAGGGTGGGGTTCACACCAGGTGTGCATAAAGACTGAATTTTAGTATGTAGAAATCTGAGTGTACTGTTACACACTGCTTCAACAAACTGTCCGCTTCTCACACTTCACCATTGTCTCAGTTCTTAAGTCCAGTGTGGGAGACGCTGGGAAACCCTCAATAAATGGCTTAAGAGAAGTAGGGAGGACCCTGCACGAACACAATGAAGCCAGAGGAACTGGAGGACCTTAATCTCTCTTTCTCTCTCTGTGTGTGGTGCCAGTATAATACATAGATCAGAGGTTCACAAACATGGCTGCCTTTCAAATGCTTTTCAAATATTAAACAGCATTCCTAAAAGACAGTGTGAACAGTTGGGTTCTGTGAAATATTCTAAAGCAGAGGTACAAAATACAGAGACAACATTAAAAACAAACAAAATGTTCACTCCGCATCACTTTTTTTCTTTTTACCTGTGCCCCTTTTCATGAATTTGCAGTTTCCATGCAGGTTTTCTGATATGCAAGCTGTGCTCCATGAAAGGTGCAGTTCTTCTTCGAGTTACACAGTGAAAAACCTCTGACCTCTACTATTTATTATATTAGTGCATAATGTAGTTTAACCTTAGACCTATATTATAAATCAATGCACCTACCTTTAAGGTTACAGTGGTCATTTTACATTTAGTTGTAGCTAGCCTGATATTTTTCCACTCTATGCTAGCAAGAGTTGTATTACATTGGCAAAAGTTAGACTGTCCAGTACCCTATGTGCTTCATAGTTTACCTTAGAAAACGTGAAAAAAAACAACAACCTTGACAATAGCTTATGACCTACAAAGCACAGTGACATTTTTATAATGGCATAGATTTTGCTTTTTATAATAATAATAATAATAATAATAATAATAATAATAATAATCGTCATCATGTAACTAGATTTTCGGTCAACATTTGGTAGTTTAATAAAACTGAAGACTTTTTATTTGGAATATCAACAGTCCAAAATCCACAATCATGCACGGCATTAAATTACTGGGTTTCAGTCGCGTGACTTTTCTTAGCGGCTTTACCGGAAGTGAAATAGCTGGTGGTCTAAACAGCTGCCGTAGTGCAAACAACTAGCGATAATTTATCAGAGTATGCTCGTAACCTAGAAGCCACTGCTCATTTTAGATATATTCAGAAGATTGCTATGTGCAATGGAACAGACCCCTACAGTCTGGGAAAGAATAAATTGTCATACGATCTTGAAAACTACCCTTCAGTTGAGTTCCCCGACATCTCGAACTATCTGGTGTTGCAGACATCCTTCTATACCGCAAAACAAATGAAAGTGTGGAAGAGTATGGAGGCTTACAACTGTTTTGTACATGGCTGGGTAAAGGACCTCGGTATCAAGTCGCTGACGAATGAATCTTGCATTGCTTTTGCCCATGTAAGTATGTTTACAATGAAGCGCTGCAAGTTGAAGTGTAAACAAACAACAGTTCACTTGATTCTCACTTGTGTTGGCTCTTATCTCTCAGATAAATCATTCACAAAGATCATCAGAAACCCCTTTAAAGACCTGGATCTTAGTTAAACAAGATGGAGATGTGATCACGGTGCATTGTAACTGTATGGCTGGGGAAGAATTTTGTCGCGACCTTCATGCATATGGACTTTGTGAGGCGTGAGGAGTAAACAAAGAAACAGCTGGGGTCTTTAGCGCTTGGTGACTAAAAAAAGTACCGTAAAATAATGACACATAGCAAGAAAAGTACTTGGAAAACACTAAGGACATAACTGAGAGGGAGATACAAACCTTTCACCAAGTGATCACTGCAAACTCGAGCATGCTTCAACTCGGCTCCCTTCGATTTCAGTGAGAGGTTCAAAAGCCACATTTCTCAACATCTTTTTCTGAAATCATGTGTTCATTCACACTTTTTTATTAGTTCATGGGGAAAAATTGTGAATTAATATTAATGAGGAAAGTGCTACCTGATTGGCTGGCGGAAGAAGGAGGTGGGGTGAGCAGTGGCTCATTATCATTTAAAGAAACAAACCCTCAAATCAGTGCGGCACGGTGGTGTAGTGGTTAGCACTATCGCCTCACAGCAAGAAGGTCCGGGTTCGAGCCCAGTGGCTGGCAAGGGCCTTTCTGTGCGGAGTTTGCATGTTCTCCCCGTGTCTGCGTGGGTTTCCTCTGGGTGCTCCGGTTTCCCCCACAGTCCAAAGACATGCAGGTTAGGTTAACTGGTGGCTCTAAATTGACCGTAGGTGTGAATGTGAGTGTGAATGGTTGTTTGTCTCTGTGTCGGCCCTGCAATGACCTGGCGGCTTGTCCAGGGTGTACCCCGCCTCTCACCCATAGTCAGCTGGGATAGGCTCCAGCTTGCCCGTGACCCTGTAGGACAGGATAAGTGGCTACAGATAATGGATGGATGGATGGATGGATGGATGGTTTGATTGATTCGAACAACCTAAAACAACATAAGCATAAGGCATTTTTCATGCGAGCAATGCACCTTCTCCGTACAAACGCTTTGTCAACTGAGCTCTGGTAAACCACCAACTAAAGTTTTGAATAACTAATGAGGCGGATGTGACGTTACATGAAACCCAGCAATACGCTGATATCAGGAAGAATAAAAGGCATTAAAGAGAAGACATGCTGAAGGAAAATGAGGAATACAGACAGAAATACACAGAGTTCATAAATACACACACAGGATATGCGAGCATGTTTCCCCACATTAACACTAAGATACAACATTTATACTATATTATGCAGTCCAGGCTTACAATTAAACCAGTATAAGAACTATATGTAATAGCTGATTACAAAATATGATAAATGAAATATAACTCATTTATTACAGATAAAATCATTAAGACTGTTGCATTTATACTTAGTAAAGAAGTACATTTACGTTGAAGTGGGGTGATATTCAGTAAATAATAGAATAGGATTTGAATGTCTCACTGCAAAGTTTTAAATGTCACACCTTGTCAGTGTCGTGTCCATGTCGGTGTCATGCATTAATTTATTACGATAAAAATAGGAACAGCACACAAATGCAAAAACATGGGCTTGCGTCTAACAAACTAGCTACATACTGACGTGAACCAACACATTATTCACCTGTCTGTATGTTAATATAATCATAGACTGACAGACAGACAGACAGACAGACAGATAAATATATTTTATTAATCTCCAAAGGGAAATTGCAATAATCCTGTAATCATGTACAATTCAAATGTTCATCATGACCACTATGAGTATTCTAATAGCTATGAAATGCTGGCCTTTAAATGTTAATGCACTTCTGTCATTATGGAAATGTTATGTCTCAATAGACCAACATGACTGTGTATAACATTTACAGTCTGGTAAAGAAGAAGGTAGAGGAGAGGATGTTTGATGTGACCTGAAAATGGCACACTGGAGGAAACGATGAGACGTCTGGAGAAGACAGTAGAGATAGAGCGAAAAGCATAAGATGAAAATTATTATTATTATTATTATTATGGTTATTTGTAATTTTACACTGTGTGAGAGAGAGAGAGAGAGAGAGAGAGAGCATAAGAATGTGTGTGTGTGTGACAGAGAGAGCGCAAGAGAGCGAGAGAGCATAAGAAAGTGTGTGAGAGAGTGAGCAAGAGAGCGAGAGAGTGAGCGAGAGACAGTGAGAGAGCGCATAAGAACGTGTGTGAGAGTGAGTGAGAGAGAGAGAGAGAGAGCACATAAGTGTGTGTGAGAGATTGAGCGAGAGAGAGAGTGAGCGAGTGAGAGAGAGAGTGAGCAAGAGAGAGTGTGAGAGAGAGGAGAGAGAGAGAGAGAGAGAGAGCAAGCGAGCAAGAGAGCGAGAGAGTGTGAGAGCGCATAAGAAAGTGTGAGAGAGTGAGCAAGAGAGAGAGAGCATAAGAAAGTATGTGTGAGAGAGTGATTGAGAAAGAGAGTGAGTGAGAGACAGAGTTAGAGAGCAAGAGAGAGCAAGCACATAAAGTGTGTGAGAGATTGAGTGAGCGAGTGAGAGAGAGAGTGAGCAAGAGAGGAGGGAGAGAGAGAAAGAGAGAGCAAGCGAGCGAGAGAGTGTGAGAGAGTGAGCGAGAGAGAGAGAGCATAAGAAAGTACTATGTGTGAGAGAGTGATTGAGAGAGTGAGAGAGTTAGAGCAAGAGAGAGCAAGCACATAAGAAAGTGTGTGAGAGAGTGAGCGAGAGAGTGCATAAAAAAGTGAGTAAGAGAGAGTGAGCAAGAGATAGACAGCATAAGAAAGTGTGTGAGAGAGTGAGCGAGAGAGAGAGTGTGAGCAAGAGAGAGTGAGCGAGAGAGAGAGAGAGAGAGAGAAAATCTAAATGAGATGGGGTTTTTCAGTGAGAGAATGAAGTATGCTTCATTCTCTCTGAATCTCTCCTCATGTGTCTGCCTTCTCATAACACAGATATATCAAGTAAGTCATATCCTAAACTTTAGTGTCACTTTATAAACTTTATAAAAACATGTTTCTTTTATTAAATTCTGTCTGGGGAATTAATTGCTTTACAGAAAAACAGAGACCCGAGAATCCCCTAGGAAATAGAGTTATTACTGCACGTCACAGACAAGCGTTATTGCCTATTGGGCTCCATTATGTAAATGCAGGCATGTATGCTTGTGGGTGTTTCTGATTATCATATTCAGAGGATCTGGATTTACTGATGAGGGTGAGAGTGGAGGTGCTTCTGTACATTTTTTCTGTTGTTTGCTTGCCTTCTTGTTTTGGTGCATTTGTGGACATTTTTTTAATGGATTTGCTCCATTCAGCATGTTATTCAGTACAGATCTTCAAAATGAAATTTGGGTGACATTATAGCTCATGAACCACATGTGTGTGTTTCCTACTGTAATCAGATCTGGATGGATGACAGGCCTGAAAAAGCTCCTCAGGGAACAGCAGCTAATGGAAAAGCACAACTGTTCACATGCAGGACATTTTGGGAAATTTCCTGCTAACAGCATGCAGCCTTTATTAGCTAATAATTGCACTAAGACGTACCTGTTAGCACGGGATTAGCAAGCATTTTGCTGAAATGAGACTTTACTTTGAGGATTTACTTTCCCACCCTCCATTATAATGTTTCTGTGTGTCTCAGGGAACAAGGGATGGCAGAAGAAGCAGACATGGAGGTGACACTGTTAAGGTATGGCAGCCGCCTTTCTGAACGCTACAGAGAAAAGAGCAGAGTGTGGGAGGACTCATGCTTCACTTGTGCTGGGAATGAAACACAATGTTCCTGCTGTCAGGTCGTAACGCTGCCTCACCTGAACACACTTTCACACACATGCACTCACTTACACTGCTGAGTTGCAGGCTGCTGAGATAAATACAAAGTGGCATGTTTGCACCCATCTGCTTTTATGCAAATGGAAAAAGTTGTGTACAATAAAACCTGTATGGATAAACAGAAGATGTAATAAAGGCTGATGCAAACAGATGGGAAGAAATGATGCCTTAGCAAATGTCTATTCCAGTCACTCTTCGACTGTGTGTGCTGCCCTTTTACATTAACATTTATTTTTGACAACACTGTTCTGTGATACACATATTAGACATTCTCTCTCTCTCTCTCTCTGACGTGGTTGCTTTGACGGCTTCAGCCATCAAAGTCTCTAGTGAAGAATTACAGTAGTGGTTTCCCATTGCCTTCTACTGGATTATTATAGAGGTTTTCTCCTCTCAATCATTCACACACACACACACACACACACACACACACACACACACACACACACACACACACACCTGTGGACAATGTAGAGTAGCCAGTTAACCTAACCATATGTCTTTGAGCTATGAGGGAAACCGAAGCACCCGGAGGAAACCCACACAAACACGGGGAGAACATGCAAACTCCACGAAGAAAGGCCCTTGTCGGCCACTGGGCTCGAACCCAGAACCTTCTTGTTGTGAGGTAACAGTGGTAACCACTACACCACTGTGCTGCCCCCATATTAGACATTAGAGGTTGCATATACTAATCACCTCAGAAATTCAGTAGTCAGCTGTGTTGGGAGCTGTCAAGTAGTTGAGATGATAGAAATAACAGTATGACAGATGGTGAAGAATGCAAGCTAAATTTGCAGTACTTTGTTCAACTAAAAATACACTATATGGCCAAATGTGTATGGTCAAGAAGAATAAGAAGCCTTTATTTCTCACACGTACACTCAAGCACAGTGAAATTCCTCCTCTGCATTTAACCCATCTGAAACAGTGAACACACACAAGTGAGCAATGAGCACAGATGCATACCCAGAGCAGTGCACCTGTGCAGCACCTGGGGATCAGTTGGCGGTGAGGTGCCTTGCTCAAGGGCACTTCAGCCCAACCTTCAGACTATGGCCACCCCATGTTAACCTAACCTGCATGTCTTTAGATTAGATAGAACTTTATTGATCCCTTTGGGCGGGTTCCCTCAGGGAAATTAAAATTCCAGTAGCATCATTACAGGATAAACAGAGAATAGAAATAGAGAAAAAACTTCTAGATAAATTAAATTAAATTAGGTATTTACATATACAAATATAAAAAAGAATAAGATATGGGGAAGAGGAAGAAAAAAAGGCCAACAGAAGAGATATTGTACATTATATTGCACATTGTCCAGTATTGCTTATTGTCAGGCTAGGCTACTGCTCCTTCCCGTCCTCTGTCCTCCTGTTACCCCTCCTCCCCCCCAGAGAGGAGTTGATGGCATGAGGGACAAAGAAGTTTTTAAGTCTGTTAGTCCTGCACTTCGGAAGGAGCATTCTGTCACTGAACAGGCTCCTCTGGTTGCTGATGACGGTGTGCAGAGGGTGACTGGCATCGTCCATGATGTTCAGTAGTTTGTCCATGGTCCTCTTCTCTGCCACCGTCACCAGAGAGTCCAGCTTCATGTCGAGCACAGAAATGGCCCGCCTGATCAGTTTGTCCAGCCTGGATGTGTCCTTCTTGGATGTGCTGCCCCCCCAGCACACTACGGTGTAAAACAGGACACTGGCGACCACGGACTGATAGAACATCCACAGGAGTTTCCTGCAGATGTTAAAGGACCGCAGCCTCCTCAGGAAGTATAGCCTGCTCTGTCCCTTCCTGTACAAGTGGTTGGTGTTGCAAGTCCAGTCCAGCTTGCTATCCAACCACAGCCTGAGGTACTTGTAGGAATTCACAGCCTCCACCTCGACTCCCTCGATCAGAACTGGTCGTGACCTTGGTCTGGACCTCCCAAAGTCAATGACCAGCTCCTTGGTCTTCGAGGTGTTGAGCTGCAGATGGTTCCTGTTGCACCAAACGGAAAAGTCCCTCACCAGGCTCCTATACTCCTCTCTGTTGTCCCTGATACACCCCACAATGGCTGTGTCATCGGCGAACTTCTGAATGTGACACAGCTCCGAGTTGTAGCAGAAGTCCGCGGTGTACAGGGTGAAGAGAAGAGGGGCCAGCACCGTGCCCTGGGGTGCTCCGGTGCTGCTAATCACAGTGTCAGACGTGATGTCCTTCAGCCTGATGTACTGTGGCCTGTCGGTGAGGTAGCTGGAGATCCAGGTGACCAGGCAGGGGTCCACTCGCATCCTGTTCAGTTTGTCCTGAAGCGTAAGGGGCTGGATGGTGGTGAAGGCACTCGAGAAGTCCAAGAAGAGTATGATGTCTTCCACACCAACACCTGCCCGGTACGAAAACTGCAGGCAGTCCTGGGCATGTTGCACCTGGGGTCTGAGGAGGCTGAGGAAGAGCCGCTCCAACGTCTTCATCAGATGTGAAGTGAGTGCCACCGGTCGGAAGTCATTCAGCTTGCTGGGTTGGTTCTCCTTGGGAACTGGAATGATGCATGATGTCTTCCAGAGGGTGGGTGCTCTGCCCAGCTGCAGGCTGAGGTTGAAAATGCGTTGGAGTGGTTCACCCAGTTCAGCAGCGCAGGTCTTCAGTAGTCAGGAACATACCTTGTCCGGGCCTGCTGCTTTCCTAGGGTGAAGCTTCCTCAGTTGACCTCTGACCTGGTCTGCAGTAATGCATGGAGGAGTCTGTGTTGAGGTGGGGGAGGAGGGGGCGGCTGTGATGACTGGGGGGAGGTGTGTTGAGGGAAGAGGGAGAGATGGCTGCAGTGAGGGGGAAGGTGGGGGGGACGTGGGCTGGTTAAACCAGTCGAAAAAGTCATTCAACTCGTTTGCCCTCTCCACTGTCCCCTCAACGACTCTGGTCTTTGTGTTGTGGCCTGTAATGGTTTTCACACCTTCCCAGACCTCCCTCATGCATTGGACTGTGGGGGAAACTGGAGCACCCAGAGGAAACCCACACAGACATGGGGAGACTCCACACAGGAAGGCCCCCGTCGGCCACTGGGCTCGAACCCAGAACCTTCTTGCTGTGAGGCGACAGTGCTAACCACTACACCACCCTATCATGCCCATATGTGGGTCTTCCTCAAGCTGTTGCCACACAGT
The DNA here is from genome assembly GCF_027579695.1 of Neoarius graeffei. Classification (NCBI taxonomy): domain Eukaryota; kingdom Metazoa; phylum Chordata; class Actinopteri; order Siluriformes; family Ariidae; genus Neoarius; species Neoarius graeffei. The sequence continues at coordinate 73,207,594 of NC_083572.1, forward strand.
TGTAAGCATACAGTTGTGTAGGATGTCCATGTTCTATACTGAAACTAAAGGGTCCTAACTTGTTCCATCATGGCAATGCCCCTGTGCACAAAGCAAGGGCCAAAAAGACATAGTTTGCTGACATTGTAGTGGAAAAACTCACGTGGTCTCCACAGACCCCCGACCTCAACTGAACAATGAACTGAACTCTATCCATCCATCTATTATTCATAACCGCTTATCTTGTGCAGGGTCGCAGGCAACCTGGAGCCTACTCCAGCTGACTATGGGCGACAGGCGGGGTACACCCTGGACAAGTCACTTGGACATCGCAGGGCTGACACATATGGCCCTTTTCCACTACCCTTTTTCAGCTCACTTCAGCTCACTTCAGCCCGACACGGCTCGCGTTTCGACTACCTCAAAACAGCACGACTCAGCTCGCTTCAGCCCTACTCAGCTCCCAAAACTGGCACGGTTTTGGAGTAGGGCTGAAGCGAGCCAAACCGAGCCGAGTGGGGCTAGGAACGTGAGGAGACACTCCCCTGTGCACTGATTGGTGAGGAGGAGTGTCCTCACATGCCCACACACGCCCCGCGAGCACGCTGGGATCTGTAAACACCGTAAACCCGGAAGAAGAATAATTACGAATTACGAGAATTTCTGAAGCCTTATGCGCCTCGCCTCATCTATACGCTCTTGCCAGTATCTGTTGGCATTGTCGGTGACAACAAGCCACAGCACCAAGACCAGCAACACTAACGACTCCATGTTTATTGTTTACTATCTGGGTCATGAGACTACCGCTTAAAAGGTCACTGATGTCACTGTTTGCGCCGCCTAATGACATCACGTGACGTCCACCCACTTTCGCTAACTCCACCCAATGTGTCCACCCACTTCCAGCCAGCACGGTTCAGCGTGGTTGTAGTCGAAATGCAACTCCAACAGCCCCACTCAGCTCGACTCAGCCCAACTCAGCCGCGTTGGTAGTGAAAAAGCGGCAATAGAGACACACAACCATTCACACTCATATTCACACCTACGGTCAATTTAGAGCCACCATTAGCCTAACGTGCATGTCTTTGGACTGTGGGGGAAACTGGAGCACCCGGAGGAAACCCACGCAGACACAGGGAGAACATGCAAACTCCACACTGAAAGGCCCCCGCTGGCCACTGGGCTCGAACCCAGAACCTTCTTTCTGTGAGGCGACAGTGCTAACTAGGGATGAGCAAGTACAGCATTATCTGTATCTGTTAACCATATGAATTATCTGTATCCGTATCCATACTTGGAGTGGGCGGGGCCTAACCCGAAAGCGGGCGGGATTTAACCCGGAAATGGGTCTGGTTGTCTTGAAACGGGCGGGGCTTTAACCAGTATGTTATTTTAAGCATGCAATTGATATGGGTTGATCAGAAATTGTTATATTTATTGCTGATTAGAAAACTATTTACAGGACAGCATCAGCATTGAGCTTCAGATCAATGGTTTTGACTACGATAGCAAACAAACTATTTACAGAACAAGTTTTGCAACAATGAATACAACACATGCGGTTGCAATTATGAAATGAAATGTAATGAACAAGAGTTTTCATACTTAACATAACTTTCTTTTTTTAACTTTAAATTTTTTATGATCAGTGTGATTAAAAAAAATTTTTTTTGGTTCTTTTTTATTTTTATTTCCACACCAGGTGTGTGTGTGAGTGTGTGTGTGTGTAGCTTAATTTGTAATATTATTTATACCACTACTACCTAGAAAGTGTCAGACACTCAGTGCGTGAAGTAAAATAAAACTGGTTAGAGCCAACTGACGGTTTAAAAAAAAAAAACTCTGACGACCGGCAGAGAGAGAGAGCGTGTAGCTTAATTTGTAATACTTATACCACTACTACCTTTATTTTTACATGAATTACAGCAAGAAAGTGTCAGACACTCAATGCGTGAAGTCAAAAAAACTGTTTTTAACTGACGGTTAAAAAAAGAAAAAAAAATCTCCGACAGGCAGAGATGCAACGCGAGTCGCTTTCTACCAAGCACCACGTCTGAATGAACCCACGTTTACCAGAACTCTACTGGTTATAAGTAAGTACAAACTGAAATAAAAACAAACTTGAAGCTGAAGAAACCCGAAACGTTAACAGAAAAGCCCCGCGAACCTGAGTAACTGAGGGAGAGACAAAGAGCTGTTCTCTGATACCCCTTTTCCACCAAATCAGTTCCAGTGCTGGTGCTGGTTCACAACTCATTCAACTTGCGAACCAGCTGAGAACCAGTTTGCTTTTCCATAACTCATGGTGCTAAGGGGAGCCACGTCATTACGTCGCTGTATATGTCAGTTACGTCGCTGCGTTTGCATAAACCTTGGTGCGAATATCGAAGCAACAACACGGAGAAGAAGAAGCAGCAACAACAACAACAACAACAATAATAATGGATGACTTCGCATTTGTACAGCTGCTGCTTCTCGGTGCTTAAAAATGGCGACCTTTCGCGGTCTTGCGATTGTTGTTGGTCTTAACAACTCCATCCCCCCCGCTAACGTAAGCGGTTCTTTCCTCTGGCCCAGCAAAGAGCTGGTGCTAGCCTGGAACTGGTTTTTCTGGCCCCAGAGCCAGTTCTTTGTCAGTGGAAACAGAAAACCCGGTTCCAAACTAAGCACTGGCCCCAAACCAGCCCTGGAACTGCTTTGGTGGAAAAGGGGCATGTGTGAGTGAGCAGAGCGGTGTGTGTAGGGGAGGGGTGCTGTGACGCTGTGTGAGGATTTTCATTCAGTCCAAGCACAGATATTGACTCGTATTACTCGTATAATACTCGTACTCGGCAAAAGTGCTTTATCCGTACCGGATACTCATTTCAGCCAAGTATCCGGCTCAACTCTAGTGCTAACCACTACACCACCCTGACTATCACGCCCATATGTTGGTCTTCCTCAAGCTGTTGCCACACAGTTGTAAGCACACAATTGTGCAGGATGTCCATGTTCTATACTTAAACTAAAGGGCCCTAACGTGTTCCATCATGGCAATGCCCCTGTGCACAAAGCAAAGGCCAAAAAGACATAGTTTGCTGACATTGTAGAGGAAGAAATCGAGTGGTCTCCACAGAGCCCCGATCTCAACTGAACTGAACTCCAGTGAATTTCCTGAAAAGCACTGAAGCTGGAAATTTGCAGCCGTTATAACATGGCTGTTAATTATGACAAAGAAAACTAGTCTTTTACTTTGTTGATTGACTGGTAGACTAGTAAAATTAGTAGTCGTGCAACCCTGATCAGACAAACAGAATGACCGAGCACAGTGTGTGTACTTTATGTGCTTACTCCTTAACAACATTCCGCAGAAAATTAACTAGTGGAAACACACACAACCATTCCATTTTGTTTGATGGCTTTTGGGAAAGCTGGTTACCATTAGCAAGCAAGTATTTAGGTAACTGTGTGTGACGAGGTGTGACATGCTCAGTGTGTTTACCGCCATTAGATGTACAGTGAGACGACAGGTTATTAAGTACACAGTCCTGTAGTCAGAAATGCTTCAAGTGCACACTGCAACCACTGACACTTTATCAGTCTCCTGTGGTGCTAGTCAATGTTTTTAATCGGCTCGATGAACTGACAACACACACACACGCGCGCGCGCGCGCACTGTCAGCTGCAGTTTCACACTCCATCTAACCCACAACAGTAGGAGAATTCCCTCTAATAGCCTTTAATAAACCCCAGGCTGATCCCTCACACACACACACACACACACACACACACACACACACACACACACACACACACACACTTGACTAAATACTTCAGCAGACTAACATCTACAGCTCAAGAGTTTCCCATGTGGCCTGCAGCTGCCGGTGTGTGTTATGTGACGCCGGATTCACATTGCATTCTCACGAGTTTTACATGCACAGTGTTTAGAGATGGACATTTTCACACTCTGAAAGATAATGCCATGTTCTTCCAAAGCTTGGCCTTATTCCAAAAACAATCCGATGGTGAAGTGCTATACTCATGCTACACTATCACATGAAACGTCACATTTAAGACCTCATGGCTGAGTGTCTAAGGAAGGTCTGTGCCTGTTTCATCACATTTTGTTTCCTTACTTTGATTCTCATTGGGAATGAAGGACATGTTCAGTGGTAAATGACACACAGCCCTTCCGGGATTAATCATTAAAGATTGCACTGGAGTGGCTCATCATCAGACAGTGAGAGAGGAACACATTATGAAGTGGTAGAGCTGCATTAACTAATCTATAAAGAAAGAAAGAAAGAAAGAAAGAAAGAAAGAAAGAAAGAAAAGGAGGATACTAGATTACGATAACAGCGCTATCTGCACTAGGTTTTTTTTTCCCTTTCCTCCCGGCTACACCCTGACCTGCAAGGCCCTTAAGGCAAAATGCTTCCCATCCGTGTAAACAGTGAACAATTAACATGGCTAAAGAAAATGGAGAAACTGATCCAGGATTAACAAATAGTTCACATACTCTGTGAAACTTCAGAGCCACAAACACAAGGGGGATTAGTCCTCAGGTTTCCTCGGCTTAGCCTCAGATCACATTCTGTAGCAGTGTTTATCATGCGGTCATCTAAATCATACGTCATCAGAGTACAGACTTGTAAATGGATTTGAACATGAGTGAGTGGGGGGGGGCCTTTGGAAAAAAAAAGGCAGAAAAGGTACTGAAGGGAAATGCCAAAAACATTTTTGATTCTATAAACAACCTCTCAGCCCGTGAGTCCATGAATGACAGACCATTTTTGTTGTTACCACAATCAGTATTAGGTTCATTTTCTACCAGAAGGATTCTTCCACACATTGGTAGCATTAAGGCATATGTGGGTAAAATTTATTTTAGTTCTGATTCTAGGAAGAGAGAGAGAGAGAGAGAGAGAGAGAGAGAGAGAGGTGTTTATGGTGTTTGTGTCATTTCTCAATAAAATATGTCTGTCCATATACACTCTCAGAAAATAAAAGTATATTATTGTACCTTAAGGGGTACAATGGCTTGTCACTGGGGCAGGACCCTCTAAGGTACTTATTTGTATTCTTTATACAGTGTTTTGGAACATATATGTACCTTTTTGGCCCTAAAAAGGTGCACATAGTTACCTTGAGGTCCAATAATAAGCCCTAAGGGGTACATTAATATAGATTGTACCTTGGGGGACAGAAATAGACTCCTACTGTACCCCTATTTCTGACAGTGTGTACATAAAGGAAGACACTGGAAAAGAAACAATGACAGAAAGAGAGAGAGAGAGAGATGGAAAAAAGTGATTCATAGGATCAGCTTTTAAAAAGTGACATACACATACACTATAAAGTATGTGGACACTTCACCAATCACACTCATGTGCTCGTTCAACATTCCTTTATATATTTAGTTTGCTTTTGCTGTTATAATAACTTCCATTCTTCTGAGAAAGTGTTCCACTAGATTTTGGAGGGTGGCCCTGGGGATTTGATCATACAGCCACAAGAGCATTAGTGAGGTCAGTTAATGATGGTGAGTAACGAGGCCTGGGGCTCAGTCAGCATTACAATTCATTCCAAAGGTGTACAGTGGTTTTGAGGTCAGGGTTCTGTGAAGGCCATTTGATTTCTTCCACTCCAACCTTGACAAACCATGTCATCATGATCCTCACTTTGTGCACAGGAACATTGTCATGCTGGAACATGTTTGCGCCTCTTAGTTCCAGTGAAGGGAAATCTTCATGTTACAGCATACAAAGGCATCGTATTGCTGGGTTTCACGTGACGTCACATCCGCCTCATTAGTTATTCAGAACCTTAGCTGGTGGTCTACCAGAGCTCAGTTGACAAAGCGTTTGTATGGAGAAGGAGCATTGCTCACATGAAAAATGCCTTATGCTTGCTTTGTTTTAGGTTGTTCGAATTGATCAAACCGTGAAACTGATAAAAGTTTCTTCAGGGTTCCCCATGAACTAATAAAAAAGGGTGAACTAACACAGGATTTCACAAAAAGATGTCGAGAAATGTGGCTTTTGAACCTCTCACTGAAATTGAAGGGAGCTGAGTCGAAGCATGCTCAAGTTTGCAGTGATCACTTGGTGAAAGGTTTGTATCTCCCTCTCAGCTATGTCCTTAGTGTTTTCCAAGTACTTTTCTTGCTATGTGTCATTATTTTACGGTACTTTTTTTAGTCACAAAGCACTAAAGTTCCCAGCTGTTTCTTTGTTTACTCCTCACGCCTCACAAAGTCCATATGCATGAAGGTTGCGACAAAATTCTTCCCCAGCCATACAGTTACAATGCACCGTGATCATTTCTCCATCTTGTTGAACAAAGATCCAGGTCTTTAAGGGTTTCTGATGATCTTTGTGAATGATTTACCTGAGAGATAAGAGTGAGAATCAAGCAAACTGTAGAAGGATGTCTGCAACACCAGGTAGCTCGAGATGTTGGGAACTTGACTGAAGGGTAGTTTTCGAGATCGTATGGCAAAATCCTTCTTTCCCAGACTGTAGGGGTCTGTTCCATTGCACATAGCAATCTCCTGAATATATCTAAAGCGAGCAGTGGCTTCTAGATTACGAGCATACTCTGATAAGTTATCGCTAGTTGTTTGTACTACGGCAGCCGTTTAGACCACCAGCTATTTCACTTCTGGTAAAACCGCTAAGAAAAGTCACGTGACTGAAACCCAGCAATACAAGTATGTGCTTCCAACTTATTCCATGTCCTAATAAGCTTTTTCTTGTAAGTTATCTTCCAGATATCTTCACCGTGATACTGGCGATTTGAAGCTAAACACTTCTTATGTAATCTTATGCGACCCTGATGCTCATACTGAATATCTGTTCAACACACTCAGTGCTGTCTAACGTGACAGTGTACAGCTGTGGAGGACTAATAATTTATAATCTTACTATCCTGTATGTCTCAGAAGAGAACAGAGTCCCTTGAGTCTGGTTTCTCTCAGTGTTTTGTCCTCATTTTATCTCAGGAAGATTCTCCTTCACACTTGAGCCTCTGGCTTGCCCATTAGTGAACTAAATCTACACTTGAATTTTTGTAAAGCTGATTTGTGACAATATTTATTGTTGAAAGGAACTATATAAATAAAACAAAAAATGATAAACAAAAAATTCTTCCTGGGGCACTTGCCAGATGTTTCCATTAGATAAAATGCAACATCTAATTAAAATAGTTTCATTTGTACTCACTGTTTGAAATAAATGACATTTATATTATATGTACTTGTGTACAGTATATTACGCTTCATTTACTAACCATTTGGCTCAGAAGAAGGAGAGCAGGACAACATGATAGAAAGACAAATAGAGAGCACAAGACAAACTGTATGAACAGAAGGACACAGAGACAGACAGAGAGACAGACAGACAGATGGACAGACAGACAGACAGACAGACAGACAGAGAGAGGAAGACAGAAAATGAGCACACACTCTCCACAATGTGACGGCAACACTTAAAAACAAGAACATTTGATAAACAAGTTGCTGTAATTAAAAGAATAAATATTGTTGGTTTAATTTATTCTTTATCAGATTCCAAGATTCCTGCAGGGGTTTGTGTGTGTGTGTGTGTGTGTGTGTGTGTGTGTGTGTGAGAGAGAGTGAGATAAAGAGGCCTGTTTAGTAGAAGATAAAAAGACACATTATGATGCTTGATCATGGCTAGAATCCTGCTGAAACCCAAACACACACACACACACACACGAATATGAACATACACAGACATACGCATCATTTTTGACAGCACATCTACAATCACACAGTAAACGACCTTCATTCCTCATAAAGTGCAAATGGTTATGTCAATGAGGTGACAGAATAATGATCTCAGATACAGATGGTTTTATATCTCTAATGTCTTAGAGAACATGGAGTTTTGCACTGGAGCTACAAAGCTAATTTCAGTAAACTTCTTCTTTCGGCTGTTCCTGTTAGGGGTCGCCACAGCGGATCTGTTCCACATATTTGATTTGGCATAAGTTTTACACCGGATGCCCTTCCTGACGCAACCCTCCCCAATCTATCTGGGCTTGGGACCGGTACCAAGTATGCACTGGCTTGTGCAACCCCAGTGGCTCGGTATTTTACCTAATCTGCATATCTTTGGACTGTGGGGGAAACCAGAGCAAACCCATGCAGACATGGGGAGAACACACAAACTCCACACAGAAATGCCCCCATCAGTCACAAGGTTTGAACTCACAATCTTCTTGTTGTGAGGCAACAATGCGAACCCCTACACCACCATAGCTAATTTCAGAAAACATGTTTAAAAAACAAACAAAAAAAAAAAAACAAGTGAATATCACCCAGAACCTTTTTCATGTGTACCTCAAACTACATTGATTTCTTCACTGATTTCACAGAGACTTGCAGACATGGTTTAGGACACAGTAGGAAAGACTGAAGGTGACATATTACAACCCCAATTCCAAAAAAGTTGGGACAAAGTACAAATTGTAAATAAAAACGGAATGCAATAATTTACAAATCTCAAAAACTGATATTGTATTCACGATAGAACATAGACAACATATCAAATGTCGAAAGTGAGACATTTTGAAATTTCATGCCAAATATTGGCTCATTTGAAATTTCATGACAGCAACACATCTCAAAAAAGTTGGGACAGGGGCAATAAGAGGCTGGAAAAGTTCAAGGTACAAAAAAGGAACAGCTGGAGGACCAAATTGCAACTCATTAGGTCAATTGGCAATAGGTCATTAACATGACTGGGTATAAAAAGAGCATCTTGGAGTGGCAGCGGCTCTCAGAAGTAAAGATGGGAAGAGGATCACCAATCCCCCTAATTCTGCGCCGACAAATAGTGGAGCAATATCAGAAAGGAGTTCGACAGTGTAAAATTGCAAAGAGTTTGAACATGTCATCATCTACAGTGCATAATATCATCAAAAGATTCAGAGAATCTGGAAGAATCTCTGTGCGTAAGGGTCAAGGCCGGAAAACCATACCGGGTGCCCGAGATCTTCGGGCCCTTAGGGCCTCTGCATGCTCTTGTGACAAGGCTTTCGCAGATAGCTTTTCGCAGACAGTTGTAATTTATCGTTGAGCGGGGAGTAATAGGCGTGTGCGATGTTATTCACTGCCACAACGCAAGGGGGCGTGAAGTTGCGAAATCGCTAGGAGTAGTTGGTGGGTGTGGTTAGTGGAGTGTTTATCCTCCGGTTACTTATAATGACTAGAACTGGAGTCGTATAGATGTACGTACTTCCTCACTTCCTCGATCAACCGCTCTTCGTGCTGCTCCATCTTCGCTCGTGTTTGTAAAAATGGCAGTAGTGAAAACAAACCAAACCAGGAAAGTAGAGAAGCGGAAGTGCGTGTACAGCGGATGTAGAGTGGACCAATCAGAGCCCTCTTGTCTGCGACGCTGTCTGCGAGGCTTCTGCAGTGGTCACAATTTTTGGGAGGTGTGCGCAGAGCATCTGCGAAGGGGGGGGCTACGCAGACGTCATCTGCGAGGACTGCGTTGTCAGCATAAATTGGCCTTTAGACGGCACTGCATCACATACAGGCATGCTTCTGTATTGGAAATCACAAAATGGGCTCAGGAATATTTCCAGAGAACATTATCTGTGAACACAATTCACCATGCCATCCACCGTTGCCAGCTAAAACTCTATAGTTCAAAGAAGAAGCCATATCTAAACACGATCCAGAAGTGCAGACGTCTTCTCTGGGCCAAGGCTCATTTAAAATGGACTGTGGCAAAGTGGAAAACTGTTCTGTGGTCAGACGAATCAAAATTTGAAGTTCTTTATGGAAATCAGGGACGCCGTGTCATTCAGACTAAAGAGGAGAAGGACGACCCAAGTTGTTATCAGCGCTCAGTTCAGAAGCCTGCATCTCTGATGGTATGGGGTTGCATTAGTGCGTGTGGCATGGGCAGCTTACACATCTGGAAAGACACCATCAATGCTGAATGGTATATCCAGGTTCTAGAGCAACATATGCTCCCATCCAGACGACGTCTCTTTCAGGGAAGACCTTGCATTTTCCAACATGACAATGCCAAACCACATACTGCATCAATTACAGCATCATGGCTGCGTAGAAGAAGGGTCCGGGTACTGAACTGGCCAGCCTGCAGTCCAGATCTTTCACCCATAGAAAACATTTGGCGCATCATAAAACGGAAGATACGACAAAAAAGACCTAAGACAGTTGAGCAACTAGAATCCTACATTAGACAAGAATGGGTTAACATTCCTATCCCTAAACTTGAGCAACTTGTCTCCTCAGTCCCCAGACGTTTACAGACTGTTGTAAAGAGAAAAGGGGATGTCTCACAGTGGTAAACATGGCCTTGTCCCAACTTTTTTGAGATGTGTTGTTGTCATGAAATTTAAAATCACCTAATTTTTCTCTTTAAATGATACATTTTCTCAGTTTAAACATATGTCATCAATGTTTTATTCTGAATAAAATATGGAATTTTGAAACTTCCACATCATTGCATTCTGTTTTTATTTACAATTTGTAGTTTGTCCCAACTTTTTTGGAATCTGGGTTGTACACCACTTATCCACAAGCCGACACAGTTCCCTGAGGTCTTAATGAAATGTCTGTGACATGTTGTGATCAAAATACTCAAGTATAAAGCAATTGTTTCTTTAAATGATAATGAGCCACTGCTCACCCCACCTCCTTCTTCTGCCAGCCAATCAGGTAGCACTTTCCTCATTAATATTAATTCACAAAGATGGTTCTCAAGCTATGGCCGAATCCCATTTCACCCCTTGGACCAACCCCTTGGCCCTTCCCCTCCATTTTGCGCGTTCACGTGAAGGGGTAGGGGTATCCCAATCCCAGTTAACGCGGAGGGGTAGGGGAAGGGGTAGGGCTTCTGTACCCCTCCAAACGGAGATTTTCCTGGAGCTGACTCCGAACGAAGGGGTTTGAGTGATTTCCCACAATGCCATGCGGATTTCAGCGAGATTTCATGCGGATTTCAGAAAGATGGCGGTTCCCGCGGCGAAAGATTGTCATAAATGTATTTTCTCCATTATTTACGTGTTTTAAGTTGTTATCCAGAGGAAACACGCCGCTTGATTCGCTTTCGAGCTGAGAATGAGCAGCGATTTCTGAAATCCAAGCTGCTGCTAAAAAGCTTTGGGAGTGAGTATTGTTTTCGGTTGCTTGACTGCGTACGTTTTGTTCTGTTATTCTCGCTTTTATTGTTTACATGAGTGTTCTGACACCTCATTCTGTCGGATGTGGTGCCAAAGATATCCCATTCAGTGGTGTTCGTTAACAAATCACACCCTGCCAGCAGAGATTTCTGGTTCTGGCTCTGACTGTAGCGGCTGGTCGCAGCCAATGACGCATTTGGTCGCGTTTTGCTAACGTAAACGCTGACGGAGGTACGCGATGACGTATGCGATCGTTGAAGGGCTATCCCAATACGTAAGGGTTGAATTTCAAGCCCTATCCCTTGTAGCTCAGTTTCAAGGGGAAGGGCCAAGGGGAAGGGGGAGGGGTAGGGGTAGAAATTAGAATTGGGATTGGGCCTAAGAAGGGGCAGCATAATTCCAATGAGCTCCCTTTGTGACATAGAAAAAAGGAGTCAAATCTGACCGGCTTGTGAAGCACGTTTTCTGAAACAGCAGCCCAACAGAAAGTGGCTGGGTTATCTTATTTCAGAGTTTGTGGGTTGATAGGCACTCCAGATACCCAACTGTATTTACACAAACACATAAAAAATAGGTTTTTCATAATATATACCCTTTAAAGAGGAAGTAGCACTTGTAAGTATAAACTGTCCCTTCTCTTTTATAAAATTGTTTACCTACAACTTCATGTTGAAACTGTTTAACTGTTGTAGTGGTTAGCACTGTTGCCTCACAACAAGAAGGTCCTGGGTTCGAGCCCAGTGGCTGACGGGGTCCTTTCTGTAGAGCCCTGCACTCCCGCGGGAGACCCGCGGGACCTGACGCAAAGCAGTGTGGCGCGGGACAAATTTTGAAAGCTCATTGCGGGAGCGGGCGGGAGGGGGAGTGCACAATGCGGGAGCGAGCGGGAGAGGTGATAAGCTGCAGTCCCGTTAACTAAAAACGTGTTTAAAATAAAATTTATAAATTATTAATTTATGTCTATCGTATATAATTTGTGCTGGATATTTTATTTGGCATTAATAAAAATATTTTAAGATGCCTAAATTTGCAGATGTGGTCAAATCTCGCGTACATTTCCGATTCCTTTCCGCTCTTCCGTGTTTGAGATCTCCGATCATGGCAGAAGAGCAGAGCTCCTCTAGTGAAGCTCACAGTGCTTCAGAAGTAAGTGCTGCTTTAAAAAGAGGTACATTTACCGTTAAAAAGTCAAGAGCATTAGTCCTAAGTATTAAAAAGTATTTAAAAAAACATTAAAAAGTATTAACTAGTATTAAAAAGGACTGTGTATCGCACAGATTGTTCAATTTAAAGCTAGAAATAGTGTATAATCTGAGGAGCTGGTTGTGGTTGCGCAACACTTCATATGAGAGGAGAATGAAATCGTGGTTGGAATCATAATGCCACAGACTCGGAAGTGGGAGTGCGCAAAGCGAGAGCTGTCAATCAAAGCGAGAGCTGTCAATCATAAGCGCATGCAGCGCTCAACTTGGAATGTGTTAGCAGAATGTCAGAGTCTAAACAATAAACTTACAATAAATGAAGGATCGGTCAGTGGAGAGCTCAGCTAAGCTCAGTATGTTTAATTCCCCAAGCCAATGACAAGAACTTTCGTGAGAAATAACGCGAACATCTGCATCATGCGGGATTTGCGGGCGGGAGCGGGACAAAATATGGCAGGCGCGGGCGGGAGCGGAACTGAAAATCATAATTCTTTGCGGGAGCGGGACTGCACAATGTGGGAGCGGGCGGGAGCGGGACTGAAAATTCTGTCCCGCGCAGACCTCTACCTTTCTGTGCGGAGTTTGCATGTTCTCCCCGTGTCCGCGTGGGTTTCCTCCGGGTGCTCCGGTTTCCCCCACAGTCCAAAGACATGCAGGTTAGGTTAACTGGTGACTCTAAATTGACTGTAGGTGTGAATGGTTGTTTGTCTCTATGTGTCGACCCTGTGATGATCTGGTGACTTGTCCAGGCTGTACGCCGCCTCTCGTCCATAGACAGCTGGGATAGGCTCCAGCTTGCCTGCGACCCTGTACAGGATAAGCAGCTACAGATAATGGATGGATGGATGTGTAAAACAAGTAAATGAAACTATACTGAACTATACTGTCTAAAACGTTGGGTTTACTGGAAAGATTTTGGGTGAGATTGATTTCTATAACATTCGCTCCATTAGACATGTAGCTCTTTAGTCCAACATTTTATACAAGTCTTCTGAGATTCTGCATGGTTCAGTCCTTTAGGAATATGGTGGATTTACTCCATATCATAAATTAGTTTAAATATATTTACATTCTTAGGGGGGGCGGCACGGTGGTGTAGTGGTTAGCGCTGTCGCCTCACAGCAAGAAGGTCCTGGGTTCGAGCCCCGGGGCCGGCGAGGGCCTTTCTGTGTGGAGTTTGCATGTTCTCCCCGTGTCCGCGTGGGTTTCCTCCGGGTGCTCCGGTTTCCCCCACAGTCCAAAGACATGCAGGTTAGGTTAACTGGTGACTCTAAATTGACCGTAGGTGTGAATGTGAGTGTGAATGGTTGTCTGTGTCTATGTGTCAGCCCTGTGATGACCTGGCGACTTGTCCAGGGTGTACCCCGCCTTTCGCCCGTAGTCAGCTGGGATAGGCTCCAGCTTGCCTGCGACCCTGTAGAAGGATAAAGCGGCTAGAGATAATGAGATGAGATGAGATGAGACATTCTTAGGGCACTTTCAGATGGGAAGAGATTCCTGCTCTCTGTCCCACACCCTCCTGCTCCGCCTCTGATATGACAGACTGCCCGGAGTTGCAGAAACGATTTTGCATGATGAGGTAGCCACGGGAACAGCACAGTAATCAAAACATGTCTGATAAGCCGAATTGTAATATGATCCCCTTTCATTTTTATTATTACTTATAGATTAAATGTAAATTAAATGTAAAAATATGTGGTGAAAGATGCATCATTTTTGCATTTTCTTACGTTGTTTTTAAAGAAAAATTTCATATGTCAAAACTATAGAGATCTTGCACGTGACGTCACATCCGCTCCAGATTGTAAGCAGCTGCCATTTTGTCGGTCAAATGCCATATTTCCGCCGTCTTTCCAACACTGACTTTGGTTTTTTTTTCGCCCAAATCTTCAAATATTACCGTGCCACAATGCCGGAGAGTTGTATGGCATATAAATGCCACAACAGGAGAGGTCAGAAATCGGGAAGAAAGTTTCATAGGCTGCCACGGGACCCTGACAGGCATGCAAAGTAGATTGCTGCTATCGGCCGGGCCGATGCAAACAACAAGAACAAGGCATGGGAACCGACTGGAAAGAACGATCACTGGCGCCTGTGCAGTGACCATTTCATCTCAGGTTCACCATGTATTTATTTCAGTATATCCATGTGGTTATTCGCAACATAAGTTTATGACTTGCTCTAATAAAAAATTCCAGGAAGTGGGAACCTGAGAAAAGGCTTGAGGCGGGGGGGGGGTGGATTGGGTCTTTAGTGGTGTGACAATCAATGTAGCCTCTAGATATAAAATTATTTTACACTTTTAGGGGTCACATGTAGAGATAGATAACTTCATAAGTATCAAATCATAAATTCCTCGTGCTCAATTGCCACTAGTCAGTATATTTCTGTCTTTCAGGGAAGAAGAGCAATAACCCGACCTCTCCAGATTATGTACCATCCATTTTTGCTCACACTTCCTCTCCACTGAAGAGAAAACGAAAGAGAGAAATGGAAACGTACACAAGACGTGAGCGATCAAAGAAGCAACGTCGTGATCAGTGTGCAAAGACACTGGCTCCCAGAGCTCTTCTTATACACATCTGGGTATTCCACCTCTGGCAGTTCCATATCCACTGACACGGTCGTGAAAACTACGTCCGGTAAGCCATAAGGGTCACTAATCCGTAGGTCGTTTATTTTAGACATATATCTAATTATCTGTTCATGAGAAAAATGAGCCGTGTAGTCCGTCGGTTGAAATTTATCCATTTTGTACACGAGTGCAGCAGTATTCAGCAGTATTCAGCAGTGTTTTTTACCGACAAAATGGTGGCTGTGTACTTTCCGGTCACGTGACTGCAAGATCTCTATACATTCTATAAACACATCAAATTTTGAGCCTTTTTTGTCCGTCTGTTTAGGAGGGAAAGTAATTTTTGAATGCATTTAAAAGTGAGAGGAAAAATGGATTATTTCAGGACAATCCTAGTATTCTGTTGGTTGGTTCAGATGTACTTTCTGTACAAGTGAAGATGATGAAACATGTAGGATTACTGACATCTATAAAGGTGAATGGTGAATATTACCATCTTTTTACTCCGAGTCTTGGCCCAACTGCCTCCCAAGCACTCGCCTGCTGATTTATGCTCCTGTAAATTTAACATGTACATTATACAGCTCCATGGAATCTGCCACTGGCAAAACTTATTTTCCTCCATCTTCTCACCTTGAAGTAAAGTGTGATTGCATTGGATAAACGAGATGTTGTATGTTGATTGGTCATTTCACCAAAAAAAAAACAACTAAAAAATTATATATACAACCCCGAGTCCAAAAAAGTTGGGACTCATGCTGCGTTCATGTGCTATGGGAATTATGGTAAATACCAAACGCCGACATGGAAAACACACATGAACGCCCCCTCTCGTGGTATTTTCCACTGGGCAACTCGTAGAAAATTTTGATACACGAGTTGCCGAGATGAGATGAACTTTAACCTTTTCAACATGGCGGCGAGCGGTACAAGACACTTGAATGCTAAGCATTGTACGCTACTAAAGTTTTTTTTTTACTAGTACTAGTGGGTAGTTTTTGGTGTCTATGCAATGTTGCGTCATTAACAAGTGTAATATAATACATTAGAAATCCGTTTCCTTTAAAAATGCGTTGTTATGGTTTGTTTTTACCTATCCAGAGCAGACGCTATTGCTAACGATAGCTAACTAACTATTGCTAACTTGAATCTGGTCCACCATCTTTAATTTGTCAACCACAACAAAAGCATGTGAACACAACACACTGGTAAATACCACTTCCCAACTGGAAAATATCATCTTCCCAGAGCACATGAATGCAGGGAAAGTACAAATTGTAAATAAAAACGGAATGCAATGATGTGGAAGTTTCAAAATTCCACATTTTATTCAGAATAGAACGTAGATGACATATCAAATGTTTAAACTGAGAAAATGTATCATTTAAAGAGAAAAATTAGGTGATTTTTAAATTTCATGACAACAACAGATCTCAAAAAAGTTGGGACAAGGCCATGTTTACCACTGTGAGACATCCCCTTTTCTCTTTACAACAGTCTGTAAACATCTGGGGACTGAGGAGACAAGTTGCTCAAGTTTAGGGATAGGAATGTTAACCCATTCTTGTCTAATGTAGGATTCTAGTTGCTCAACTGTCTTAGGTCTTTTTTGTCGTATCTTCCGTTTTATGATGCGCCAAATGTTTTCTATGGGTGAAAGATCTGGACTGCAGGCTGGCCAGTTCAGTACCCGGACCCTTCTTCTATGCAGCCATGATGCTGTAATTGATGCAGTATGTGGTTTGGCATTGTCATGTTGGAAAATGCAAGGTCTTCCCTGAAAGAGACGTCGTCTGGATGGGAGCATATGTTGCTCTAGAACCTAGATATACCTTTCAGCATTGATGGTGTCTTTCCAGATGTGTAAGCTGCCCATGCCACACGCACTAATGCAACCCCTTACCATCAGAGATGCAGGCTTCTGAACTGAGCGCTGATAACAACTTGGGTCGTCCTTCTCCTCTTTAGTCCCAATGACACGGCGTCCCTGATTTCCATAAAGAACTTCAAATTTTGATTCATCTGACCACAGAACAGTTTTCTACTTTGCCACAGTCCATTTTAAATGAGCCTTGGCCCAGAGAAGACGTCTGTGCTTCTGGATCATGTTTAGATATGGCTTCTTCTTTGAACTATAGAGTTTTAGCTGGCAACAGCGGATGGCACGGTGAATTGTGTTCACAGATAATGTTCTCTGGAAATATTCCTGAGCCCATTTTGTGATTTCCAATACAGAAGCATGCCTGTATGTGATGCAGTGCCGTCTAAGGGCCCGAAGATCACGGGCACCCAGTATGGTTTTCTGGCCTTGACCCTTACGCACAGAGATTCTTCCAGATTCTCTGAATCTTTTGATGATATTATGCACTGTAGATGATGATATGTTCAAACTCTTTGCAATTTTACACTGTCGAACTCCTTTCTGATATTGCTCCACTATTTGTCGGCGCAGAATTAGGGGGATTGGTGATCCTCTTCCCATCTTTACTTCTGAGAGCCGCTGCCACTCCAAGATGCTCTTTTTATACCCAGTCATGTTAATGACCTATTGCCAATTGACCTAATGAGTTGCAATTTGGTCCTCCAGCTGTTCCTTTTTTGTACCTTTAACTTTTCCAGCCTCTTATTGCCCCTGTCCCAACTTTTTTGAGATGTGTTGCTGTCATGAAATTTCAAATGAGCCAATATCTGGCATGAAATTTCAAAATGTCTCACTTTTGACATTTGATATGTTGTCTATGTTCTATTGTGAATACAATATCTGTTTTTGAGATTTGTAAATTATTACATTCCGTTTTTATTTACAATTTGTACTTTGTCCCAACTTTTCACCACCTAAAAAGTTGAATATCTTTATATCGTGACTTGTGCACTCAAGCTTGAAGTCTCTCAGGACTGTGCTTCTAATTTGCCCGCCTGACCGCTTCGCACCGGAAATGAATTATACTCACAGGTGCCACTTCCCATGTGAAAAGCATGTACAGTGGGGCAAAAAAGTATTTAGTCAGCCACCAATTGTGCAAGTTCTCCCACTTAAAAAGATGAGAGAGGCCTGTAATTTTTATCATAGGTACACTTCAACTATGAGAGACAGAATGGGGGGAAAGAATCCAGGAAATCACATTGTAGGATTTTTAATGAATTAATTGGTAAATTCCTCGGTAAAATAAGTATTTGGTCACCTACAAACAAGCAAGATTTCTGGCTCTCACAGACCCGTAACAACTTCTTTAAGAGGCTCCTCTGTCCTCCACTCGTTACCTGTATTAATGGCGCCTGTTTGAACTTGTTATCAGTATAAAAGACACCTGTCCACAACCTCAAACAGTCACACTCCAAACTCCACTATGGCCAAGACCAAAGAGCTGTCAAAGGACACCAGAAACAAAATTGTAGACCTGCACCAGGCTGGGAAGACTGAATCTGCAATAGGTAAGCAGCTTGGTGTGAAAAAATCAACTGTGGGAGCAATTATTAGAAAGTGGAAGACATACAAGACCACTGATAATCTCCCTCAATCTGGGGCTCCACGCAAGATCTCACCCTGTGGGGTCAAAATGATCACAAGAACGGTGAGCAAAAATCCCAGAACCACACGGGGGGACCTAGTGAATGACCTGCAGAGAGCTGGGATCAAAGTAACAAAGGCTACCATCAGTAACACACTACACCGCCAGGGAGTCAAATCCTGCAGTGCCAGACGTGTCCCCCTGCTTAAGCCAGTACATGTCCAGGCCCGTCTGAAGTTTGCTAGAGAGCATTTGGATGATCCAGAAGAGGATTGGGAGAATGTCATATGGTCAGATGAAACCAAAATAGAACTTTTTGGTAAAAACTCAACTTGTTGTGTTTGGAGGAGAAAGAATGCTGAGTTGCATCCAAAGAACACCATACCTACTGTGAAGCATGGAGGTGGAAACATCATGCTTTGGCGCTGTTTTTCTGCAAAGGGACCAGGACGACTGATCCGTGTAAAGGAAAGAATGAATGGGGCCATGTATCGTGAGATTTTGAGTGAAAACCTCCTTCCATCAGCAAGGGCATTGAAGATGAAACGTGGCTGGGTCTTTCAGCATGACAATGATCCCAAACACACCGCCCGGGCAATGAAGGAGTGGCTTCGTAAGAAGCATTTCAAGGTCCTGGAGTGGCCTAGCCAGTCTCCAGATCTCAACCCCATAGAAAATCTTTGGAGGGAGTTGAAAGTCCATGTTGCCCAGCGACAGCCCCAAAACATCACTGCTCTAGAGGAGATCTGCATGGAGGAATGGGCCAAAATACCAGCAACAGTGTGTGAAAACCTTGTGAAGACTTACAGAAAACATTTGACCTCTGTCATTGCCAACAAAGGGTATATAACAAAGTATTGAGATGAACTTTTGTTATTGACCAAATACTTATTTTCCACCATAATTTGCAAATAAATTCTTTAAAAATCAGACAATGTGATTTTCTGGATTTTTTTCCCTCATTTTATCTCTCATAGTTGAGGTATACCTATGATGAAAATTACAGGCCTCTCTCATCTTTTTAAGTGGGAGAACTTGCACAATTGGTGACTGACTAAATACCTTTTTTGCCCCACTGTAACTGTGACAAGTGATTGAAAAACATCATAACCTTCCGCTTACTTACCCAGTGCATTACTGGCAAAAACTCAACACTACACAATGCTACACAATACCACAATGCTACACAATAACATATAACACCACACAATATCACACCACACAACACTACACAATACCACAACACCACACAACACCACACAATAACACACAACACTGCACAATTCCACACCACACAATACCACACTACACTACACAATTCCACACCCCACAATACTACACACTACACAATTCCACACCACACAATACCACACAACACTACACAATTCCACACAACACCACACAATGCTACACAATACCATACAACACCTCACAATACCATACAACACCACACAATAACACATAACACTGCACAAAACCACACACCACACAACATTACACAATATCACGCTGCACAACACCACACAACACTACACAACACCACACCACATTGTACAATGCTACACAATACCACACAACACTGCACAATACCACACAATTCCACACCCCACAATACTACACACTACACAATTCCACACCACACAATACCACACAACACTACACAATTCCACACCACACAATACCACACAACACTACACAATTCCACACAACACCACACAATGCTATACAATACCATACAACACCTCACAATACCATACAACACCACACAATAACACATAACACTGCACAAAACCACACACCACACAACATTACACAATATCACGCTGCACAACACCACACAACACTACACAACACCACACCACATTGTACAATGCTACACAATACCACACAACACTGCACAATACCACACAATTCCACACACCACACCACACAGTGCTACACAATACCATACAACACCTCACAATAACATACAACACCACACAGTAACACACAACATTGCACAATACCATACCACACAATACCACACCACACAACACTACACAATTCCACAACACCACACAATACCACACAAAGCTACACAATACCACAACACACAATGCTACACAATGCCATACAACACCTCACAATAACACACAACACTGCACAAAACCACACACCACACAACACCACACCATACAATACCACACAATGCTACACAATACCATAACACCACACAATACTACACAACACCACACTGCACAATACCACACAGGACTACACAACACCTCAGAATAACATACAGTAACATACAACACTGCACAATACCACACCACACTGTACCACACAACACTACACAACACCACACAATACCACACTGCACAATACCACACAACACTACACAATACCACACGACACGGTGCTACATAACACAATGCTCCACATTACCACACAACACAACACAATACTGCACAACACTGCACAAGACCACAAAATACCACAAAACACTACACAATACAATGCTACAAAACATAACACTATAAATACCACAAGACAATGCTATGCAATACAACACAATACTTCACAACATAACAGAACACTATACAGTGCAACACAACACCAGAAAATGCAACATGACAAAGTAGTATATAATACAACACAACACAATACTGCACAACACTGCACAAGACCACAAAATACCACAAAACACTACATAATACAATGCTACAAAACATAACACTATAAATACCACAAGACAATGCTACGCAATACCACACAATACTTCACAACATAACAGAACACTATACAGTGCAACACAACACCAGAAAATGCAACATGACAAAGTAGTATATAATACAACACAACACAATATAACACAATACTACAAACACAAAGCAACACAACACAGCAGCTTGAGAGGTCTCTTTCTCTCTCTCTCTCTGTGTGTGTGTGTGTGTGTGTGTGTGTGTGTGTGTGTGTGTGTGTGTTTGCGCCTTATTTAATGGGGTCAATGCAAGTGCGTGTTTGGGTGTGTCATCAGCAACAATCTCTTAGTGAGAACAAACTGTGTGTGTGTGTGTGTGTGTGTGTGTGTGTGTGTGTGTGTGTGTGAGATATAGAGACCTAAAGATAGAGTGTTATTTCATTTTAGCGTTCCTTCTTTAGTTAGTTTCTTGTTTCCTCATCAGCTTCAAGAAAAATGTACCACAGCCAAATAATACCAATGGATTAAGCGTCCATGTTGAATTACATGACCCATAATTGAACATTACACAGCTGGGCTCTGGATTCTGAAGATATTATTGACACCATTAGAGTCTTATCATACAAGACTATATGAGAACTAGAAAGTTCACTTACATTTGAAAACAAAAAGCATTGAGGTCATTTGTTCTTTACCACCTAACAAGAGTCTAACACTAACAACACTATTAGCCTGGTGCTAATGTAACACTAAATATCCTGTAGCCATCATCCAATTAGCATTTCTGTAGCAGATAAAAATTACTTATAAAAACATTGCTATGTATACTACAGTGCTATTGAATTCTTAAATCTGGATAGAGGGTGTTGATTTCTTGTCTCTAAAAGCATGGTTGTGTCTAAGCGCAGGCTTATATTCATGCCTTAGTTATAACATGTTATTGTTTCTATAGTAACAGCTAACACATAGACTTGTAAGGTGGACGCTCTATATACGCCAGTTTGATAAAGTGCAGAAGTGTTGACAAGCTGCTTTTATTTGGCCTTTTAACTTCAAGAAAGGAAAAAAAAGAAAGGCTTTTGAGGGAGCAACTGTTTCTAGCTGTCATAACATAAGTGATGGCAAGAACTAACTTGTTTCATGGACACTCCACAGCATTAAATGCAACTATAAATGAATTAAAAAAAAAGTACTTTAAGAAATAAAAATATGTCATTGTTGACAGGGTGCTGTGGTACAAGAAAAATTTTTAAGAAAGTGCTGTTAATGGAAAATTATAGTACTTTGAGGTGGTAATTGTTGATTAATTTTCCTATTACAGCATGCGCCTTCATGTTTTATTCCTTATGTAATGATTTCTTAGGAAGAATGGACTTCCAGATTTAACAGAGGGATTAATGTCAGAACTGTAGCAAAAGATAGAGAGATACTGAGAGGAAAGAGAAAGGATGTATTTGTGTGTGTGTGTGTGTGTGTGTGTGTGTGTGTGTGTGTGTGTGTGTGTGTGTGTGTGAAGAGAGGGATAGACGCCTGCTGTGGAGCACTGGAGCAGCTCAGTGTGAGGGAGTGAGAGACGCCTCCAGCACTGTGTGCTCATTTAAGTAACAATCTCTACGTCTGTAACCAAGTAACAACATAAACACACACACACACACGAAGAGACAGTGAGACATGTTTTAGAAACAAAAAAAGCTCGACAGATTCACACACTTCATGTACACAAGCATGCATACAGGTGAAGGAACCCAATATAAAGACTTACTCCAGGCAGGATGTTTGTAATTCTGGCTTTGCGGGGAATTTCTGTGGTCTGTCATATAACTGTACATAAATAATGCTACACCTACACATGATTCTAACATTAACCTCAGTGACCATGAGGAACTCTTTTTACCTCACCTGAGATGGAGTAAGCGGGGCGAGGTATTGCAATCAGTACGGTTTGTTTGTTCGTCTGTCTGTCTGTTTGTTTGTGTGTCTATCTGTTAACAATTTATCGTCTAGACCAACGCTAATTGCACCGATTGACTTCAAATTTTCAGGGTAGGTGGACAATGGTCCGTAGATTACCTGATTAAATTTTGGGGATAATCGGCTCAAGGTGAAGGTCAAGGTCAACCTTTCGGTCAAAATAACATTTTCCATTATAACTAAAAAAACGGTTGCCGATAGACAGATGTTTACCATAATGAGCATATAGGAACTCCTATATGGCCTTTCATTTGGCACCATGATCTTTGACCTTGAGTGACCTTGAAAGATCAAACTCAAGGTCACGGATTTTCAGAGGGCTGTAACTTGAAAACAGATATTTACCATTATCAACTTATAGGAAGTGCCATATGGGCTTTCATTTGGCACCATGATCTTTGAACTTAAGTGACCTTGAAAGGTCAAACTCAAGGTCACGGATTTTCAGAGGGCTGTAACTTGAAAACAGTTGATGGTAGACAGATATTTACCATTATCAACTTATAGGACGTGCCATATGGGCTTTCATTTGGCACCATGATCTTTGACTTTCATTGACTTTGAAGTGTCAAACTCAAGGTCATGGATTTTCATAGGACTATAACCTGACAGCTGATGATTGAGAAATATTACCATTATCAACTATATAGGTATAAAATAAGTGCTGCCAGGTGAGGTTTGTTTTGTCTGGCAACACTTTTTTTTTTTTAAAGAAACGCTATGATAAAAACAATACTTTCCCTATTAATAAGATTAACCAAATATCCTCACATGTCCTCACACAAGTCAAAACTGTCACATAATCTCATCATTATGGATACTTTTGGTCACTAGAAAGGGATAAAAACATGTCACTAGTCAGCTAGTTACAACCTTCATCATATGCATTCTCATTGAGATGTTTCAAGATGGAGCTGTGGACCGAAGCCTTGGTACTGCGCTCTCTAGCATTTTATTTGTTTTTGTTAATTTTCTGTACATCTGGTTATCCAAGCACCAAAGAAGAATTGCTTAACATCAAGCAGTTCACTCCAGATAATATTTGACCAAATTTCATCAACTCAAAGTTTTCTAAAGGAAATCTTAGTTGGAGGAGCGGATCTTTATGGGACATGGAAGAGACTCAGATGGGGTAAGCGGGCTGGTGTGCTAGTTAAACTCTGAATGTGGGGATTTAGAACTCCGCTTCCATCGATCCACCTGGTGAATCTTCGCTTCTTGCCCAACAAAATGGACGAGCTGCTTCTCGTCAACAGATTGAACAAGTACTTTGCATGTTCTGCTGCCCTTGGTTTCACTGAAACCTGGCTGAGTGATTCCATCCCCGAAAGTGGTCTACTTCTGCTGGGTTTCCACTTATACCAAGTGGATCGTGGAATAGAGCTATCAAGGAAAAAGAGAGATGATGGAATTTGCTTCTACATAAATGAAGGTTGGTGTACAGATATTAAAGTGCTAAGTAAATACTGTAGCCCGAATTTGAAGTTACTGTTTCTAATTTACAAGCCATTTTATTCACCGTGGGAGTTTGCCTCCTTCATCCAGGTTGGTGTTTACATCCCACCCCAGACCAACATGAATAATGCTTTGCAAACCATCACTAATCAGGTAGCCAGCTGGGAATGAAAACACACAGATGCACTTTTCATAATCCTTGGGGACTTTAACAGAGCAAAATTAAACCATGAACTACCAAAATATAAATAGCATATTAATTGCCCCACCAGGGATAATAGCATCCTGGATCACTGCTACACAATTCTAAAGAATGCATATCGCTGTGTTCTCCATGCAGCTTTGGGGCTCTCTGATCACTGCTTAGTCCATCTCATCCCAACCTACAGGCAAAAATTAAAATCTGCAAAACCTGTGGTGAAAACTGTGAAGAAATGGACCAGCGAGGCAAAACACTAACTGCAAGACTGTTTTGACTGGACTGATTGGAGTGTTTATGAAGCTGCAGCTGGCAACTTGGATGAACTGACTGACACTGTGACATCCTATATCAGCTTTAGTGAAGACATGTTTGTATCAACCAAGATCTACTGCACGTACAATAATAAGAAACCATGGTTTACAACCAGATGAAGGCAACTCTGACACACTGACTAAGGAAATCAGAAGGGCTAAGAGAAGCCACACAGAAAAGCTGAAAAATGGGTTCCAGCCAATGATTCTTGCATGTTCTGGGTGTATTTTTTTTTCCGTTTCCGGTTGAGAGTACGTCGTGTGCGTTCTGGCTGCCGCTTCTCACCGGAGCTTCTTTATTTTATTTTATTTTATTTCTTTTTCTATTTTTTTTCCCTGTGTGTTTGTGTAGTTTAATGTTTGAGTGTTTTGTCCGCCGGTTGTGGTGTAGCTCTGGACCTAGTTTGGGTGTCGGTTCCCTCCAGGTCTTGGTTCGCCGTGGGTGATGCCTGCGCTCCCAGCTATGGACTGCAGTGAGCTCGTTGCTCATTTTACATCGTGTTTGTCCAGCGCTCTGCACTTTAATGCTCGGCATGATGTTCTGAGCGATGTTGCTCGGTGGTGTCGCGGCGGCTGTGCAGGCGGTTTGGGACACACCAGCGCTCTGCGTGGCGGAGCTTCTCTGCTCGCTTTGTGGATCCATGGCGTGGTGTTGAGCGATGTTGCTGACGGCATCACGGCGGCGGTGCTGGAGATGTGGGACTTGTTTTCGTGCGCCTTTTGGTGGGACTGTGGCTACTACACCACGGGAATTACATCCTGACCCCTACTTGGTGGACTTTTTACTTTTTATTTATTTATTTTTTTTTTCCCCCCTTTGTTTATAATTGTAAAGTGTCCATGGGTTTTTTGAAAGGCGCTATATAAATTTAACTTATTATTATTATTATTATTATTATTATTATAATGACTCTGCATCAGTGTGGAGAGACCTGCAAGACTTTACTAACTACAGGAGCTCATCCCCCCTGCTGAGGCAAGCAAAGACCTGGCTGATGACTTGAATGCCTTCTACTGTAGGTTTGAGAGGAATACATTCACACCCCTCATCCACTCTAGGCCATCGACAACAGCCCACATCGCACGCTTGGTAACCTCCCTACTCCCTTCCCCGATGCTAAGGCTGCACTCAGGGTGTGTGATGAGGATGCGAGACAGCTCTTCCAGGGACAGAAAATCAGGAAAGCACCAGGCTCAGATGGAGTCTCCACCTCTGGTTCTAAAGCCTGTGCTGACCAACTCCAATCTTTACACAGATCTTTAACAGATCTCTCAAGCTGTGCCAAGTCTCCTTCTGCTTCATGTGCTCCACCATCATTCCAGTCCCCAAGAAACCCTCCATCACAGGAACTAATGACTACAGGCCTGTCTGTGGTCATGAAGTCCTTTGAATGACTAGTGTTGGCAAACCTGAAGAGCATTACAGGACACCTGCTAGATCCCCTGCAGTTTGCTTACAGGGCAAATAGGTCAGTGGATGATGCAGTCAACATGGAACTGCTCTACATCCTGCAACATCTTGACTGCCCAGAGACTTGTGCAAGAATCCTCTTTGTAGATTTCAGTGCAGCATTCAACACCATAATTCCAGAAATGCTCTTCTCTTAACTCTCCCAGCTTGAGGTCTCTCCTGCCATGTGTCAGTGGATTACCAGCTTCCTGACAGGCAAGGAGCAGCAGGTGAGGCTGGGAGAAGTAACTTCTGGCATGTGATCAATCAGCATTGGTGCTCCTCAGGGATGTGATTTTTCCCCACTGCTCTTCCCACTTTACATCAAAGACTGCACCTCCATGGACTCCTGAAATTTGCAGAGGACACTATGGTCCTAGGACTCATCCAAGATGGCGACAACTCTGCATATTGGTGGGAGGTTGAATGGTTCATGCTCTGGTGCAGTCAGAATAACTTGGAGCTAGCCCCTTCAGACATAATGTGTACAATTGTACACATGAAGTTCCATAGCATGAAGTTCCATAGCATTTTTCTTTCTGTCCAAAGGGGCTAAACACGCTCAAGATAGTGGAGATGATAGTGGACTTCAGGAGACACCCCTCTGCTCCAGGAGACTCCCCCTCACTATATCTAACAGTCCTGTGCTAACTGTGGAGACCTTTAAGTTCCTGGCAACTACCATTTCACAAGCCTTGAAGTGGGAGTCTAACATCAACGCCATTCTCAAAAAAGCTCAGCAGAGGATGCACTTTCTGTGGCCACTCAGAAAGTATGGTCTGGCACAGGAGCTGCTGACATAGTTCTACACCACAGTCATTGAATCCATCCTGTGTACAACTATCACAGTCTGGTTCAGAGCAGCCACAAAACAGGACAAGAACAGACTGCAGTGAATAGTAAGGACAGCAGAAAGAATCATCGGTGCTCCCCTGCCCAGCCTCCAGGATTTGGATGTCTCACAAAGCAGGAAGTGGGCAGAGAAAATCATTAAGGACTCCTCACACCCTGGACAAAACCTTTTCTAACTCTCCCCTCCAGCAGGCACTATAGAGCACTACACACTAAAACTACTAGACATAGGAGCAGCTTCTTTCCCTATGCCATCACCATCATAAATAGACCCCTTGCGCGTGACATCATGCATCACATGATAATTTCTCCTGGGGGACAACCAGACCCCATCTTTCTTGTAAGCAAGGCTTCATCTGTCTTAAATATGGTTCATTTTTGTGCTGTTTTTGGTTGTTCCAATCGTTCAAATAGAGAAAAAGATAAAAGGTATTACTGTCTCCCTAGAACTTTGTCTTGAACTTCTGACTGTGGCTTAGGAACTTGACTTGGGCATTTCTTTAGAAAGGAAATATCTCTGATCCGAGAGTAGATTTTTTTCACAGCAGTAAGAAGAACACAGTATGCCTTTTTATCTGTAACTGTCAGTGAATCCTTTTGTTTCACTCCAGCTTCAACAGCTCACAACAATGATGTTATATGAGAACAATGCTATGTGAGAACAGCTCTCTCCAAGGCCTGCCAAACAGTCGCAGTGTGCGGCCATGATCTTGCATTTTTTTCACCGACAATCCATGGAGTTAAAGGTTTTTTGGTCATTCTTTGTGAGTGGTTAATATGGAATAGAATATAGTTTGTATGCACTCACGTGACTTTTGCTTGCGAGTTTACTTCCGGTGAATGAAGTGGTGGTTAGACAAACCAATTTAGCTTCTGTTATGTGAAGAGCTAGTGAAACTGTCTCCAACTATTTTCGCAATTTAGAGGCCAATGCATGGTCAAGATATCTTCAGAGAGTTGCTCTTTGTGATAGGATAGATCCATACACACTAGTAAAGAAGGATTTTTCGGATGATTTGAAAACCTATCCATCTGTTGAGTTCCCCAACATCTCAAACTACCTGGTACTGCAGACATCATTCTACATGGACAAACAGATGAAAACCTGGAGAAGCATGGAGGGAGGTGTACAACTTTTTATACAGTGGTGCTTGAAAGTTTGTGAACCCTTTAGAATTTTCTGTATTTCTGCATAAATATGACCTAAAACATCATCAGATTTTCACACAAGTCCTAAAAATAGATAAAGAGAACCCAGTTAAACAATTGAGACAAAAATATTATACTTGGTCATTTATTTATTGAGGAAAATTATCCAATATTACATATTTGTGAGTGGCAAAAGTATGTGAACCTTTGCTTTCAGTATCTAGTGTGACCCCCTTGTGCAGCAATAACTGCAACTAAATGTTTCCGGTAACTGTTGATCAGTCCTGCACACCAGCTTGGAGGAATTTTAGCCCATTGCTCCATACAGAACAGCTTCAACTCTGGGATGCTGGTGCGTTTCCTCACATGAACTGCTCGCTTCAGGACCTTCCACAACATTTCGATTGGATTAAGGTCAGGACTTTGACTTGGCCATTCCAATACTTTAACTTTATTCCTCTTTAACCATTCTTTGGTAGAATGACTTGTGTGCTTGGGGTCGTTGTCTTGCTGCATGACCCACCTTCTCTTGAGATTCAGTTCATGGACAGATGTCCTGACATTTTCCTTTAGAATTCGCTGGTATAATTCAGAATTCATTGTTCCATCAATGATGGCAAGCTGTCCTGGCCCAGATGCAGCAAAACAGGCCCAAACCATGATACTACCACCACCATGTTTCACAGATGGGCTAAAGTTCTTATGCTGTGTTTTCCTTTGCATTCCTTGAATGCAGTGTTTTCCTTTCTCCAAACATAATGCTTCTCATTTAAACCAAAAAATTATATTTTGGTCTTCTCCGTCCACAAAACATTTTTCCTTCTGGCTTGTCCACATGATCTTTAGCAAACTACAGATGAGCAGCAATGTTCTTTTTGGAAAGCAGTGGCTTTCTCCTTGCAACCGTGCCATGCACATCATTGTTGTTCAGTGTTCTCCTGATGGTGGACTCATGAACGTTAACATTAGCCAATGTGAGAGAGGCCTTCAGTTGCTTAGAAGTTACCCTGGGGTCCTTTGTGACCTCGCTGACTATTACACACCTTGCTCTCGGAGTGATCTTTGTTGGTCAACCACTCCTGGGGAGGGTAGCAATGGTCTTGAATTTCCTCCATTTGTACACAATCTGTCTGACTGTGGATTGGTGGTGTCCAAACTCTTTACAGAGGGTTTTGTAACCTTTTCCAGCCTGATGAGCATCAATAATGCTTTTTCTGAAGTCCTCAGAAGTCTCCTTTGTTCATGCCATGATGCACTTTCACAAAGATGTAAAGATCAGACTTTGATAGATCCCTGTTCTTTAAATAAAACAGGGTGCCCACTCACACCTGATTGTCATCCCACTGATTGAAAACACCTGACTCTAATTTCACCTTCAAACTAACTGCTAATCCTAGAGGTTCACATACTTTTGCCACTCACAGATATGTAATATTGGATTGTGTTCCTCAATAAATAAATGACCAAGTATAATATTTTTGTCTCATTTGTTTAACTGGGTTCTCTTTATCTACTTTTAGGACTTGTGTGAAAATTTGATGTTGTTTTAGGTCAAAATCTGGGGATCAGGACACTACAAGATAAATCCTGTATCGTTTATGCCTGGGTAAGTAGGCATTTTTGGGCTTATCTTATGTACACATCCTTGCGGTGGTTGCTAGGATGCTACAAGTTTTAGTATTGGATATAAACAAACCACAACTGCTCGATTCTCAATTCTCCCTGCTCTTCTCTTCCAACAAATGATAAGTTTCTTTTTTATTAAAACAGAGAAAATGCAGCGAGAAGGTATATTCCAAAATCAATGTAGGTAATGCTAGGCCACAAATCTAAGTGTAACGTCAGTGCAACGGGTCTATCAGTGACCTGAACCATCTTTGCCATATACTATTGTGCCACTTGTGTCTCTTGTATCATATATTCTTGTTTGCACTACGACACTGCACTCTATGTACATTGACTGTCTTATGTGTATACTTTTTTGTACATTGCATCTTGTCTGTAAATAACCTGCACATTGTCTGTATATTGTGTACTGTCTATATTGTAGATTGCATATATATTTATATTGTGCCTATTAATGTCTAATATTATCTTATGTTGTCTAGATTATACATTACGTTGTAAAGGTGTTGACACAGTGGGGAGACACAGACACAGTGGATAGGTTTAAAAGCCCGAACTTGGGAAAACTTTAATCCTATCAAAACTTACTGCATGTCAGTAAGTAAAGTCATGTAAAGTCTAGATGCGCCAACCGACGTCATCATAACACGACACAGTAAAGAGCAAAACAACGACTCAAGAGGTAATGCAGGACGTGACAGAAACAATTATTTCAATTGAACACCTAATAGCTCGTTGTGAATTATGCACAATGCGGTGCCCCTATACAGTATACATATTTATGTATACATTTTTTTTCTTTTTCTGTATCGCTAGAGAGACACCAACTGCTGGAACCAAATTCCTTCTGTGTGTCAACATACTTGGCCAATAAACCCGATTCTGATTAGCTTTCAGAGCCAGCTTTCCTTTTATGCAGACATACAGTACCAGTGCAAAGTTTGGACACACCTTCTAATTCAGTGTTTTTTTTCTTTATTTTTATTAATTAAAAGAAACTTTGTGTCTTAAAGTAATGAAGGATGTCATTTCTCTTTCCTTAGTTGAGCAGTTCTTGACATAATATTGATTACTACAGTTGTGGAATAGGGCTATTTACTGTATTTTTATTATTTACTGTTTGATCTCAAACATATTAAGAAGGCAAAAAATTGCACTAATTAACTTTTGACAAGGCACGCCTGTTAATTGAAAAGCATTCCAGGTGACTACCTCATGAAGCTGGTTGAGATAATGCCAATAGTGTGCAAAGCGTCATCAAGGTAAACGCCGGCTACTTTGAAGAACCAAAAATATTAAACATATATATTTTTTTAAACATTTTTTTTGTTTACTACATAATTCCATACATGTTATTTCATAGTATTGATGACTTCAGTATTGTTCTCATCTCATCTCGTTATCTCTAGCCACTTTATCCTGTTCTACAGGGTCGCAGGCAAGCTGGAGCCTATCCCAGCTGACTACGGGCGAAAGGCGGGGTACACCCTGGACAAGTTGCCAGGTCATCACAGGGCTGACACATAGACACAGACAACCATTCACACTCACATTCACACCTACGGTCAATTTAGAGTCACCAGTTAACCTAACCTGCATGTCTTTGGACTGTGGGGGAAACCGGAGCACCCGGAGGAAACCCACGCGGACACGGGGAGAACATGCAAACTCCACACAGAAAGGCCCTCGCCGGCCACGGGGCTCGAACCCGGACCTTCTTGCTGTGAGGCGACAGCGCTAACCACTACACCACCGTGCCGCCCACCAGTACTGTTCTACAATGTAGAAAATAATCAAAATACAGAAAAACCTATGAATCAGTAGGGGTGTCCAAACTTTTGACTGGTACTGTATAATTCATATAACAGACTCATGAACAAAATCCTGTCTGTGACCTTCTTTCTTGCTGTGCTCTGCTCATTTTCACACTCCGTCATTCCTGCGTATTCCTAAAATCGACTCCATTTCTGTCTCACTCTAATCCCAATGCAGGGTTAACTGTGCTTAAACAGCTCAGTGTAAGAGAGCTCTTACAGACCATGCTGTCATCTGCATAAAGTAGCTGTCTAACATGAGAAAATCCCTGAAATCCACTCGCACTCGAGCCCTAAGTCCTGAAACCACACACTTACATGTCAACTTGGATATCATCATCTTGGAATGTTTCTTCCAAAGTGATTCCAAGACAGTTTATATTTATGCTTAGACTCCAGCACTGCTGAAATTTTAAATCTGATTATTCAGAGGGTATTGATTAGTTTTCTACAATGGCAGCTCTGGAAGTAGTGCCGTCTGCACAGCTTTATATAATGCGTTTGTTTTAATGTTATCATGTTATCACTTTGGATGCCTGATCTTGTTTGGTCATTTGTTTACTGCTCTTTATCATGCCATTATGCACTACATGTACACTGTAAACACCTGAACCTGTTTTGCTCATTTGTTTATTGTTCACGGTCATATTTTTTTGCACTACAGTTATTTGCTCATTTGTTGTTTTTTATTGCTCATTACTATATTATATGTTGTAGTGTTTTATAGTTTTTGTATTATATTTTATACTCTACTTATTTTCTTGTCTTCCTGCTGCTGTGGACACACATGCAAATGTGGTTTCAGTTCTTTAATGAACCACAGCAAACAAAAGTCAGCAAACTCAGTAATGTCAGCAAACAAATCCAAATCGAGAATAATAACCAGGAAGTAAACAGGCTCTGTAACCAGATACACAAAGATTAAAAAAAAAAAAGGTGTGGCATAGCACTAGAGCTTATGCAACACAGAGCACACTGACTGACAATGTGTCTCAATTCATGTATTTCCATACTTGCACTTACTATTTTGAGCGCATGTTACATTACAGGCATTTTGCAGACACTCTTATCCAGACATACAACATACCCAGAGCAGCCTGGAGAGCAGTTGGAGGTTAGGCGCCTTGCTCAAAGACACTTCAGCCATTCCTGCTGGTCCAGGGAATTGAACCAGCAACTTTTTTGGTCCCAAAGCTGCTTCTCTAACCATTAGGTCATGGCTTCCTCATATAAGCATTCACACTGACAAGTACAGTAACATGCAGTGCACTATGAGTACCTGGATGGTGTACTCAAAACGGTCAAAATGTTGAGTCCTGCACACTTCTCACCCTCAATGGTCGCCATCTTGGCTGGAAGGTAAGTGACAGCTAACGCATTTCCAACCTGTTGGAGCAGGGCACGTCATCAATGCTGATGACAACGTAATTTCCACATCATGTGAAATATCTATGTATAGGAGTGAGGAAATTAAAAATGTCCATTTTTAAGAGGTCAGAAAAAAACAGGCAGATTTTTTTTGGTGGGTTATGCAACAGTTAAGTGTTCTGATCATCATTTCTAGTACAGTGGTGCTTGAAAGTTTGTGAACCCTTTAGAATTTTCTATATTTCTGCATAAATATGACCTAAAACATCATCAGATTTTCACATAAGTCCTAAAAGTAGATAAAGAGAACCCAGTTAAACAAATGAGACAAAAATATTATACTTGGTCATTTATTTATTGAGGAAAATGATCCAATATTACATATCTGTGAGTGGCAAAAGTATGTGAACCTCTAGGATTAGCAGTTAATTTGAAGGTGAAATTAGAGTTAGGCGTTTCCAATCAATGGGATGACAATCAGGTGTGACTGGGCACCCTGTTTTATTTAAAGAACAGGGATCTATCAAAGTCTGATCTTCACAACACATGTTTGTGGAAGTGTATCATGGCATGAACAAAGGAGATTTCTGAGGACCTCAGAAAAGGCATTGCTGTTGCTCATCAGGCTGGAAAAGGTTACAGAACCATCTCTAAAGAGTTTGGACTCCACCAATCCACAGTCAGACAGACTGTGTACAAATGGAGGAAATTCAACACCATTGTTACCCTCCCCAGGAGTGGTCGACCAACAAAGATCACTCCAAGAGCAAGGCGTGTAATAGTCGGCAAGGTCACTAAGGACCCCAGGGTAACTTCTAAGCAACTGAAGGCCTCTCTCACATTGGATAATGTTAATGTTCATGAGTCCACCATCAGGAGAACACTGAACAACAATGGTGTGCATGGCAGGGTTGCAAGGAGAAAGCCACTGCTCTCCAAAAAGAACACTGCTGCTCGTCTGCAGTTTGCTAAAGATCACATGGACAAGCCAGAAGGCTATTGGAAAAATTTTTGTGGACAGATGAGACCAAAATAGAACTTTTTGGTTTAAATGAGAAGCGTTCTGTTTGGAGAAGGAAAAGACTGCATTCCAGCATAAGAACCTTATCTCAACTGTGAAACATGGTGGTGGTAGTATCATGGTTTGGGCCTGTTTTGCTGCATCTGGGCCAGGACGGCTTGCCGTCATTGATGGAACAATGAATTCTGAATTATACCAGCCAATTCTAAAGGAAAATGTCAGGACATCTGTCCATGAACTGAATCTTAAGAGAAGGTGGGTCATGCAGCAAAACAACGACCCTAAGCACACAAGTCATTCTACCAAAGAATGGTTAAAGAAGAATAAAGTTAATGTTTTGGAATGGCCAAGTTAAAGTCCTGACCTTAATCCAATCGAAATGTTGTGGAAGGACCTGAAGCGAGCAGTTCATGTGAGGAAACCCACCAATATCCCAGAGTTGAAGCTGTTCTGTACAGGGGAATGGGCTAAAATTCCTCCAAGCCGGTGTGCAGGACTGATCAACAGTTACCAGAAATGTTTACTTGTAGTTATTGCTGCACAAGGGGGTCACACCAGACAGGGCCGTCGACGGGGGGGACAACCGGGTATTTTGTCCCGGGCCCAGGCATGAGGGGGGGCCCAGAACTGGTCCCTCATGAAGATGCCATTAATCATTCTGTTTCATTTCAAAATGTGTTGATTTGGGGGAGAAAAATGTGCTATATTTGCATTCAATGAATGATTTCTGGTTCTTTTGCCTTTATTGTCTTCGAAAATAGATTCAAGAACCCACCTACCACCTCTAATGCAGAAATGGTTTGGTCTTTGATTAAGGCGCCAAATAACACGGCACTATTCCATCATAACGCTTCGACAATAAGCGTGCGAGCCTGTTTGCCAACATGCACAAGTCAGGAGCAAAGAAAAGAAAAAAGAGATGAAGAAGCCAAGAGCCTCAGGGGCTCACTGCATAGATATTTTAGAAAAGATTCAGATGATGCAGCAGGTGGTGAAGGCAGTGGGGCAGCTGAGCCAGGTAAGACACAGATAACTTTTTTCCAGCCCCGTAATGTAACCCCAGCACGTGCGACGCGCCATTCATAATTATAAAGTAGGGGATAGCAGGGTACACTGAGTGAACACTGAAATGCACAGGGCATTGAATTATTTCATAAACATATCGGTTTAATAACACTGTGTTGCATATATCTCAATGAAGCAAAGAATAGCACATTGGCCCGCAATCATATCCAAATGTTTTAGGCACGCTTGCTGAGCTGCGCTGAGCTGGACTCCGGTTAGCTGAAAGCCCGTGGAACGCTGCCGCTTGTTAATTAAACCTTATTTTGTTGGAAATCATCCCGTGTAGATACGACGGCATGTGAAATTGCCAGCTAGATAGAGTTTAATGTAACGAATGGGCTATAAATGGGGTGTTTTGAGGTTAGTCTGTTGCAAAACATTAAACTTTCGCTTAGACTGGATACTCTTCAAACAATTCCCTTGCTCAAGTGAAAAATGATAGGCCTGTATGAAAAGCGCAATTAATGAAAGTAGCCTAATAAGCCCTAAATGAATAAAACAACCTCTGTTTTATTGTTGTTGCTTACACGTTAAGATTTTGAAATCTTCTCAGTCCAGTTCTATATCCAGGGAACGTTGTAATCCTTTTGGTTTATCTGTAATAAACGTGTCAGCCCCCAGGTCAGATAGGCTAATGTTACGTGGTTGGGAGGGTGTCAATTTTTTTTGTAACATTCTAAATCGAGTACGGAAAGGACGTTTATGAAAAACAAGACAAAAAAAATACACTGAAAAACTCACTGTACACATCACTAGTGGTGATGCTTCTATGTTCAGATTTTGGGAAAGCCATAACTCCGTTCCCATTGAGGCCCAGTTCCATCCCGTAAACAATCATTTTGGTTTATCAACTACCTGCGCTCAAACATGTCACAGGAGAGGCTCAATGGGCTGGCTATGCTCTCTATAGAGCGCGAACTTGCAAAGAAGCTGGACTTCAATGACCTTATTGACGACTTTGCCACAGCAAAAGTCCGGCGCATTGCATTTCGCACCTGAATAGTTGCAGACTAAGGAAATGTTCAAACTGTAAATATGTTGAAATGTTGAAATAAAATGGTTGACTGTTATAATGGGCTTGGAATACCTGTTATTTAAGGGTTGGAGTGAATGGAGACTGTGAAAAGAGGGGTTGGGTGTGGGTGGTTGCTGTGTGGCGATGTGCGTGCGCACGTATGTGTGTGTGTGTGGGGGGGGCACTCAGATTATTTTGTCCCGGGCCCAGCCAAAGCTGTCAACGGCCCTGACACCAGATACTGAAAGCAAAGGTTCACATACTTTTGCCACTCACAGATATGTAATATTGGATCATTTTCCTCAATAAATAAATGGCCAAGTATAATATTTTTGTCTCATTTGTTTAACTGGGTTCTCTTTATCTACTTTTAGGACTTGTGTGAAAATCTGATGATGTTTTAGGTCATATTTATGCAGAAATATAGAAAATTCTAAAGGGTTCACAAACTTTCAAGCACCACTGTAAGTGTACAACTTACCATGTTCGATTTGAGACAACAACACCCTGTCGAAATTCACGCACAAGGCAAGTAAGTACATAGTGTGCACAGTGTACTACATGGAAGTGTACTAACTGAAGTACGCGAATTGAAACAGTGTGAGTGTTTCTCTTTAAATAGTGTGCGTGTGACTGCATGTAAACTTATTCCAGGTGTGTGTAATTAGTATGTAGGTGAACTTGAGCGTGAGAAAGTTCGTGCTGATTGCTGGGAGCTGTAGTCTGTCAGTCATGACTTGATGCTGTAGTGGGTTTTGGGAAATTGCATTTGTAATGGATGCCGGTGCAGACGCGACATCAAATCTCCCTGCCTGGTGATCAATGAAGGCTTATCGTATCGTATCATATTATTTTTATGTTAACACACAGTCTAAGCAGAATAATAAATGCATTGAAAACTCTGTTGTTCTTTAACAAAGAAAAATTTATAATCTTTTTCATCAAAGAAGCTTTCTGAAAACAGATGCTCATTTAACATACAGAAGGAGTCTCAAGTGTCCGCTCTTTCTAACAGCCAGTAAGTTTTTCCTTCATAAGAGAGTAATCAGGATAGAGTTACTTTAAATGTAACCATAAACAGTATGACTGAATTGGAATAATTAACAAACTGCTGCAGTATAAAGGAATAGAACACTTCTGGATGAGCTGTTATAATAAAACAATTAACTTTATCGGGCACATCGCACCACCCGGGCATCGATTATTTTCCAATAACACTACGCACCATTGTGTTTTATTATTCCTGATTTGTTTTCCTGAAAGATCTGTTTTATTTCTGCATAATATACTGCCCGTCTGTCTGTGATAAGAACATTTGAACTAGCTTTATCAAATTTGTCATGTCACATCAATATTAAATTATGACATGCCAAAAAAAGTAATAAAATAGTAAGCTGTCTCAGATTATGAGTCCAAATTCCATATTTCAGCATCTGTAAGCTATAAAGAGCTATAAAACTTTAAAATGGAATTGACGAAGCATGCTAAAATGTGCATTAAATTACCAGTATGTAATTCCTTCTATAAACGGGTCAATTAGACAAATTCCTCTGATAAGCAGCTATAAATACTTTATGTACGTAATATCTCTATGTGTAATCTACATCTGTATCATCACTAACCTGACTTCCAAACCCACCATGCATTTTGTAAACAGGTATGCTAGAAATAAGGCTGCTTTAACACCATGGAGCGCAAACATGGCTTTGCTAATCACTTGATTAAGCTCTCATTTTATTTTAAGCTTTTTTTTTTTTTTAGTTTTCTATAATTTTTATTATTTGGCTTTTAATTATAATGCTTATAATTGCCCTAATTAAAATGCACATGATAAAAAATGAGTAAAGCATTAAACCGTTAGGTCTAAAAGGTTTGGGTCTAATAGGGCTGTGCATTTCAGACAGTTACTGCAAAACATAAATGACTATAACTATATCAAAAGATGGAGCATTTCATAGTTTTCATAGGCAGCATAGTTGGCGTAGTGGTTAGCACTATCGCCTCACAGCAAGAAGGTTCTGTTCTTTTCGTGTCTGTGTGGGTTTCCTCCGGGTGCTCCAGTTTCCCCCACAGTTCAAAGATATGCAGTTAGATTAACAGCCTAAGAGGCAGCCAAGGCCTGAATGTTGGTCTGAAGTGCCCTTGAGCAAGGCACCTCACCCCCAACTGCTCCGTGGGCGCTGTAGCATAGCTGCCCACTGCTCTGGATATGTGCAGTGTTGTAGTTGAGTCACTAAACCTCAAGTCCGAGTCCAGTCTCGAGTTCCCAGTGTTCAAGTCCGAGTCAAGTCCAAGTCATTAAAAAAAATTTCGAGTCGAGTCCGAGAACAAGACTCCAACCGCACCATTTGACGGTGGCTGTTTTAGTGCCATTAACTTTAGTGTGTTCCTGAACATGACGTATGAACAGGTGAATGTGCATTCTCTTTGCAGGGAGTGTGAAGTATTCTGTCAGAGATGGTTGGGAGACGGATGTAAGTGCAGAAGGTGTGTTTATTAATACAAGTGAAGACTGGTAAACAATCCAGAATGGCAGGCAAAATCATTAAACAGTGAAACAGGCAATAGGTTGAGCGAGGCACAAACAGGCTATCGTAGACTTGGCAGAATCAAAGACGAGAAACAGGAAATCAGGGATCAGGAAACCAAACAAAGAACTAAGGCTCGGTAACATGTCAGCAACACAACTCAATACTTCACAAAGTAAGTGTGTTTTCACACTTTTTATATAGGTGCACTGATTGCGCCTTAATCCTGTGCAGGTGTGAGTTGTTTATGTTGCACGTAAGAGTCTGCTTGGCACATGTGCTGTCGGGAGCAAGCCCGAGAGTCTATGTGATGCACGCGCCAAGGCGCACAGGTGTGACACACTTACACAAAATTAGTACAAAAATTAATGTAGATATAAATATCTTATGCCAAATTATTATGGCATGTTACATAAAAAAGAAAAGAAAAAATCAGAGTCCTCATCTCCAATTTACGAGTCCGAATGCAGTTAATGCACGAGTCCAAGTCATCAGTGCTCAAGTCCAATTCAAGTCACGAGTCCTTAAAATTAGGGCACGAGTCAGACTCGAGTCCGAGTCCTGGACTTGAATACTACAAGCCTGGGTATGTGTCTCACTTGTATGTGTGCATGTGTGTATTCACTGCTTCAGATGGATTAAATGAAGAGGAGACATTTCACTGTGCTGAAGTCTGTGTTTGAGTGTATGTGTGATAAATAAAGGCTTCTTGCAGTTTATAGTGTTTTATGGGTGATAAATGAAAAAAATACACAGCCTCACAGCTCCTGTGTTTGATCCTGAGCTCTACTGGAGCTTTGCATGTTCTCACCATGTCTGTGTGAGTTTCCTCTGGGTTCTCTGGGTTCCTGCTGCTGTCCAAAACATGCACATAGGCAGACTGACTCCACTAAACTGACCCTTAGTGTGAGTAAGAGTGTGTGTGTGTGTGTGTGTGTGTGTGTGTGTGTAGTCTGGAGTGAATTCTCTCAGGGTTCCTGGGATAGGTTCTGAATCCACTGCTAGACTAGCCAGGATAAAATGGCTGCTGAATGTAAATGAAAGTTCGCCAAGAATGTTGTTGAGGACAGCAACGTAACATAATGTTATAAATCTATTTCCTTCTTCTCTGTCTTTACATACTGTATCTGGTGTTGTATTTATTGAGGTATTTGAGCCCAGTGTTTGGGTTAATGAGAATGTGAGTTCTGGTAGGTTCCTACAGCCCCCCCGCACCACACACACACACACACACACACACACACACATATATATATATATATGCCAGGCAGAGATGTCAGCAGGTAAACATGTTGAGTCTGCATTCTGACGTGTGAGGACAGAGGCTGTGTATGAGCTGAGCAAATATTAGAGCCATAAACATCACACTGGAGCTTCCCATCGTAAACACACTGCAGTAGTGCTCTACTAATCTCCAGCCAAGTGTGATGGTCTGAGTGCACTACCAGTTACTGCCTTTACTGCGTCACTCATCAAGCCTCCATCA
Organism: Neoarius graeffei; assembly: GCF_027579695.1. Lineage (NCBI taxonomy): Eukaryota > Metazoa > Chordata > Actinopteri > Siluriformes > Ariidae > Neoarius > Neoarius graeffei. Next base: position 73,248,021 of record NC_083572.1, read on the forward strand.
CTCTTCACTTAGCATAGAGTCTTCTTACTGACTAAAAGTCTTTTCCCAGGTTGAGATTGGCTTGCTCAGACTGAATCGTTCTGTAGTGTCCTCTCCACACACCCAGTGTGTTTCCTTCAATCTCTATGTGTCTAAAAGAGATAAGTCTTGTGAGAGTGTTTGTGTGCTGCAGAAAAACAGTGCAGTGTAACATTTTGTCTTTAATTATAAATCAATGCACAAGCATATTTAAATATAAAAAATGGAATTCATGTGCATACAATAAACTGCATATTGAATTATCAGTTGCATCATTAAAATGCATACTGTAAAAATGCATAAGACACACTTAGAAAATTAAAATGAGAGAGAGAGAGAGAGAGAGAGAGAGAGAGAGAGAGATGTCTGATGACTAATTGATATTTTGTGAGCCTCCCACTGAGTTCAGCAGGAAATGGGGTTCTGCCAACCGCTGGAATTCAGACCAAAGATATGTGTGTGTGTGCGCGCACATGCATATAGCTGTAACATAAAGCTGTAATGCTATTAGTGTAAACAGACATATGGACTGCACATACATGAGAGAGAGAGAGAGAGAGCGAGAGCTGTGATTGCTATTACAGTCATGATCACCATTTAAAACTTATAATGCACTCAGCCTTCAAGGTGTGTATGAGAGCATTTAGCATTTTGTCAGCGGTCTAGTGGTGTATTAGTTGACTTGGTCACTCCTCCTAATGGCTAATATCTTGAGGGGGGATATTACGTACTCACTCATCTAATATGCTGCATTTATAAACGAGCCCAGCATATAGTGTTTATCACCAGTGTGTGAGTGGTGATGAACCTGCAGAGCGAAGTCACTTTGCAACATTCTGTTTCACTTTAGCAAGTATATACCATCTGTAGGTGCAAAAACTTTACCTATATTTTGCTTGGGCAATGATGGGAAAGGTAATGATGTGTGTGGTCAGTGGGTCCGGGTGGGCAAGAAGGACTAAATAAGGTTCTTTTTTCCCCATCCACATCAATCTATTCACTGGATATGAGTAATCGCATGCTCTGATTGGCTACTCTACTACTAGGCTATCAACTCATATACCGTGAGTAGAGAAAAACAAAATGGCGGAGCGTGTTGCTGAACCAACCGAGGATGAAATAAAAACTCTACTCAAAAATAAAACTCCAAAAATACAAAAAAGCAACAAAATATGGAATAAAAGTATTTGATGGTAAGAACGCATCTTTCTTTTAATTCTTCAAGAATTATTATTAGAGCATTTTTCACAAACTGCTGCTGTCATTTCGCCAGTTTGTTTACATTCTAAGCAGAAATGATTTTGTCAGACATTTTGTATAAAGTTTTTATTTATCTAATTTGCAAAAAATAAAAATTTAAATGCTATGTTTCTCAAAATCCAGTGAATTTATTCCACTCAATCTTATCGTACATGGCTTATAGCCAACTCGGTGCTCCGCGCCTCGTCGGCTATCAGCTCGTGTACGACTGGATTTCATGGAATGTTTATTGTTATTTACTTTTGTGCAATATGTGAAGAAGAGGCTGAGGCTGAGATCTTTCTAGCCCAGACTGTAGATCCACACAGCCTGTCTGTGCCCATAGTGAAACATCCCCTAGGTTTTGTAGTAATTGGGGTTAATTTTAGGCTGCTAAACTGAGGCCAGTTCATTTGAGCCCACTTCCCAGACACATCCAAAACACATTAATTGGCATAGCAAATGTACTAAATAAAACCAAGGTGGACTGCTTTGTTGTTCATTCATTTTTGAAAATGCCTTTGGAAAAGAAAGCAGGAGTAAATAGAATAAGCATACCGTGCTCTATCAAATAAAAAAAAAATACACAAAGGGACAAACTACAGAAGGCCAGCATGGTTTGTGGCCTTGGGTTTCTGTCTATGTGGAGTTTTACATGTTCTTCCTGTGTCTGATGCCCCTTCTCCACCAAAGCAGTTCCAGGGCTGGTTCGGGGCCAGTGCTTAGTTTGGAACCGGGTTTTCTGTTTCCACTGACAAAGAACTGGCTCTGGGGCCAGAAAAACCGGTTCCAGGCTAGCACCAACTCTCTGCTGGGCCAGAGGAAAGAACCGCTTATGTCAGCAGGGGGGCGGAGTTGTTAAGACCAACAACAATAACAAGACCGCGAAAGATCGCCATTTTTAAGCGACGAGAAGCAGCAGCTGTACAAACGCAAAGTCATCCATTATTATTGTTGTTGTTGCTGCTGCTGCTTCTTCCGTGTTGTTTTTACTTTGATATTCACGCCAAGGTTTATGCAAACGTAACGACGTAACTGACGTATACAGCGACGTAACTGACGTATACAGCAACGTAATGACATGGCTTCCCTTAGCACCGCGAGCTGTGGAAAAGCAAACTGGTTCTCAGCTGGCTCGCAAGTTGAACGAGTTGTGAACCAGCACCAGCACTGGCCCCGAACCAGCCTTGGAACTGATTTGGTGGAAAAGGGGTATGTGTGGGTGTGAATGAAAGCACTGTCTAACAGTAAGCACGACTTTTCTCTTTACCATACTTGATGTCCAAATAATTTGGAAACACAAATGGTACTGCAAATCTGTCTTTTAATATTTGTGTGTCTTATGTGTATGTGTGTCTTATGTCTACAAAGAGACCTTGTGCTACTGTATAACTTAATGCTTTCATAATACTAACAGAGTACTGAAAAGTAATGCTTTGTTTTTGCTCTCACATTTATTATGATGGCGAGCCATCACTGGTACTCAGTGTTCTACTGGAGCACTGATTCTAGTTTTAACTACTTTAGCTTTAACTCTTTAGCTTTACTTTCAGCATCTCTTATCAGCAGTTAGGAGAGAATCAGAGGGGAACCGTCAGGGCCTTCTAGGGTGGGGTTTACATTAGACCGTATCAGCGGATCATCAGATTAACGTTTTAAAACGATTAGTGTGCACACAGCAACACCAATACACGATTTGCGTGCACACAGCAACACCAATACACGGATACGCTCGGCTCCGCAGGCATCCTGCGCTCCAAATCACTCCGCCCTGAACAGCGAGTGCCCTCTGGAGGGTGCGCACTCCGGCCCTGCGCAGCTCACACAGCGCGCGAGTATAGCGCACAAGCAGTGATTCGGGACTGAGCCGCTGTGTGTGTGATCCCAGCGCATATCACTTACCACTTGCAAGTGGAAGGATGGCAAGCCTAAAGACAATCATAACTACACAATGGGCAGTATTTGCATCAGTATTTGCAGTATTTTCATACTTTTATACTCTTTAATGAAAGGTGATACAAGGCGGAAGTCCGCGCCGTTTTTCAGCAGTCGCGTCACATGACCAACGCCAGCGAATCAGGAAGGTGGATGTCACAGTGACGTTGTCCAATGACAACGCCAGCTAGAGCTCAGCACAGCGTATCCGTGTATTCTCAATGTTTACACAGCACCGGAGCTGACACGATCTAGATTGAATACGTGGACCCTGGCGGATTCCCGTTTCCCGGCGTTTCCAGGCGTTTTAATGTAAACGGACAGTGCATCCGCGAAGAAAACAAGACAGATACGGTCTAATGTAAACTTGGCCTAAGTCTTCAGAGAAGGCCCAAACATACCAGCATTTCAAATGTTATATTTAATTTCTTTCATTCTGTAATTGCTTTCATTCTTTCACAATTTCATTATAATTATTCTCTTCTAATTTGGCCCCATTTTATATCAAATTTGCTTCAGAAATGAAAGGGTTACTGTCCTGAAAACATTAAAATAGAGTTATCTGATGAGATTTTTTTTGTTTGTTGTCTCTAAGGCTGAGAAGAGTTTAGAGCTGGCTCACTCATTGGTTAGGACTTCATTGCCGGGACAGAAGACCATGGCAGTGTATGTTTATGTAGGAAGTGACAGATGAATTAACCAATCAGATTTTGATTTATAGTGGAAGGGACCAAAAATGTATCACCCTTGGCCTTCTTGAAGGCCAGTGCTAGCTTAACCGTGAGTCAGTGTCGTCAGCACCGCAGTGAAGTCACCTTCCAGCCGGTGTAGCGTTCATCAATAGTGTTAGCGAGTGCTAATAAAGCGGTCAAGCCAGTGCTATCGAGAGCAAGTAGCACAGGCTAACGACTGAGAAACTAAGATTTCTATCTCCAGACTCTTCTTCCACGCACACTCGCCACAGTATTTTTCACACATACTTAAGTATTCATTTCCCTATATAACTTACTTAGTTACTTTTAAAAGCAACATCAAAAACTACACACAATGGAGCGACCTGGCAGCCTGCTGCTAATCCCCTGCAAAATCCTTTGCCCCGTTGCTTTTTTGGTGTGTCTGGTTAAGTTTTGGCTGAGCTGAAGTCCGAGCTCTAATAGTAACTTTTCGCCACTGGAGAGCATACTAATATCAGTCTTCACAGAATAAGTGGGATTGGCTCAAGCACTTGCAAATGACAGGAATGATCAATCATGATAGAAGAACACATTCATTTAATTAGATTACACACTGAAACAAAGCTGTAATCATTATTTCAAATTAATTACTGCAGTAAGTGTGGAAAATGCAGTCTGACTGGTCACACTTGCATTTTGTGTGGGACCTGTGATCTGTTTGGCTATCCTGGCATTCTTTCAATTGGTGGGAATTGCAGGATTATACAGTACATGAACAGGAATAATCAGAGTGGGAGCTGTGGTCCAAATGGTTACCATGAAATTGGTGGCAGGAACTTGTGGTGTGATTGACTGACGCACAAACTCTGAGGAAAAAAAAAAAAAACAACGAAACCAACCCCCCCCCCCCACTAATTTTTGTACACCGTGTCCTTACCTTACATTTAAACACAACATGTTGAGTGGAAATACTGACCTCTTTCATTTCCTGTTTAAACCGTATTGTGTGTTCATTGGTGATTACATGCAAATCTCGTAAGTTTTAGACTTTGGATGAAAAGATGCATAGAAGAAGTGAACCTACCTCAGCACGGTTAACAATAAAGGCTTTATCGGAAGTGTGTTTACTTTGATTGAGGTAACATGAAAAATAAACATTGTTTACTTTAAATTAAGAGACACAATGTGGGGAGGGAGAGGAAGTAATGAGAGAGACAAAAATAAAGTGAGACAGAGTGCACTAGAGAAATGAGTGTATGAAGTACACACTACCTTCCAGGACAGTGAGCTTGGCACTGGTGTTAATTTCCCCCATGCTGTTAGTCGCTGTGCATTCGTAGATTGCCTCATCTCGGTGTGTCCTCAGGGGCTGGATCCTTAACACTGACCCCGAGCCATCATCAAACTCAATCACCTGACACACACACACACACACACACACACACACACACACACACACCATTAACCTTCTAGTGGCATTCAATATATAGCAAGGTTGTGTCACATTGATTAGATTTTATAGAGAAATGATTATGTATATAGTTATGAAATCTGTAAGCTGCCTATATATTTTCTTTTCATTCATTCATTCATTCATTCATTCATTCATCTTCAAGAACTGTTTGATCCTGGTCAGGGTTGCACTGGATGTGGGAACACTATGACAGTTGACACTTTGATAATGATAGATTAAACGTAAAACATATGGCTGAAGCCCTCAAGCACTTCCATGCATTGTGGATCCTCCTGATGGCAGGTGTGCATATGAAGCACCGCTACCTCACTGTTTCAGGCTCCCAGGTTTGATCCTGAACTCGGGGTACTGTCTTCTGAGATTCTCTGCAAATTGTGCTGGTGTCTGTGTGGATTTCCTTCAAGTTCTCTGGCTTCCTCCATCCTCCCAAAAACATGCAAGAGGGTGGATTGACTACTCTAAATTGCCCCTAGGTGTGAATGAGTGAATGTGTGAGTTTGTGCACATGGTGCCCTGTTATGCTGTACCATCTCATCCAGGGTGTAGTCCCACCTCATGCTAACTTGCTTTTTAGTGAATGCACAGTATGACCTACTGTATGTTTGCTGTATTCTGTAAACTGTATGTAACTGTGAGCTTAGATATACAGTACGATAATCAGATTGTTTACTTTCCTAAATAATTTCCTCTATGTTAAATCTGGTCTTATAGAGTTTACTTGATTTGCCTGATAAATAAATCCACTGAAGCATCAAGCAACTGCAAACAGATTGTGAAGCACTATAGCAGCATGCAGTAGCAAAATATGCATTGGGCACATGCTATTAAAAGCACCTCAGACTGCACCGGTCTGTCACTTTAGAACAACAAAACAATTAATTGCAGGTCTTAACTGAAAGAAGGGAAAGTAAAATCTGAAGTGGAATGTTAGTATGCACCACTGTTAGTGCTGTCCCTGATTACACTGATCTCACAGCTCATAGTTCACATTAACGCTGCAAAGTGTCCTTGAAGTATTCAAAATCATTAGAGTTCTGTATCACTATCTTCTTGAACGACTATCAAATTATTGCAGCGGAAAGTCTTATTCAACTCTACAGATGATATTATATTTCATCCAGACACAAATTCATCTTCAAAAATACAGTCAAAGTCAAAGTCCCTCTCACGCCAGAATCTGGTCTTTCCAGGCAGTCTCCTGTCCCAGTACTAACCAACTCTTTAAGGCGTATGGGTGTGGCGTCGATCTCCGTTTCTGTAGCCCTCAGCCTCTTGCCTATACAACTAGGGTTACAGTGGGGGGCTAGTCCTCTGGTAACTGCGAGAGTTTGACCCCCCCACTCACATCTGTATTGCAGCGTGCCTTGCCAGACAGTAGTAGGTACCATTTTTATGATGGTCTTTGGTATGACCCGACCGCGAGTAGAACTCGCAATCTCCTGGTCGAGAGATTTTAAGATTTCAAGAAGTTTATTGTCATATGCATAGTAAAAACACAGAGGTTCAGACAATGCAATGAAATTCTGACTTTGCTGCTCTCCTTACACTCAATAATAACACATACGCTCAACAAACACATGACAAAAAGATGCGCACACACACACACACACACACACACAAATAAAGTAGTAGAAGTAATAAAAGAAGTAAAATTAAGTAGGTAAGAGAAGTGCCAAAAAAGCCTGAGTTAATTTGTAAAGTGACTCTGTGCTTTGTTGAGAGGCGGACACGCTAAACACTAGGCCAACCTGTGGTCTCAAAAATACAGTACCAGTAAAAAGTTTGGACACACCTCCTAATTCAGTGGTTTTTCTTTATTTTTATTAATTAAAAGTCACTTCATGTCTTAAAGTAATGATGGACTGTTGTTTTTCTTTACTTAGTTCAGCGTTTTTGACATAATATGGATTAATACAGCTGTGGAATAGGGCTATTTACTATATTGTTATTATTTACCATTTACTGTTTGATCTCAAACTCATTAAGAAGGCAAGAAATTGCACTAATTAACTTTTGATGAGGCACACCTGTTAACTGAAAAGCATTCCAGGTGACTACCTCATGAAGCTAGTTAAGATAATGCCAATATGAAACATATTTTGCTTTTTTAATACAGTTTTTTGTTTACCACTTAATTCCATATGTGTTCCATATGTTATTTCATAGTTTTGATGTCTTCAGTATTGTTCTACAATGTAAAAAACAGTCACAATACAGAAATACATGATTTCATTTTTCGTTTCAGTCAGGCACTACCTGAACTGATGATCACATAATCAGTTTTTGTTCAGAACAATTGGGGGTTAGATGCCTTGCTCAATGGCACTTCAGCCAGTCCTTCTGGTCCAGGGAATTGAACCAGTGGCCTTTTGGTCCCAAAGCTGCTTCTCTAACCATTAGGCCATGGCCTCCCCCAGTACATGATAATGTAGTCTGGATACAGTATATTAATAACAGTGCTCCTGTAGTGTAGCTTAACATTTTGTGTTTTATATCCAAACATATCCAACAGAAATATCTTTCACAGTACCAAGCTCATGGATGAGTAGTATTTTTGTTGCATGCTTCATAACCAAATGAATGCCTGAAGGCTTTTATGTAGCTTCCTTCAGCAATGTTATTCAGTGCTTTAATAACACAGTACGGTGGCTGAATATGCACAAGCATTTCCAGCAGCATTATTCTAATCTGCAGGTTAAGATGTCTCATGTCAGTGTCAACACTATATTTTCACAGATGCATCAACATAATTTTTCATATAGGGTGGTATGCTGGTGCACTGTCACCTGACAGCAAGCAGGTTCTGGGTTTGAGCCTGCTGGCCGGCTGGGGTCTGTCAGTGTGGAGTTTGAAAGTTCTCACTGTGCTTGTGTGGGTTTCCTCCATGTGCTCTGGTTTTCTCCCACAGTCTTTAGTTCAACTGGCTACTCTAAGCCCATTGGTGTGAATATGAGTGTGAATGGTTGTCTGTCTCTGTGTTAGCCCTGTGATAGATTGGCAATCGGTAGAGGATGTACCCTGCCTCTCTCCCAACGTCAAGTGGGATTGGCTCCAGCTCACCCGCCATCCGCAATGGATAAGCAGTATGCATAATGGATGAAGGATGAATTAATTTATCATATATGCTGCATCTTTATAACACACACACACACACACACACACACACACACACACACACACACACCTCAAAGCGCTGTGAGCTGACTTTCTTGCCCTTCTTCATCCATGTGATGCGTGGTTTGGGCTCGCCAAGTGCCTGGCACACGAAAGATGCAACGCCTCCAGAAATACCAGTCTGATCCTCTGGAGACTTAATGAAGCTGGGCATGCCTTGAAAAGACAGACAGATAGATAGATAGATAGATAGAGAGAGAGAGAGAGAGAGAGAGAGAGAGAGATTTAACTACAGTCAAATACAAATTTCTCTCAACTGCTAAGTAAGCCCGGATTGATATGCAATATGTTCTTCATATCAATTTTAATAAGCTACAGATTACATTTCCAATAATATTTTCACTTGGCTGTTGTCAAGTTCTCAATCTTAGATTAGTAGCAGAAACAGCACAAGTGTTCAGCTCTATTGCTTGCCTTACTTTTAAACACATCAACCAAAGACTAAATGACATGAACATTGTAACATTAATGAGCTGATACTGTACTTTTAAGGACGGTACAAATGTGAACAGAGGAAATAGCAGCATCCTTTCAATATGTTTCTTACAGAAGCTTTTGCATTTGACTGTTATGCATCCAAGGCTAGTTATTAGTCATTACAAAACAAAAAAAAGGACAAAAGCACCTACACTTTTCAAGTTTATAAGGAAATCTGGATTCTATGAATATGCAAATGAGAAAAAAACACCTCCAGCGCTATGCACTCCTGCCCAATGCATTTGCATATTGGAAAATAATAGCCTTTTTATTTGCATTAACGCATACAGTCTTGTATCTTTTTCATGTTTCATAAATAGTTTGCCAAGCAAACTACAAAGATATGGTTTAGTTTAGAGCTGGTTTGGTTTGCTTTGATGATATAAACTCTAAGAATTATCTTGAATTAATAAGGACATTTTCACACATCACTTTGTTTGTAGAGTCTGAATAAGAGCATAAATTAATACTTTTTGTTTGCTTGTTACTTGACTGGGTTTAATTTCACACTGATCATAATAAAACACACAGAAAAACACCAACAAAAGGTTGAAGGGTGTGTATGGGTGAAAACGTACTCATAAAACTTTCATTTATTCGGTAGAAACCACAAAATTTTTCAGAGAATGAAGAACTATATATATATATATATATATATATATATATATATATATATATACACACACACAGTGCTCAGCGTAAATGAGTACACCCCCTTTGAAAAGTAACATTTTAAACAATATCTCAATGAACACAAACAATTTCCAAAATGTTGACAAGACAAAGTTTAATATAACATCTGCTTAACTTATAACAGGAAAAAGTAAGGTTGATGATATAACTTAGATTACACATTTTTCAGTTTTACTCAAATTAGGGTGGTGCAAAAATGAGTACACCCCACAGCAAAAACTACTACATCTAGTACTTTGTATGGCCTCCATGATTTTTAATGACAGCACCAAGTCTTCTAGGCATGGAATGAACAAGTTGGCGACATTCTGCAACATCAATCTTTTTCCATTCTTCAACAATGACCTCTTTTAGTGACTGGATGCTGGATGGAGAGTGATGCTCAACTTGTCTCTTCAGAATTCCCATAGGTGTTCGATTGGGTTCAGATCAGGAGACATACTTGGCCACTGAATCACTTTCACCCTGTTCTTCTTCAGAAATCCAACAGTGGCCTTAGATGTGTGTTTAGTCATGTTGGAAAAGTGCACGACGACCAAGGGCACAGAGTGATGGTAGCATCTTCTCTTTCAGTATAGAGCAATACATCTGTGAATTCATGATGCCATCAATGAAATGCAGCTCCCCGACACCAGCAGCACTCATGCAGCCCCACATAAGGACACTGCCACCACCATGTTTCACTGTAGGCACCATGCATTTCTCTTTGTATTCCTCACCTTTGCGACGCTATACAGTTTTGAAGCCATCAGTTCCAAAAACATTTATCTTGGTCTCATCACTCCAGAGTATAGAGTCCCAGTAGTCTTCATCTTTGTCAGCATGGGCCCTGGCAAACTCTAGGCGGGCTTTTTTGTGCCTGGGCTTTAGGAGAGGCTTCTTTCGTGGACGGCATTCATGCTTGCCATTCCTCTGCAGTGTACGCCGTATTGTGTCACGGGAAATAGTCACCCCAGTTTGGCTTTCTACTTTAGATAACTGCAGTGAACTTGCATGCCGATTTTCTTCAACCCTTCTCACCAGAAGACACTCCTGCCGAGGTGTTAACTTCTGTGGATGATCTGGACGTCTCTGTGAGATGGTTACAGTTCCATCTTTCTTAAATTTTTGTACCACTTTTGCTACAGTATTCTGACTGATAAGTAAAGCTTTGCTGATCTTCTTGTAGCCTTCACCTTTGTGGTGTAAAGAAATTATTTTCTTTGGAGAATTCTGAAGAGACAAGTTGAGCATCACTCTCCATCCAGTCACTAAAAGAGGTCATTGTTGAAGAATGGAAAAAGATTGATGTTGCAGAATGTCACCAACTTGTTCATTCCATGCCTAGAAGACTTGGTGCGGTCATTAAAAATCATGGAGGGCATACAAAGTACTAGATGTAGTAGTTTTCGTTGTGGGGTGTACTCATTTTTGCACCACCCTAATTTGAGTAAAACTGAAAAATGTATAATCTAAGTTATATTATTAACCTTACTTTTTCCTGTTATAAGTTAAACAGATGTTATATTAAACTTTGTCTTGTCAACATTTTGGAAATCGTTTGTGTTCATCGAGATATTGTTTAAAATGTTACTTTTCAAAGGGGGTGTACTTATTTACGCTGAGCACTGTATATATGTGCGTGTATTCGCCTTAAACCCGATATGGGTAAATACAGATTACAAGACAGCTATAGCAGACGTGTATGCAGTAGCATTTACCAAATCTCCGATAATACTCGTCTCATAAAAAGCAAGGCTGCGCCTGCGATGTTGACACTTAGCGGCGCGGCATAGTGTCCCTTGGCAAGTAATCCCTGATGCTCGATGGGACAGCAGAGCTGACATAGTTGCAGGGAAGACTTGTTGTGCCACCAAAACGAGAGGTGGGATTTGTTTTCAGGGTTTTCTCCCGTGTTCTGCGATAGAAACAGAGGCACCATGAGTAGGACACACGGTCGGTCTTCACCATGGAGAGGCTAGTGTGGTCAGCTCTTGAGTGACCATGTGATTGCGCTTCACAGGGTGCTGGATATAGGGAGACCAGTCTAGGACGCCTATTGGCCACTAGGAAAGGTACTACTCCTCAAGGGATCATTAGCCCCTGAAGAACAATAAATTCCTAGATAATTATACAGCATAAATGACCAATTAAAAACATTTATGTATGTATCCATTGTTTATTTGCTTTTTTTTTTTAACACATAACAATTCCACAGCTCTGTCACTTGGCTCAGTTCATGCTTCACGGCCCAAACTATGTGGTAGGTCTGCATCACTTACTGTAGTTGGGTCAATTCAGGGTTGAATTGGACTGGTAGAAGTGGACTGAGACCACCTCGCTCAGACACACTCAAATCGGTTGTTTTGGAGTGCAATTGACTGTGTTCTCACCTGCTCAAAGTGCACCAAAGAGGAAAACACAGCAGGGTTTGATTCAAACAGACCAAACACTGCACATGTGAAAGCAGCCTAATCTACCAGAACAAAGACTGGTGAAAAAGCAGTCACTGATCAGCTCGATAGATGACTTGCAACCACGTGATCAAAATGTGCTACGTCATGAGCGTCCACCAAGATGGTGGATATACAAAGCAACTAGGATGGCAGATACTGAAAGCATGTCTGTAAGCAATGCTGAATTTTTCTCAGTATTACCATGATTTAAACAGTCAAGCAAAGATTCAATACAAAGAGAAGATAGATATGTGTGGTTTTGACCCATATTATTTTAAAAAGTCAGACTTTTCTGAAGATAAGATGCTTTTACCGACCATCGAGTACGAACAAAGGTCATTTCATCCAATGACCATTTTGTCCAATAGTTAAGACATTTTGTCCAAAGCCTTTTCCATATGCACCATCAATCATTTTATATTTCAGGTATTTGTTTGTTCGAAAAAAGGAGGAATTCTCAATGGAATTTGACCGAAGCAGCTTCAACACTAAAGAGCGTACTAAGGGGGGTAACCATGTCGGCCCGTGCCACTTGCTGACCCTGGGATGAGTTAACTCCCTTGTCATTGCAGGCTGCTCGCTTGCATGTCCGTTTCCGGCTGGATCATATTAAATCTTCATGCGTTGAGCAGCGCTTTCACGAGGGCTTTGTTTGCAAATCCTGGGCTGAGGCGCGGTCCTACCGACCTGAGACCATGCTCTCTTGAAGGGGGAGGCTTAGCGGGAGGTGCCTGTAAAATTTGGCTTCGCTGTGAGCTCCCCTGGCCGAATTATTAATTTTTAAAGCTGGCCGGATCATATTAAATCTTTAGGCGTGGAGCAGCGTTCTTGTGGGGTTTTCGTTCGGGAACACCAGAATACCTGAAATATAAAATAATAGATAGTGCGTAAGAAAAAGGCTTGAGACGAAATGTCTTAACTATTGGACGAAATGGTCATTGGACGAAGTGTCCTGATCCCCTCGTCTCCTCTCCATACTAAGCCTCAGAGTTTCCTCACCCTCTTTCCAAATCACGGATGGAATTCTAAAAATTCGGACCATGTCACGGTCACGAGTACTGTTGTGACCACAACCATATACAGCACAAAGATATAGCATAGCTAAAAGAATGCTTAAAGCAGTGGAAAAATAAAGAGAGTCACGCACGCATGACTATGTTTTGTATGGAATGTCGCTTGACCCCGCATTTGTATATCCACCAACATGGCCGACATCTGGGTTTCTGTTTTGCTTTGACGTCACTTGCAAGTCAAGGATTGTGAATCGGCGCTTTCAGACCAAACAGTTCTAGGGACTTATTGAGAGGAACTACCCCCTGGGGAGCTCCCCTGAGAACTACATACCTTCAAGTGCTTTGTTTCTGTTTGCATTCGCACTGTCAGTAGGAACGACATAACTAGTTTGTTGTTTTCATATGAATGTGCAACTTGTCCACCAATATTCTTGTTTTGCTGTGAAAACAGCAAACTAGTAATATTTAACAGTTATCTCACAAAATCGAGTCGTACGTGAGCTGATAGCCGACAAGGTGTGTAGCACCGAGTTGGCTATAAGCCACGTACAATGAGATTGAGTGGAATAATGGTTTTATTCTATCCACATTCACTGGATTTTGAGAATCAGAGCATTTAAAAAAAATTTGTAAGTTCGATAAATAAAAACTTTATACAAAACGGCCGACAAAATAATTTCTGCTTAGAATGTAAACAAACCAGCGAAATTACAGTAGCAATTTGTGAAAAATGCTATAATAATAATTATTGAAAAAAAGTTCATACCATCAATTACTTTTATTCCATATTTTGTTGTTTTTTGTATTTTTGGGGTTTTGTTTTCGAGTAGAGTTTTTATTTCGCCCTTGGTTGGTTCAACAACACGGTCCACCATTTTTTTTTCTACTCACAGTATATGAGCTGATAGCCTAGTAGTAGAGTAGCCAATCAGAGCACATGATCAGGGGCGCCGCCAGAAATTTTGGGCCCCATGAAAGATTAGAATTTTGGGCCCCCCAACTTTGCCCACCCTCGTCACAATTGCACTATTGTCATTATTTGACTTTTCATAGCCCATGGACCTTGAGTTTGTGACTTTGTTATTACATTTTATGTATTAACCTACCAGGGACAAGTTTGATGCATTTAAATGAACTCCATACTCAGTAGCCTTACAAATGTTACCCATAAAAGACAGGAAACATCTTATTATAAATTTATTTCAAAGTGACATGGAGTGACATTTCAATTTGATCAATTACGTACGTATTTCTTCATATGTTGTAACCTCTATCCCTCTTTTATGTGTGCTGCGCTTTCTCCAGCTCCTCAATTTGAAACCAATGGTTTAGAACGTGTGAACATTCCACACACGTAACCATGTCAAACACTTGACTGGTGTCCGTTATTAGCAACACTTTAATCTAGCAAACTGTATATGGCGCTCGCTCATTAAAAACTTCAATCCTAAAGCATTTATGGGTTGTATTGCTGCTTACCTCCTTCTCCAAAGGGGGGGTTCAGTGGTTTGGTAGGGCGGAGGTCCCCCTGAGGCTGAATCTGTGCATATTTAGGGCACCCCATTAGTTATGAAACTGGTTATTAGCACTAGTTATTAGCACCAGCATAACGTAATATTTCATCTTGTTTATCGCACAAGTCAGTTCAGTTATTAAAATGGAAAAAATGTCACTGTACAAACTGTAAAAGTGTTCTCTTGATAGGCTAATCCAACCACGTTCATACTGTTCATTTACCATTCGCTAATATTTTGAACACACATGTGAGCAATAGCTACCTTTCTTTGGGAAAAACTGAGTGACCAGTTGCCTGCCTCTCCGGTCCCTCTCAGCTTTCAGCTGCCTTTCTTTACGTTTTTGACAGCCACTCTTCATATTTAGCGATCATAGACTGTACGCACTCCACTGCTGGCTGGCTGGCTGCTGCACCGCGACACAGCAGCAAGTAGCGTTGCACTGATCAGCACACAGATTTAACGCATCGCGTTTCTACCAGAACTGGACCGTACCATTTCGCAAAAGGGGGAGGGTTAAATGACAATATGTTGAAGAACTCAAGAAATAGACAACTTTGTTCAATTAGCTCATTTTACCAGATGGAATATTGCATTGTTGTTATTTCAAAAATCTTATTAAAATCATTAAAAGCATATTATCAGCCCCTTAAAGGGCCCCATGGCAGTGCTGGGCCCCTAGAATTGTTCTAACCTTTCCCCCCCCTGGCGGCGCCCATGCACATGATTGCTCATATCCAGTGAATGTGGATAGAATAATAAGATTTAAACTAGTCCACTTTTGTGTGTCATGTTTTGGTCACATGTTTCTATAGAAACTGTGCTGTAGAATGGAGGAGACCAGGAAATTTTATGTACGGACAGTAAATTCTTTATTTTACACTAGAAAGAGCAAATTCATGGTGGAAAATAGTTAGTGAGTCCTTAAAATATGTTTACCTAACATGTTAGTATGGATTATTATTTTATAGACTAAGAGTTTTCTTGTGTGATAGCTTTAAAAAAAAAACACCTACAGACAAGAACATTTATTTTAATTAAGATTTTCACTCAGATACATCAAAATCACACTGTTTCCTCTGTTGAATGTAGGCTCAACAAAGCCTGGACTTCACTGTTGGTCCATTTGTCATATTGAGAGCTGTTGGCTAATGTTTTACACAAATTATTTAAACTGGTGGTTGCCGGTGCTGCATAAAGCAGCCTGTTTTGGCTCACGTGTTTGACCCATCATCTTGATCAATCGCCATACAATTACGTTACTCGTGGTCCCTCTTGTGTTAGGAGGGTACCTACCCTGAAGTACAGTAGGAGCTAAAAAAAAGTCCCTCAAAACAGTGTTTTAAGAGCTATAATCCTTCTCATTTCCTGCAGTGTGGAAACGCCAAAAAGGGGAACTTCCTGCAACAGTTCTAAGGACTATGAAAAAGTTCCTCTGGTCTGAAAGCACCTAATTTAAATGCACACCAAGTTGTAGGATTTATACATGCTTTAATTTGTCTTATTTCCATATTTATGACAATGTAACGATACACTATTCACTAGTAACTATGTGGTAATAACACTGTTTCTACAAAGGTTGTTAGTCAGACCTTCACTATTCCAGTCGTGATTAGCACATAAACACTAATTCTAGATAAACTAAACTGCTTCTGTGTGCATCATAGTATTATTAGGATTATTAGACTTTATGACCACAAACACATTCAAATTCAAATCTGCACTGAGGTCTGAGACTCCAACAAAACAGGCAGGCCAGGGAGCAATGGGCACACACACACACACACACACACACACACACACACACACACACACACACACACTTACTTCCTACACTGTTTCCCGCTGTGTCTCAATGAGCATGCATAACACAATCCTGCTTCCACAGAGGACATTAAGTAACACCTAACCACATCTCTCTCTCTCTCTCTCTCTCTCTCTCTCTCTCTCCCTCTCTATGCATTTTTGCACTTTTCTTGCCATTTCCTACTTTCTCGTTAACTTTTGTGCCTGCCTCATACTATTTTCTTGATTCCCCCCTCCCTCATTCTTTGTCTGTCTTTCACTCTCGCTCCCCCTTTCGCTATTTATGGCACAGTACAGTAATGATGTCATGGACATCCATTAACACCACACACACACACACACACACACACACACACACACACACACACACACACACACACACACAATGACTCATAGCTAAGCACACAATCTTAATATCACCTCATTATACTGTAGCTGTTCCATTATAGTGCTGAAGAACAACAAACAGGAACAGATTGACATCTTACATAACCTCTCACAGAGCTATCATCAGCCTGGTAATACTTCCACACTGCACTCTATGCCACACACATGAGTGTTATATTATCTTGTATCTCGCACACTAACAACATGACACCGTCACCTCCAAATACGGTTAATATGCTTGCATATCTTTCCCTCTCATGCACTTCTGCTGTCTCTATCTTATTTATTTATTTAGAGTGGTTAATCATGCTTTTTTGCAGCTGAATTGCAAAAGGACGCAGTTTGACATGGCAAATACAAAGGCACCACAGTCACCCGCCATACTACTCATGCCTGACCAGGGAACACAGCCCAGATATTAACACCTAGTATCCAATTAACCTAACCACATGTCTTTGGACTGTAGGGGAAACCGGAGCACCTGGAGGAAACCCACACAGACATGGGGAGAACATGCAAACTCCACACAGAAAGGCTCTCGCCGGCCACTGGGATCGAACCCAGGACCTTTACCTTCTTGCTGTGAGGCGACAGTGCTAACACCACCATAGAAACAAAACAGACTGAAAGGCTGCTCACCCTGTAAAGCCCCTAAAGAGAACAGCCAATGTGATTGAGCCATTTAAAATAATAATAATAATAATAATAAAAAAAATCAGTGTTATCATGTTATGTTTAAACACTTATGAGCCTAAATGACATTTCAATGGTCTCTAAATTGGGAGCTAGCATTAATGAGCTGACATTTCAAAGAGGAATATAAATGTGAACTGAGGAAATATCACCGTCAGTAAAAATGAATCATTAGACAACAAAAAAGCACAGAAGTGCCTCCACTTTTACCCTTAATAAAGAAATCCGGATTTGATGAATACGCAAATTTGGAAACGCCCCAACCGTACACATTCCCAGCCCCTTCCCTGGTAAATGGTGCATATCGGAACATCGCAATCTCTTATATTTTACATCTACATGATACAGACACAGCACTTTCTGTTTTTGGATGACAGAGCAATATTACAGTATGTGAGGATACCAATGACTTTCGAAAGGGTCAATCTGTGTTCTCTGGGGCAGGACAAAGCCAGACAATCATTATTCGCAGCAGCTTTTTTCATTACTGATTTCAATTCACCTATCTGCACAGAAGAACACCTGAAAGGATGAAGGAAAAAAAATGTGATAAAGGGGGACTGAAACATAATGTCTGGAATAAATGCCAGAGCAAGAGTGTGTTCCGGTTCCCTCATGACTGGTTGTGTTTGGCTAAAGAGCCAAAGACAATGTCATCTTTCTGCACCTCTTCTGAATATTAAACAGAACGGTTAGACTTAAAGTCAAGTGTAAATGCTTCAACATGCCTTATTTTTAAAATTGAATATAAACGCAGGCTAACAGCTAACACTCGTTCAAATCGAATGGCACTGTTTTATATCGATCTTTCCTTCAACCTTGTTTTTTTTTTTACATTTGAATTCAGTATAATATTCAATATGATCCAGTAAGTCAAGGATGAATAATAATTTTCATGTTTTATGAAGTACAGTCCAATAAAATCAAGTATAGTCTTAGATGTTCAGTACTCACTATATGGCCAAAAGTATGTGGACACCTGTCTGCTGAATATCCCATTCCAAAATCATGAGTTTTGGAACATTTTTTTTTTTTTTTGGGCCAGGCAGTGTATGTGATGCAAATCTTTCAAGAGGGTAAGAGCATCACAGGCTTTAATAAAACATTAAAATATACACCATGCCAAAGAGCACAGTGATTTCATCCAAGCAAGAACAAGAAAGCAAAGTAAAAGTCAGCAACAAATATTAGAAGAGCCATTTCACAAACGTGACAAAATTGACACTGTCAACAATCAGTATAAATCTCGCTGGATGATCAGTCCTTTTCAGCTGCTGATAATTTGGGTTTTCACTAACTCTGTGAACAATTAGAGTCAGGATACAACATGCGTCATCTGTGATACCTGACTGAAACAGCTCTGCCTCAGCTGTACAATCAAGTTTCTGAGCACATAAAGGAGTGCTTGAAAGATGTCGCTGTGGTTTGCTTCACTGCAAGCATTTGGATTTTTAGAAGTGTGTCTGATGACACTATTAAATTTGACTGGGTGGAAACATGTTTTACTTTGGAAAGCACAGTACTGCAAGCAAGCGAAATCATTTCATGGATCACATACTGCAGGAAGCTATTGCGGCAGCTTTTAAAGGAACGCTTAAAGAACGGAACACTCAAAAAAAAAGTTTTGTGAGGCAGTGGAAAAAAAATTTAGTCAGGACTATGAAGGGTTTAGGACTACCTAGTTTAGTCTGCGTTGCCCACTCACTAAACCCTATTATGCAAAGGTCTATTGTCGCAGCACACCACTGGTAATGCTCTAGCTAGTGGGAGGAAAATTGTGGGTCATTTGAAACACTTTCTGCTAACATCCTCCGCTAATGACTGGAGGAAAGCAGGCGAAAATGACCAATGTGTGCTTACACAGCGGATCATCACCTGCCAGCCACTTTCACTGCAAATCAACAGGGCCTGCTCACTGTTTGAGGAGTTAACCTATGAGATTAGCTCTTAAGGCCAATTTATGCTGACAACGCAGTCCTCGCAGATAGCGTCGCAGATAGCATCTGCGTAGCCCCCCTACCTTCGTAGATGCTCTGCGTGCACCTCCCAAAAATTGTGACCACCGCAGAAGCCTCGCAGACAAGAGGGCCTTGCATGCTCTTGTGACAAGGCTTTCGCAGATAGCTTTTCGCAGACAGTTGTAATTTATCGTTGAGCGGGGAGTAATAGGCGTGCGCGATGTTATTCACCGCCACAACGCAAGGGGGCGCGAAGTCGCGAAATCGCTAGGAGTAGTTGGTGGGTGTGGTTAGTGGAGTGTTTATCCTCCGGTTACTTATAATGACTAGAACTGGAGTCGTATAGATGTATGTACTTCCTCACTTCCTCAATCAACCGCTCTTCGTGCTGCTCCATCTTCGCTCGTGTTTTTAAAAATGGCGGTCGTGAAAACAAACCAAACCGGGAAAGTAGGGAAGCGGAAGTGCGTGTACAGTGGATGTAGAGTGGACCAATCAGAGCCCTCTTGTCTGCGACGCTGTCTGCGAGGCTTCTGCGGTGGTCACAATTTTTGGGAGGTGCGCGCAGAGCGTCTGCGAAGGTGGGGGGGCTACGCAGACGCTATCTGCGACGCCGTCTGCGAGGACTGGGTTGTCAGCATAAATTGGCCTTTAGTCTGTCTCCTACTTGTTAAAGAAAGTGATGCTGACCAAGGCATAAGGATAATGAAACGCACCTAGGCTAGATAGGGTAAAAAAAAAAGTTTTAAACCTTAGAGAGAGAACAATTGCAACTCATGGTCCTGAGATATAAAGACAGATCAGTATTTTCACACACAACAGTCTCTAGAGTTTAAGGTGCAAAACACACACACACACACACACACACACACACATACACACACGCACAGTTTGTGGAGGATCTGCAGACTGAAACACCGTGTTGATTAGAGAGATCAGATGGGAATGACCAGACTGGTCTGAGCTGACAGGAAGTCTATAGTAACTCAAATAAACACTCTTCCCAACTGTGGGGAGCAGAAAAGCATCTCAGAACACACATCAAACCTTAATAAGAACTGAAATCATATTGCTGTAAAATAAAAGTAGTTCTATAGTTTTACAGCATTGTAGCTTTCATGAACTGCAAAGCAATTTATTGTAAAATCTAAAGGATTGTTTTTACAGTATTGGCAGCCTGATTAATACAAGTGCAATGTATATCAACATGGGGAAGGAAGAGAAGAGAAGAGAAGAGAAAAGAAGAAAAAGTGACAAATCAGTAATATGGATTTTTCAGCTTCTGGCAGGAATTCTGAAGTTATTCAATGATAATCTGATTATATAATCTAATAACACAGCAAAATCTTAAAGGTAGACTGCCTTTCAGATTTTTCAAGTGTAGATCATAAAAAGAATTTTCCCTGACATCTAATTTTTTTTTGTTTAGTGGACCGAAACCTACTGAATTCGAATCACAGACTTCCAATTTTATTAGTTAAAAAAAAATAGAACAATTAATGAATTTAGGGCCATGTGGCCCGAAATTCTCTGCTATTTATTCCTGCTTCACCATGACCCAATTCAAGATACTACATCATGCATCATGTGGTGGGCTTTCCCCGTTCATGCAAAGCATTGTGGGATACAAATTTGAAACAGGAGAGAAAAATGGAGGATGTGAGTGTGAGAATGAAACATGAAAGACTGACTACAGTAACGGAAAGCAAGAAGAAAAGGCGTTATGTCGTGAAGGAAAGGAAACACAGGACCAAACTAATAAATATCGGCGGTCAGCGAGCACCTCGGTGTGATAAGCTGTTCGTTTAGCGGCAGAATAATGTAACTGTCAGTGCATGGTCAAAGGTAAACCTGTAGATGGCAGTAATGCAACACTGGATGCCAGCTGCTGTAAAACCCAAACGAAGAAGAAAAAGAAGGTAAACCTGCGCATGCACACACAGACTTCCTCTGTCTGCTTGACTGCGCAAAGCGAGCGATTTCATGCACATTATTTGCTCGGGAATCCCTTCAAATTAAATAACTTCCCAGCCACATAATGGCCTGCTTCTTTGAGATATTACAGAAATAAACATATTACAATGACCAATTTTCAGAGGGGACTAAATTTCACCAATTTTATGAAATTGAAAGGCCGTCTAGCTTTAAAAGTGAACTGTTAAAGAGCAACAGGTTGACTGTTGCTTTGAGAATGTCTCAGTGTTTCATTATTAGATGCTCTTTCCCTTGTCAGTTTATTGTCAATGTTATCAGGTCTGAATATCTGGTTTCACATTTTTAAATTGTTGGGACATGGTACATTTAATTCAACAGTAACCCATGTACACACCTCACACACACAGTTAACTCCTGTCAGCTCTTAATGACTAAGCCATGACATTGACTCAGTCAGGAAGCTCCTCTGTGTGTTCCCATCCTTACACACTCTATCCTTGACTTGCAAGTGACGTCAAAGCAAAATAGAAACCTGGATGTCGGCCATGTTGGTGGATATACAAATGCAGGGTCAAGCGACATTCCATACAAAGCATAGTCACGCGTGCGCAACTCTCTTTGTTTTTCCACTGCTTTAAGTGTTCTTTTAGCTATGCCATATCTTTGTGCTGTATATGGTTGTGGTCATAACAGTACTCGTGACCGTGGCACATTCCGATTTTTTTAGAATTCTGTCCGTGATTCAGAGGAAACTCTGAGGCTTAGTATGGAGAGGAGATGAGCACGGCTGAACAACATCCGCAGGGCTGATCTAACAGAGGCTAAAACCAAAACAGCTCGTGTTTGCAGTAATCATTTTATCTCAGGTGAGATTCAAAAGCTTTCTCAATATTATCATGGAAGAATTTTATTTCGTGTTGCTAGAATTTTGCTATAAAATGAGCGTTCTCTTGTCATGGTTCACTGGGTTGTTGTTATAATTTTAATATGTGTATTACCATTTCGCTTCTAGGAACACCAGCAAAATTATACAATAGAAACAATCCAGACTGGGCACCCACTCAGAAAATGGGCTATGTTTTGTCCAAGGTCGGACTTGATTTTTCGGCAGCCAAACCAGATAGAACTCGATGGTCAGTAGACGCATCTTATCTTCAGAAAAGTCTGGGGTTTTTTTTAAATAATGTGGGTCAAAACCACACATATCTATCTTCTCTTTGTATCGAATCTTCACTCGACTGTTCAAATCATGGTAATACTGAGAAAATTCAGCATTACTTACAGACACGCTTTCATTATCTGCCATCCTAGTTGCTTTGTATATCCACCATCATGGTGGACGCTCATGACATAGCACATTTTGATCACGTGGTTGCAAGTCATCTATGGACTTAAATAAGTGAATCAAAACTGTGTTCATGTTTCATACCTCACTAGCTAAAACAGTATTTTGTTTCAGGTAACAAGCTTCATAGCTTCAGTTCTGACTTGTGTTTAGCTCCCACTGAGCAGTGTTTTGCATGCAAACATGAAAAATGCAGTGTAGCTGGCCATATGACAAAAAATGCTCACATGCAACCGCAGTAGGAACCACAAAATACTAAAGACAAACCTGATGTGAAATCAGTGATTTTATATATA
This sequence comes from Neoarius graeffei, assembly GCF_027579695.1. Taxonomy (NCBI): domain Eukaryota; kingdom Metazoa; phylum Chordata; class Actinopteri; order Siluriformes; family Ariidae; genus Neoarius; species Neoarius graeffei. The sequence goes on from NC_083572.1 coordinate 73,271,087, forward strand.
TATATATATATATATATATATATACACACTACCGTTCAAAAGTTTGGGGTCACCCAGACAATTTTGTGTTTTCCATGAAAAGTCACACTTTTATTTACCACCATAAGTTGTAAAATGAATAGAAAATATAGTCAAGACATTTTTCTGGCCATTTTGAGCATTTAATCGACCCCACAAATGTGATGCTACAGAAACTCAATCTGCTCAAAGGAAGGTCAGTTTTATAGCTTCTCTAAAGAGCTCAACTGTTTTCAGCTGTGCTAACATGATTGTACAAGGGTTTTCTAATCATCCATTAGCCTTCTGAGGCAATGAGCAAACACATTGTACCATTAGAACACTGGAGTGAGAGTTGCTGGAAATGGGCCTCTATACACCTATGGAGATATTGCACCAAAAACCAGACATTTGCAGCTAGAATAGTCATTTACCACATTAGCAATGTATAGAGTGGATTTCTGATTAGTTTAAAGCGATCTTCATTGAAAAGAACAGTGCTTTTCTTTCAAAAATAAGGACATTTCAAAGTGACCCCAAACTTTTGAACGGTAGTGTATGTGTGTGTGTATGTATATATATATATATATATATATATATATATATATATATATATATATATATATATATATTTGTTTGACATTGTGAATATACAGTTTCTGAACCAACACAAGCCACACATCAATTTGAGCATTACGGCACACACTAATGCTTATTACGGTTGCCATTTTACCCTCATCAGATTCTGTAAACAGCTTTTTATTGCTGCTGGTGTTTGTATTTATGACTGAATCTCTCCATAATGGCAGTAAAGCTCAAGAGCAAGCTTGACAATGCTGAGCTCATGTGTAGTACTGATGTGTGTGCGTCCTGAGAGTTACACTAAAGTGAGAGGAATATTAAATCTTCAAAATGAAATATGCTGCATTGTTGAATAATTCACAAGAAGGGAAGGGAGGAGAAAGGACAATGAGACACCGGCGGAGTGAAATCACTTCTTCCACACTGAAATGGACATGGCAGTAATGGTGCTGTCTAAAGAGGCAGAATAAAGACACAATAAAGTCCACACTGTCATTCATATACTCACAATTTATGGACTGACAGATCTTTCTTGTTCTCCCTCTTCTTCTTCCTCTCTCTCTCTCTCTCTCTCTCTCTCAAATTCAGTGTTGCTTTATTGGCAGCATCAAGTACAATATTGCCATATACATGTAAAGCTATAAATAGCACTACCACTCCCAATATACCATATACACTACATCAATAAATACACACACATATTACAGTGTCATATACTTTATCTCTGTCTGTAAATAATATTTCTCTCCCTTGGTGTACTGCATATTTTCTTTTTTTATTTATTTATGTTGATGCGTTTATGATACATTGTGATTTCCCCCCTAGCATTTCCTGGTAATGTCATCATCATCATCATCATCATCATCATCCATCCATCCTGAAAAAAAACCCCAAAAACTAGGGTTAATGTATTTACATTATGGATTTCAGAACAAATATTTTTAGAAGATTTATGAATTTAAAGGTAAAAAAAAAAAAAAATCCACATTTGAATATTCATTATGTACATCTGTCATAGTCGTAGTCTGTTGGAAAATGTGTTTCAGACTAGATGACCCTTGTGATGCCTGGTATAGGAAAAGAGCTCTTGATAAATGGCATGTCAAAAGGTTTATATTAATATATGAATATAGATTTTATTATTTTTAAAAATAGTTAGCATCCAAATGCAAGAAATTTTTTAAATGTTTGACATGTGGTGGCACATTGCCTTCAGTTAAGAAAGAGATCGCACATACACATACATACATACATGCATACATGCATACATACACATCCATCTTCCCATCCAACCATCTATCCAGGCATCCATCAATGCATACTTACATCCATCCATCCAACCATAATCGAATATTTATGATCTACTTTTAGTCATCTGTCATAGTCGAAATCTGAAAATATGCTTCAGGCTAGGTGACCCTTGTGATGCTCGGTATAGGAAAAGAGCTCTTGATAGATTGCATGTCAGAAAGCTTATATTAACATATGAATATGGCTTTTAATTTTTTAAAACGTTTACATCCACATGCAAGACATTTTTAAAATACGTTGGACATGTAGTGGCACATTGCTTTCAGTTAAGAAAGAGAACACATACATACATACATACATACATACATACATACATACATACATATTTACAAACACAGCCATCTATCCATCCATCCATGAATACATACTTTTCTCCATACATACTGTATATCCATCCATTCCACACTTACATACATACTTTAACAATGTAGATAAAGGGGAAGTGTTCGAAAGGTCATTTGTGATATTGATCATTGATCATGTTAACTCCTTTGTACAAAATGTCAGACTTTCTGTGAGTTTTATCCCTTCCATTGAAACACGTGTTCTGATGACACTGATGGATTTGATCTAACTTGGATCATGAATTAGGCCAAGTTTACATTAGACCGTATCTGTCTCATTTTCTTCGCGGATGCACTGTCCGTTCACATTAAAACGCCGGGAAACGCCGGGAAACGGGAATCCGCCAGGGCCGACGTATTCAACCCAGTTTGTATTTGAACTGGTGCTGTGTAAACATTGAGGATACGCGGATACGCTGTGCTGAGCTCTAGCTGACGTCGTCATTGGACAACGTCACTGTGACATCCACCTTCCTGATTCGCTGGCGTTGGGATCACACACACAGAGGCTCAGTCCTGAATCACTGCTCGTGCGCTTCACTCGCGCGCTCTGTGAGCTGCGCAGGGCCGGAGTACTCACCCTCCAGAGGGCACTCGCTGTTCAGGGCGGAGTGATTTGGAGCGCAGGAGGAAGCACTGAGCCGCACTGAGGTTTATTTACACATTTCAACCTCCTTCAGGCACTTAAACTCAGTAAGAACATGAACATCACAGCCAGGTGTGTTTATCTGCTGGAGAAGGTGTTCGCTTGCCATCCTTCCACTTGCAAGTGGTGAGTGACTTGCGCATGCCCGATATGCACTGGGATCATGTGACGTGCCATCTAATTAGTCATGTGATTAGCGTATCCGTGTATTGGCGTTGCTGTGTGCACGTGAATCGTGTATTGGCGTTGCTGTGTGCACGCGAATCATTTTAAAAAACGTTAATCTGATGATCCGCTGATTCGAAATAATGTAAACAGGGCCGAAGTCCATGCCAGTTTGAGTGCACACTATCATTAAGGCCAAGTTTACATTAGACCGTATCTGTCTTGTTTTCTTCGCGGATGCACTGTCCGTTCACATTAAAACGCCGGGAAACGGGAATCCGCCAGGGCCTACGTATTCAACCCAGTTCGTGTCTGGTCCGGTGCTGTGTAAACATTGAGGATACGCGGATACGCTGTGCTGAGCTCTAGCTGACGTCGTCATTGGACAACGTCACTGTGACATCCACCTTCCTGATTCGCTGGCGTTGGGATCTCACACACACAGCGGCTCAGTCCCGAATCACTGCTCGTGCGCTTCACTCGTTCGCTCTGTGAGCTGCACAGGGCCGGAGTACTCACCCTCCAGAGGGCACTCGCTGTTCAGGGCGGAGTGATTTGGAGCGCAGGAGGAAGCGCTGAGCCGCACTGAGGTTTATTTACACATTTCAACTTATTTACCTCCTTCAGGCGCTTAAACTCAGTGAGAACATGAACATCACAGCCAGGTGTGTTTATCTGCTGGAGAAGGTGTTCGCTTGCCATCCTTCCACTTGCAAGTGGTGAGTGACTTGCGCATGCCCGATATGCACTGGGATCATGTGACGTGCCGCCTAATTAGTCATGTGATTAGTGTATCCATGTATTGGCGTTGCTGTGTGCACGCGAATCGTGTATTGGCGTTGCTTTGTGCACGCGAATCGTTTTAAAAACGTTAATCTGATGATCCGCTGATTCGAAATAATGTAAACAGGGCCTAAAGCAAAGGGGGCCATACTAAATACAAAGAAATTCTGAAATTCATATAAATATTCTATATGTAAGATTCTACTTTTCACAAGTCATTGCCGTTAATATCATTTGGGGTGGCATGGTGGTGTAGTGGTTAGCACTGTCACCTCACAGCAAGAAGGTTCTGGGTTGAAGCCCAGCAGCTGACAGGGGCCTTTCTGCGTGGAGTTTGCATGTTCAAAGAAATGCAGATTAGGTAAAATACCCCGTCACTGGGGTTGGACAAGCCAGTGCATACTTTGCAGCAGTCCCAAGCCTGGATAGACTGAGGAGTGTTGCATCAGGAAGAGCAAAACCTATGCCAAATCAAAACAGTGTAAAACCTCTGCCAAATCAAATATGCAGAACAGATCCGCTGTGGTGGCCTTAACGTACGGGGGCAGCCAAAAGAAGAAGAAGAAGAAGACTGCTGTTAATCTCATTTGAAATGAAAACCTTTGTCTTAAACTGAAAAAGAATACCAAAAAGAATAATTTTCACTCGTGGTCTAACGCTTTTGGTTCCCAGTATCCTCTTTCTTCCTGTACTTTTATTGCATCCAGTATCAGTATTGAAGTACATAAAGTGTAAAATACCTAGCCAGAACAGGCCTGAGTTTCCCAAAAGCATCGTAGCACAAAGATCATCATTGAATGGTAGAGTGAGCAGCACAATTAATGCTCTCTCCCCTATTTAAGATGCTCTTAGCATTAAGAGGCTTTTGGGAAACCCACCCCCAGAAAGTGAATGTGTAGGTATTGTAGGAAAGCAAGTGAAACTTGACCAACATGTCAGGAAGAATTAAATATGTTTAAACTAAACTTAAAAAAAAGGAAAAAGATTAATTATTAATATTATTATGAATTATAAAGCTATTAATTATACGTATTAATAAGTCACTGAAAGTGGATTTTTCCTTTAAACTGCTCAGATCTACAGCACGTACATCTGGATTGTATCCTAACTCACTTTTAAATTGCTTTGGATGAAAGTGTTTGCAAAATGTGCCAACATGTTCTCACCTTTGTGTAATTTGTCACACCTGCAACCTCTTGTACTGTAATATTAGCCAATGTATAAACACCCTTGTGTTTGTCTAGTGGCTTGGCAAAGGATGCCATGTGTTACTGTAATTCTAAGTTGTACTTTTTATCCTAGTCACCTGAATTCACCTGGTGTGTTGTATATCTATTATGTCCTGGTTTTGACCTGAGCCTGCGTGTTTGCTTTATGATTAAGGATGTGCCTGACTCTTTTATTAACCCCTGCTGCCTGTACTAACACAGAACCCTGGATTAGTTCAAATAAAGTTCAATACATACACTGCACATCCTCTGGCTCCCAAATGCTACAACCAAGCACTTGGTTAATCCTCTCTCCAGATGTGAATACATCAGCTTTTCCTTTTTTTATTATAATTGTCAACAATACATGCAATATGACTTTCATAAGAAGCATTAACCGTTGTTCATTTCTGGCTGATGCTTTAATCCCAATTGACTTCCTGTACTTTAGATGTTTCTAGAATATTAAGTATCCTTGAGTTCAGTGGTAGGAAAAACTCCCCCTATTTTTACTTTTTCTACAACACACACGATCCACATTTGCATATTATTTATGTACGCTACAGCAGAGGTTTTCAACCTTTATGAGGCTAAGGCACATCAAGGGTCAAACCACAATATCAAGGCGCACCAACTAAAAGTTGGTTATCGATTATGAAGAACGTCACACACATTATGATAGGCCATAATATTATTAGTGAGATTTGACCCATACTGCACTATAGCAGACTGCCCAATAATTATCAAACAGATAATTAATTCAAACAGACAATCGTATAATTTATTTAAAACGCACTGAACTGCATCGGAGCAAGAACTAGCGCAACATAGTGCAGTATCATGAACAGCAACACACTAACATAAAATAAAACAAAACCTTTTTTTTACTGTTTGTGGACCATCTACCTGTTCTTTTGTGGTTCCTGGTAGCTGTGAAAGAAATCTCTCCATTCTGTCAACTCAAAACGTTAAAACAGGCGACTCTGACTATATGACGTATCCTAGCAACCATGTTGATAGGTAGTGAACTAATGTGGTGAGCGTGTGTGGAAGAAAGAGTTGCGAGATGGAAATTTCAGCTTCTCGTGAAATCTCCTGTGCTCCTTATATGGCATGGATCGAGGAGAAGCTGCAAGTACATGATGCATGCCTATCATGATACAGGCCAGAGGGGATCGATTATGATAGGAGTTTCGGCCATGGTGGTGCACTGCTATTTAGCCTCTAATGCTCTCTAAACTTAAACATTAAACAGTACCATGATCCTTTGTGCTCACAATCAGTGCGTTTACATGCACATAGAGAAAATCGAATTTCTGCCGTTGCTCGACTGAAATCGAAGTTCTAAATGCCATGGAAACACCTTAGCTAGGCTGAAATTGAACCGAACTTGATTTCTCGTAATCGAGCTACACGACCTAGATTATGCGATTTTTGCCGAGCTACTTAGTGCATGTAAACCCTATCGAGCTACGTAGTCGAGCTACTTACTTCAGCACTGCCCCTTCCGGAAGTGATGAGTGACGAGACCACAAGCGGGAAACATGACAGCCTCGGTCAGCATGACAACAGTAGTAGCGAGCAGCAGAAGAGGTCAGGAGGAACAAACGAAGAAGAGAAAATGGCGAGCAGAAACATGCACTTCTGGAGCAACGAGGAGACAGAGTTCATGCTCATTCAGCTTAAGGAGTTGAATATATTAAAATTCATGGATGGGAGAAAAACGCGCAATGGAGAACACGGAACTGATAACTTTGTTTACACTCTTGAATAGCTCTTCTTCATGATGACAACCGGAAGTGTACCAACACGATGGGGCGTGTAGCGCCACCTGTGGCTCGGGTGCACAATGTACCTCACACAATAGCTCGATTTCCTTGTGTGCATGTAGGATTGGATTTCTCTGGCACCCCTGCTGGGACCCTTTGCTCGATTACCGACAGCAGCTCGATTTGGATGTGCATGTAAACGTATTGAATGTAGAACTGACAACAATTAGAGCGACCGCCTCTTCCAGTCGCTTCAGTAATAATCCTCTTGCCTGGAGCTAAATTTATTTCCGTAATGAAACTGAGAATGGGACAAAAGGGCACAAACAAAAAAAGTAAATAAGTGACTACCTACAAACATTTTAATTACAACGCAGTCTCACTGATGTATTTAAAAATACGATTTCATGAGCTTGTATAAAAATACATTGGGTGGGCAGCACGGCGGTGTAAGTGGTTAGCACAGTCGTCTCACCACAAGAAGGTTCTGGGTTCGTGCCAGCAGGGGCCTTTCTGTGTGGAGTTTACATGTTCTCCCTGTGTCTGTGTGGGTTTCCTCCGGGTGCTCTGGTTTCCCCCACATTCCAAAGACATGCGGTTAGGTTAATATGGGACAGCCTTGGGCTGAGGTGCCCTTGAGCAAGGCACCTAACTCCCAACTGCTCCCTGGGCGCTGTTAGCATGGCTGCCCACTGCTCTGGGTATGTGTGTGTGCTCATTTGCGCACGTGTGTGTGCACGTGCATGTGTGTTCACTGCTTCAGATGGGTTAAATGCAGAGAGGAATTTCACAAGTAAAGTTGTTCTTCTTCTTCTAAAAATTCCACGGCACACTTCACTTTGCCTCACAGCACACCGATTGAGAACCAATGCCCTACAGCGACAGTTGCAATCATATAATTCAATTTAGATGCATGTGACTAGCAAATTCGACTGTCACTCAACATAATAACTGAAACAAGTCTCAACACGATCCTTCAGTTGCTCGCCAAAGTTATTGTACATGCTACAGAACCCTGATTTCAAAAAAAGAGGTCTGCATTTATTGAAGTGCAACAATGAGCATGCTATTAGCTCACTAATTTACCAGCTAAGTGAAATTAGGTTATATGGAACTCTCATAATTGAATATTTTGTTCTTCTTCCTCATATTCTGCATCATACAAAAGCAGTTAAAGGACAGCAGCCGTATTTCAGTAAGAGTCATATTATGAATATTAATAAACATTTGGTGTCTTTATATGAATATTAATAACTTGGGATTGGCCACCATAAAAACAGGCTGTAAGTTGGAGACACAGAGTGGCACTCTACAACAATTTATTAAAAGTACATGATTTTCAGAGTAACAAATAAACAAACAAAAAAAACGTGGTTATCAGCTATGCGTTTTGGTAATCCTGGTCATGAACACCGGCCCCCTCTGTGCTGATATGTTCTTTGGCTAGTTCTGGTACAACCTTCTATGATAACTATCTCCCACAAGAGGTCCATTGTGTGGGGGTATTCTCTTACGCTATACTGGTTTGGCTGTACCAGTGTCATGAAGCATTCCTGTTGCCTGATTTGACTCTGGCTCCATGCAGATCTTGTCCTCCTCCTGTTGCATTTATATAATAGCCTTGACAGGTAAATTACATTCATGCAGGAGGGGCAAGTGTATGGCCTTGAAAGATGATATGATCTGCTACAACCCCCTCACACACATGCTGAGGGGGTTTTCTTCAGTATATATGGAATATATATTTTAATTTATTTATTTATTTAGCTTTTGCCATAGGAAGATCTATATACAGTGCTAATCGTAAATGAGTACACCCCCTTTGAAAAGTAACATTTTAAACAATATCTCAATGAACGCAAACAATTTCCAAAATGTTGACAAGACAAAGTTTAATATAACATCTGTTTAACTTATAACAGGAAAAAGTAAGGTTAATAATATAACTTAGATCCACATTTTTCAGATTTAATCAAATTAGGGTGGTGCAAAAATGAGTACACCCCACAACAAAAACTACTACATCTAGTACTTTGTATGCCCTCCATGATTTTTAATGACAGCACCAAGTCTTCTAGGCATGGAATGAACAAGTTGGCGACATTTTGCAACATCAGTCTTTTTCCATTCTTCAACAATGACCTCTTTTAGTGACTGGATGCTGGATGGAGAGTGATGCTCAACTTGTCTCTTCAGAATTCCCCATAGGTGTTCGATTGGGTTCAGATCAGGAGACATACTTGGCCACTGAATCACTTTCACCCTGTTCTTCTTCAGAAATCCAACATTGGCCTTAGATGTGTGTTTAGTCATGTTGGAAAAGTGCATGACGACCAAGGGCATGGAGTGATGGTAGCATCTTCTCTTTCAGTATAGAGCAATACATCTGTGAATTCATGATGCCATCAATGAAATGCAGCTCCCCGACACCAGCAGCACTCATGCAGCCCCACATAAGGACACTGCCACCACCATGTTTCACTGGAGGCACCATGCATTTTTCTTTGTATTCCTCACCTTTGCGACGCCATACAGTTTTGAAGCCATCAGTTCCAAAAACATTTATCTTGGTCTCATCACTCCAGAGTATAGAGTCCCAGTAGTCTTCATCTTTGTCAGCATGGGCCCTGGCAAACTCTAGGTGGGCTTTTTTGTGCCTGGGCTTTAGGAGAGGCTTCTTTCGTGGACGGCATCCATGAATGCCATTCCTCTGCAGTGTACGCCGTATTGTGTCATGGGAAATAGTCACCCCAGTTTGGCTTTCTACTTCTTTAGATAACTGCAGTGAACTTGCATGCCGATTTTCTTCAACCCTTCTCATCAGAAGACGCTCCTGTCGAGGTGTTAACTTCCGTGTACGACCTGGACATCTCTATGAGATGGTTGCAGTTCCATCTTTCTTAAATTTTTGTACCACTTTTGCTCCAGTATTCTGACTGATAAGTAAAGCTTTGCTGATCTTCTTGTACCCTTCACCTTTACGGTGGAAATAAATTATTTTCTCTGGGGAATTCTGAAGAGACAAGTTGAGCATCACTTTCCATCCAGCATCCAGTCACTAAAAGAGGTCATTGTTGAAGAATGGAAAAAGATTGATGTTGCAAAATGTTGCCAACTTGTTCATTCCATGCCTAGAAGACTTGGTGCTGTCATTAAAAATCATGGAGGCCATACAAAGTACTAGATGTAGTAGTTTTTGTTGTGGGGTGTACTCATTTTTGCACCACCCTAATTTGAGTAAAACTGAAAAATGCGTAATCCAAGTTATATTATTAATCTTACTTTTTCCCGTTATAAGTTAAACAGATGTTATATCAAACTTTGTCTTGTCAACATTTTGGAAATTGTTTGTGTTCATTGAGATATTGTTTAAAATGTTACTTTTCAATGGGGGTGTACTCATTTACACTGAGCACTGTATATATATATATGTGTACATACATCATGGCATGGGAAACCACAACAGCTTGCGCGAATTACAGTGGCCCCATTGTACCGAATCTGCATGTCTTTAAACTGTGGGGGAAACCGGAGCACACCCACGCGGACATGGGGAGAACATGCAAACTCCACACAGAAAGGCCCCTGTCGGCCGTGAGGTTCGAACCCGGAACCTTCTTGCTGTGAGGCGACAGTGCTAACCACTACACCACCATGCCGCCCTATATCACCTATCTCTTAACCTGGGGTCGTTGGGGCACCATGAGTTTGCAACCAGTTTCCTCCACCTTGACCTGTTTTCAGCCAGCCTCTGTGCTGCTACAAAGTCATGACCTGTCCACTCTTATGTTGTCCTGCCACCGCTTCTTTTGTCGTCCCCTCTTTCTGCTGCCATTTACTGTTCCTTGTAGCACTGTTTTTGCTAGGCCAGAGCTTCTGGTGACAAGATGAAACCATGTTAATTTTCTTCTTTTGACTGTTGTTATCAAGTCTCTGTGTGGGCCAATGGCTTCTGTAACCCTTCTTCTCACGTCCTCACTTGTGACATGGTCCATATATGAGATTCCTAGCAGTTTCTTATAGTATCTCATTTCCACTGCACTTATTCGTCTTTGTAGCTCTGCTGTAAGTGTCCATGTTTCACAGGCATATAAGAAAATTGAGGTGACAAGTGAGTGCATTAGTCTTATTTTTGAGCCAATAATGATGTTCTTGTCCCGCCAGATTGGTTTTAGCTTTGTCAGTGCTGTAGTGGCTTAGGCAATACGAGAGAGAACTTCGGGTTTGGACCCATCATCTGTAACGATGGCACCTAGGTACTTAAATTGGTTGACTATTTCAAGTTTCTGTCCCTTAACTTGTATGCCTCTAGTGATACCCTTTGTGTTGTTGGTCATAATTTCGGTTCTCTTGGCAATTATCTTGCTCTCTCTCTCTATCTCTCTCTATTTTATATAAGAAAATCAAATTCAAGCTACATTTGCCTAAGACTGGATTTTGGACATCTAACCATTGAAAATGTTTTTTCACTCAGGATCAGAAGGCGTAAGATCAACAGATTTACCCTCTAACACCACTGGACCTGATGAAGCTTGGCTCAGGACTGTCATGGATTCCCTTGAAGCTCTGTGGTTTCCATGGCAATGAGGGACATGTGCTTATGTTTTGATTCCTGTTTTGGTGCTATCTTTGCCCTTCCATCCTGTTATTGGCTTGTTGCTCGAATGTGTCCACCTGTTTTGTGTTAGCTTTTGATTATTTTGTCTCTGTATACCCTGCTGTTTCTTTGATTCATTGAGAAGTCCTACTGTATCATGCTTTCATCCAAGCTGTGTTTTCTAGTTTAGCTTCTGTTCTGTGTGTAGTGTTTGTCGGGTTTGAACTGTTCATCATGTTAAGGATTACCTTTGTTAACTTTCCCTGCCTGTTTTTTGACCCCTGTTTTGATGAAGATTGTGGGATTCACTGCTGAGGCTGAGTATATGTGCTAGACTCCCTGCACGTTACATGAATATTTGTTCCGGATTCTTTCTTGAAAAGGAAAAACTGGGAAAAATAAATGAGGTAAACATCCTGTAGTGTATATTCAGATTTAGAGTTCAGCCTAGATGAAGACTAAAGTATTTTGGTAATACAGAGAAATATCAAACACACTCGTCGTGGCATGGAGCTCCATTAACGGTTCACTCTGGCTTACAAAGCTGACCTTGAGATACACACACACTCTCTCTCTCTCTCTCTCTCTCTCTCTCTCTCTCTCTCTCTCACTCACACACACACACTCCACTGAAATAAAATACCCATGTTTGACATGGTTCTATATGTTCTTGTTTTCCATTTTCCTGTGTGTGTGTGTATGTATATGTCTGTGAGATTATGACTGTTTCAGGTTGCACTGTAATCAAGTCTGACACCACTGCACGCTCCACTGCACTGCAACGACGTGACATGTTAAAACAGCTGTATAAAGCTACACATACATATTTCATCTAGATTGGCCTTGTTGTCATGCACACCTTTTTCTCATTTGCTTTCAAATACAGGGATTCCAAGCAGAATCCTGTGTGTGTGTGTGTGTGTGTCGAAGATGGGATCTACATTTTAGAGGAAATTCACAATGACAAATGTTTTAAACAAAGCAGCTTCTCTTTCACTGAAGAAAGCACCCATTAGTGTCTGTGCGAGTCTCGCCATGCAGCTGGGACCTAAACACAGACACCCCCCATCTCCACCACAAAATCTCACAGCTAAATGTACATACATTATCAGGCACAGCGCAAAGCGCAACTTGTTGTAACTACATAATACGTTCGCAGTGCATCTAAAATTAACATTCACTTCACTAAGGCTGTAGCTCATGGTGCAAACTGCACACTCTGCATGAGGCACAAGTTGCTCTGAGGTCACTAAAGGGGATTCGAGAGAAATAGAAGTTGAGTAATCAAGACAATGTGTTAATAAATTAAGTTGTTCTTAAATAAAATATCTCATGTCGGAACAAGTAACTGGTGCCGCCCGCATTAAAACATTTGATGTAATTAATGTTTGACATTTACTCATTGGATTTAGTGAAAATATTCATGTAAATGTGTGCATTTAAGCTGTATTCATGTTTCTTGTGGTTGACTGTGACTTCTGTAAACAGCAATGTTACAAAATTCCTGTTTAATATGTGGAATTCATTTGTTAGATCTGAGCAAAACTGATGCTGTTATGACTCAGGTTGCCAGATTCTCAATAAAAGCATCCTGACTGACAAACATTATTAAAACACATTGTTATTTCACCAAGGTCCTAAAATGGTCTTGTATTATTACACATTTTGGCATAGGAACTATCTATATGAATGAATCAAAATAACAACCCAAACAACGTATTTTACAGTTTTTACAATCATTTTCACACTTGTCTCAATACCATGTCCACTTTTTCAAAACTCTTCACACAGTGCACTTTACAAACATGCTCCTGAGCACATCAGTTAACTTTTGGTGCAAAATGCACTAAAACCAACAAAACACTTCATACTTAAACCAAAAGTGACTCATGCTGCCATAACTATAGCACATGCAGTCTCCCATAAGAAGAAGAAGCCTTTATTTATCACACGTACACTCAAGCACAGTGAAATTCCTCCTCTGCATTTAACCCATCTGAAGCAGTGAACACACACATGGACACACACAGAGCAGTGGGCAGCTATGCTACAGCACCCGGGGAGCAGTTGGGGGTTAGGTACCTTGCTCAAGGGCACTTCAGCCATGATACAGAGGGAGGGAAAAGTGCTGTTCATTCACTCAACTCCCCTCACATTTTTCCTGCCAGTCCTGGGAATCAAACTGGTGACCCTTTGGGTCCAAGTCTGCTTCTATAACCTTTAGGCTATGGCTGCCCCCAGAGACTACTTTGTCCCTCAAAGTACAATGAAGAAAAAAAAACAAACAACTTGAAGCACTGCAAAATGCATATATATTATGTGTTACTGTATCCTGCAAAATGAAAGAAGAAAGTAAGACACCTCTTGCAGTAAATATTGTAATACCAAGCAAATACAGTAAATATGAAATTCGGCTATAGGTGCAATATACTATAGTAAATATACCATAGTAAATATGAAATTCAGCTATATATGCCATAAAAGAAAAATATATTTCAATCAATTACTGAAAATACATTACATTCAATACCAATAATGCCAAATAGCAAGCTTTCATTGTATACAGTAATTTGAACATATATTGTCCTTCAGTGTCTCAGAAGGGCAGCATGGTGGGTTCTGGGTTCAAACCCAGTAGCTGATTGGGGCCTTTTTGTGTGGAGTTTGCATGTTCTCTTCATGCCTGCATGGGCTCCCTCCGGGTGCTCCAGTTTCCTCCCGCAGTCCAGACATGCAGATTAGTTAAATTGGCTACTCTAAATTGCCCATAGGTGTGTATGTGTACCCAGCCACCAGATGAGGGTTTGGGTCCCTCTGGTTTGCTATAATCACCCAAGAGAATTCATGATGGCTTCCTGGATCACCGGCTCTCAACTATGAGGATGGCAGCAGACAGACAGACAATGTCTCAAAAGTATACTGTTGGCCTATCTTCTGCATTTGGCCATACAGTAAATTTTCATCAACATCACACCGAATGCTTTCTCCTGCCAGACATTGAGGAAAAAATCTCTTATACCCCTTTTCCACCAAATCAGTTCCAGGGCTGGTTCAGGGCCAGTGCTGGTGCTGGTTCACAACTCGTTCAACTTGCGAACCAGCTGAGAACCAGTTTGCTTTTCCATAGCTTGGGGTGCTAAGGGGAGCCACGTCATTATGTCACTGTATACGTCAGTTATGTCACGCGTTTGCATAAACCTTGGCGCGAACATCGAAGCAACAACAACACAGAGAAGAAGAAGGAGCAGCAACAACAACAACAACAATAATGGATGACTTCGCATTTGTACAGCTGCTGCTTCCGGCTTTACGGTGCTTCATTGGGATCAGAAATGGCACCCTCTCGCCGTCTTGCTATTGTTGTTGGCCTTAACAACTCTGCCCCCCCCCGCTGACGTAAGCAGTTCTTTCCTCTAGCCCAGCAAAGAGTTGGTGCTACCCTGGAACCGGTTTTTCTGGCCCAGAGCCAGTTCTTTGTCAGTGGAAACAGAAAACCCGGTTCCAAACTAAGCACTGGCCCCGAACCAGCCCTGGAACTGATTTGGTGAAAAAGGGGCATTAGAGCACCTTATCCAGCCCTAGATGTCCTTCACTGTTATGTCCATATACCCAGCAGCCATTGCATCTAAAAGGGACATCTGATCATGTGGGTGATGGTCATAAACCTTCCATCTCCATGCAGAAAAAAAAAATCTTCAATGGGATTGAGGAAAGGAGAGTATGGTGGCAGGAATAATGATATCATCCTGGGATGGGTCGTAAACCACTCAATGACCTGGCGGGAGTGATAAAAGGCCATACAATCACAAATGCTAGTAAATTCTGCCTCTCTGCTGAAAGTCTTTCATACAGTTCATCAAGAAAAACAATAAGGCGTGCTGTATTATGCGGACCAATGACAGCCTTCTGCAGCTGCAGTCCATCACTAGATATTTCCACATACATAGTGATGTTATCCCCCCTCTGGCCTGGAACATCTACAGTTGCCCTCTTCCCAATCACATTCCTCCCACGGCGGTGTCTTTTTGCCAAGTTGAAACCGGCCTCATCCACAAAGATGAATGTGTGTTCATTTTCACTGGATTCAAGCTCCATGACTCTTTTCAGTAAATTAGAGAGAGACACAAATGGCATAGCATATTGTATTGTGTACAACAGCTCAAAAGAAAATGCTTGTGTGTTGCACTGTTCAGAATCACCATAGATACTGTAACTCACCTGGACATAGTGGTACCTGAGTTCCTTGACACACTCAGAGTTCCTCTCAAATGGGACAGTGTACAATTGTTTCATCCTGATCTGATGTTTCTGCAGCACTCTTGTAATAGTTGTAGTGCTAACATTCTCAGTGTTTGAAAATATGTCGTTGTCTGAGATAAAAAATCAAATCAAAGTCCTTCCCACACCATGTGGCACATAGGGCAGCGCCGATCTCTGTAGCCCTTGGCCTCTCACATAGCTAGGGTTACAGTGGGGGGCTAGTCCTCTGGTAACCACAAGAGTTTGACTCCCCACTCACATCTGTATTACAGCATGCCTTGCTAGATGGCAGTAGGTACCATTTTTATGATGGCCTTTGGTATGACCTGACTGTGAGTAGAACTCACAATCTCCCGATCGAGAGGCAGACACGCTAACCACTAGGCCAACTTGCGGTCATTTGTCTGAGATTATGTTGTCACATATTTCTTTGAGCCTGATGCTGTTGTTGGCGATGATCATCTCAACTACTGCATCCTCCTGTTAAGGCATAAATATTCTTCCCCTTCTGCCTGTGGGAGGTAACTGCTATGTCCTACAGTAGTGAGTCAAAGACACACTGTCAAATCACAGTACTATTACTGTATATGTATATGCACATCAATCAGATGCCTTCAGTCAGAATACTGTAGAGTACCTGTTGGTTTGCCTGAAAATCCTCACTACTGATGCCACTGTGGATCTAGGCAAATTTGGTTGAACCCTCAGACCTGCATCCCTCAAGGACAGACCATGATTTACCACATGGTCGATTATTGTGGCTCTGATTTCTTCAGAAACAACTGTTCTAGCTCTTCTGCATTGATGTCTTCTTCCTCTGCCTCTTGCTACATCCATTTTACTCACATACACAAATACATAAGGAAAGCAAATGCAAACCAAAGATGGCTCCTTTTGTATATGTAGTAACAGGGCACAAACAAACATTTGGTCTTCAGTTGAAATGGCTTATCGATCTGCTGAATTTTGAGTAAAAATTTTTACAAATATCACATGGGCAAATATGAAATATACTGTTATCATCACCACTTTTGTACAGATAGTAACAAGGCTGCAAATACATTGAATTAACTTTCAGCTAACACCTGTCAGGTTGCAGGCACTTATGGATGCAAACGCAGGGAAGAGTGGGTGCATCACAAACTGTAAACAAAGCCAAATCGGGAAACTGGAGATGTAGTCAGGGACAGGCAAGGGTCAGTCAATTGGCGAACAGAATATCAGAGATCAAGCAAGAGAATGAAGTCAGAAATAAATGTAAACAGAGTTCAATAACAGGAAGTCAGGCAGCTAGTCAAACAGCTCGGTAAAGTCAGGCAAGGGGACACAGAACAATACTTCGCAAAGTCAGAGTGTGAGGGCTGAGATTATATAAGGAAGGTGATTGCTGGTAAATTAGAGACAGGTGTTGAGGTTAGAATTCTGGTGATGAGGGGCGCTGTGGTGCTTGGGAAGTATAGTCCCGAGCGGCCATGTTTGGAGGCTGCTCTGAACTCAGGTTTTCAGCACTGTTACTGACAACATTGGAATAATTTGACAGTAATTCATGCTTTTACAGTAGTTTTATTTGTTGAAATGCAGCATATTTCCATCTAAAGTGATTTACATTTTGTTAGCTTTTGAACTGAAAGTTAACTGTTTTAAACAGGGTATCTAAATGTCTGCAAAAATTGTTGTAATTGTACAGAATTTTATTGGTGGTGAATAGACAGAGGTATTTATGAATTTTGGAAGAAGTTGTCACTGAATGCATTTTGTATGAAAGCAATGCAAAAGTATTCTCAGTTTAACTCACATAGTCTACGGATATGGTGCATGTGTTAAGTGTTTTGAAACAGTGAACGTGGTATTGAGATAAGTGTGAAAATGATTGTAAAAAACTATAATTGCAGCCCAATTTTAAGGATTAATTACACACACTGTCTATAAAGCTCTAAACACTCATGGTGCTTATTTATACCTGGTTTGGGAGGCAGACAAATCACACACAACACTAACTGCTTGCAGTTCAGCATACTGAATGGAATATATAATCAGCTGCACTTCATTTCTACATCATTGACTTTCTACTCTATCCTCCCTCAGTGCACATGCACTCTGCATGGTTTTGTATGCACAGCACTTAAATTGTTTGCTTAGGTATTTACACCATTTTATGCATAATTAGGGCAGAGTTTGCCCTAAGCATGTTTTAATATACAGATAAACAGTTCACATCGACAAAGTTGGAAGATGACCTGATTATATGTATAATGACAATGATTGAAAGTGGGGCTTTGCTATATCTCCGTACCATTAAAGGGGCCATGCCTTTTGAACATGTAAGGACCACTGAAGAAGACGTGGCCTGTGTGCCTGTCAGTCTCAATGATGAAAGCATACCCTCTGTGCCCATCAGCCCTACTGAAAAAGTTGTGGCCTCTGTGCCTGTCAGTCCCAGTGAAGAACGTGCGTCCTATGTGCCTATAAGTCTCAGTGAAGGATGCGTGTCCTACAGTATGTGCCCATCAGGCCCAGTGAAGAACACATGTCCTATATGCCCATCAGTCTCAGTGAATGATGCGTGTGCCATGGGCCTGTCAGTCTCAGTGAAGAACGCATGTCCTATGTGCCCATCAGTTTCAGTGAAGAATGTGTTCTGTGTGCCCATCAGTCTCAGTGAAGGATGCGTGTCCTATGTGCCCATCAGTTTCAGTGAAGAACGCGTGTCCTATATGCCCATCAGTCTCAGTGAAGGACGCATGTCTTGTGTGCCCATCAGTTTCAGTGAAGAACGCGTGTCCTATGTGCCCGTCAGTTTCAGTGAAGAACGCGTGTCCTATATGCCCATCAGTCTCAGTGAACAATGCGTGTGCCATGGGCCTGTCAGTCTCAGTGAAGAACGCTTGTTCTGTGTGCCCATCAGTCTCAGTGAAGGATGCGTGTCCTACAGTGGTGCTTGAAAGTTTGTGAACCCTTTAGAATGTTCTATATTTCTGCATAAATATGACCTAAAACATCATCAGATTTTCACAGAAGTCCTAAAAGTAGATAAAGGGAACCCAGTTAAACAAATGAGATAAAATATTATACTTGGTCATTTATTTATTGAGGAAAATGATCCAGTATTACATATCTGTGAGTGGCAAAAGTATGTGAACCTTTGCTTTCAGTAGCTGGTGTGACCCCCTTGTGCAGCAATAACTGCAACTAAACGTTTCCGGTAACTGTTGATCAGTCCTGCACACCAGTTTGGAGGAATTTTAGCCCATTCCTCTGTACAGAACAGCTTCAACTCTGGGATGTTGGTGGGTTTCCTCACATGAACTGCTCGCTTCAGGTCCTTCCACAACATTTCGATTGGATTAAGGTCAGGACTTTGACTTGGCCATTCAAAAACATTAACTTTATTCTTCTTTAACCATTCTTTGGTAGAATGACTTGTGTGCTTAGGGTCGTTGTCTTGCTGCATGACCCACCTTCTCTTGAGATTCAGTTCATGGACAGATGTCCTGACATTTTCCTTTAGAATTCACTAGTATAATTCAGAATTCATTGCTCCATCATTGATGGCAAGCCATCCTGGCCCAGATGCAGCAAAACAGGCCCAAACCATGATACTACCACCACCATGTTTCACAGATGGGATAAGGTTCTTATGCTGGAATGCAGTGTTTTCCTTTCTCCAAACAGAACGCTTCTCATTTAAACCAAAACGTTCTATTTTGGTCTCATCCGTCCACAAAACATTTTTCCAATAGCCTTCTGGCTTGTCCACATGATCTTTAGCAAACTGCAGATGAGCAGCAATGTTCTTTTTGGAGAGCAGTGGCTTTCTCCTTGCAACCCTGCCATGTACACCATTGTTGTTCAGTGTTCTCCTGATGGTGGACTCATGAACATTAACATTTGCCAATGTGAGAGAGGCCTTCAGTTGCTTAGAAGTTACC